>NC_041227.1:95443123-95453607 GCF_002837175.3 Physeter macrocephalus | reverse complement strand
GCCTGCACGTCCGGAGCCTGTGCTCCGCAACAGGAGAGGCCACAACAGTGAGAGGCCCGCATACCACAAAAAAATAAAAATAAAAAAATAAAATAAATAAAATAAAATGATCCTAGGGACTTCCTGGTGGCGCAGTGGTTAAGAATCCACCTGCCAATGCACGGGACACGGGTTTGAGCCCTGGTCCAGGAAGATCCCACATGCCGCGGAGCAACTAAGCCCATGCACCACAACTACTGAGCCTACACTCTAGAGATAGTAAAAGTTAATGGAAAATACACACACACAAAGCAATGTGTGAAGAATACATGAGGATGTTGTGAAGAATATGTGAGGACACATATTCTTCACTAATGAAGGTTTGGGTTACCCCACCAGCTGAGGCCCTGAATGAGGGCAAAGGAAACATGGAATGAGCAGTAGAAGAGAGTAGTTATAAGGATGAATTTACAATCACTCAACTAGGTAACAAAAGCAAAGACTACAGCAGTTACACACATATTCTTCTTTGCTTACTACAGAAGATTTTGCGTGACTGTATAAACCAATTTCTCCTCTCTTCTCCTTCTCAATATGTTATACAAATTTTATTAGTAAAGGTTAACTTTACAAATTAGTCTTTAGGTAGCATGATATTCAGATGGGACTATGAATTTGAGACATAATTAACAATAGCCTAAAAATGGATAGTGTGTGAATGTCACCCAAATATGGATACAATGAGTATTGGGACTTGCTTCCCATTTTGGGAAGAAGGTAAGGATATCTTCCATTTTTTTTTATTAATTTATTTTATTTTTGGCTGTGTAGGGTCTTCGTTGCTGCGCATAGGCTTTCTCTCTTTGCAGCGAGTGGGGACTACTCTTCATTGTGGTGCACGGGCCTCTCACTGCGGTGGCTTCTCTTATTGCTGAGCATGGGCTCTAGGCGTGTGGGCTTCAGTAGTTGTGGCTCATGGGCTCAAGAGCACAGGCTCAGTAGTTGTGGCGCACGGGCTTAGCTGCTCCGCAGCATGTGGGATCTTCCCAGACTAGGGATCAAACCTGTGTCCCCTGAATTGGCAGGTGGACTCTTAACCACTGTGCCACCAGGGAAGTCCCAGGACATCTTCATTTTTATAAAGAAGACTTCCATCTTCTTAGGCAAAAGCATAGTGTTTGTCTTCTGTACACAAGATCAAATATCTGTATAAAGGCATGGATGGCTGCTGAGTAGCCAAAGGAGTGCACTGTGCCAACTGCTAAGTTGCTGCCTCTCATCTTCACACCTATCCTTCTCTACCTTGTTTTCTGATGGCTGGGTTACTGCGCAAACTACATTGCCCTTTGCCAGCTGGCTCCTTGTTAAGGCTCTGCCAAGGGGACACTAAAGAAATCCTGTCAAGACTGGAGAAGGTGGGACTTCCCTGGTGGTCCAGGGGTTAAGACTCTGAGCTCCCAAGGCAGAGGGCCCGGATTCGATCCCTGGTCAGGGAACCAGATTCCACGTGCCACAACTAAGAGCCCACGTGCCACAACTAAAAGATCCTGCATGCCGCAACTAAGACCCGGTGCTGCCAAATAAATAAATACTTTAAAAAAAAAAAAAAGACTGTAGGAAGGACAAAGGACTTGATTCTTCCTCTTGCAAAATAGCTACACTAACTTAATCTTGAGAAAGAACAACAAACTTGAAGTATTTACAATACCTGATTTCAAATGACTATAAAGCTACAATAATCAAGACTGTCGACTGGCAAGACAAAATAGGCATATAGAAGCACACTAAGTACAAAAATTAACTAAAAATGAGTCATAGGGCTTCCCTGGTGGCGCAGTGGTTGAGAGTCCGCCTGCCGATGCAGGGGACATGGGTTCGTGCGCCTGTGCTCCGCAACAGGAGAGGCCACAACAGTGAGAGGCCCGCATACAGCCAAAAAAAAAAAAAAAAAAGTCATAGACCTAAGGGTAAAATCTAAAACAAGATTTCTAGAAGAAAACATAGGAGAAAAATCTTTGTGACCTTGCGTTAGACAAAGGTTTCTTAGATATACCATCAATAACATGATCCTCTTTTTTTTTTTTTAGAAAAACTGATAATTTGGACTTCAGCAAAATTAAGAACATCTGCTTTCAAGACTTTGAGAAGAAAACAAAAGCAAAGAAACAAAACGAGCCAGAAACTGGGAGAAAATATTTGCAAATCACATATCTAGTAAAAGACTTGTAATTCAGCATATATTACAAGCTCTCAAAAATTCAATAATAAAAAACCCCAATTTTTAAAAAATGGGCAAAAGATTCAAATATACATTTCATCAAAGAAAATATTCAGATGGTAAATTAAGTGCATGAAAAGATGCTCATTAGTCATTAGGGAAATGCAAATCAAAACCAGAATGATATATCATTTCCCACCCACTGGATGGCTATAATTTTAAAAATTTTTAGTCAAAAAAAATGTTTTTAAGCAAATAAATGTTGGCAAGGATGTGGAACAACTGGAATCCTCATATACTCCTGTAAAATGACATAATTGGAAAACAATGATTGGAAGCTTCTTAAAAAGTTAAATATACACCCACCATATGACCCAGCCATTCTACTCCTTTGTATTTACTCAAGAGAAATGAATGTATACGTCCACACAAAGTCATATACATGAATCTTCAGGACAACTTCATTTGCAGTAGCTAAAAACTGGAGCAACCCAAGTGTCTACCAACAGGTGAATGAATAAATATTGAGAAAAACAGCTCAGCAGGTGCCCAGAAATGGGATGGAGGTACAGAATGGATTATGGGGGCTGGAGGAAACTTTTGCAGGTGATATATATATTCATTATCTTGATTGTGGTGTTAACACAGGCTTAAAAATATAGGAAAAGTCATCAAATTGTACATTTTAAATATATGCAGTTTATTTATTTATTGTATGGCAAGTTTGCCTTAATAAAACTGTAGAATTTCTATCATTCTAGAAACTGTAGAAATCCTATTCTAGAATTTCTATAATAATAAAAAATGAAATTCCTAAAATAAAGTTTCCTAAAAAGTTCCTAAGAACATGGCGGGGGGGGAAGGCACTGTTTTTGTATATTTATTCATATTGGGTGTATATTTACTAATTTTACACCCAACTGGGTGCTCTTCATTATTTCCTATAGTTTTATCCTTCCACTTTACATGTTTCCCCTCTGCCTAAAGAACTTCCTTTAGTAAGTCTTACAGAGCAGGTCTGCTGGTGATTAATTCTCTCAGCTTTTGTTTGTCTAAAAATGTCTTTATTTTACCCTTATTTCTGAAGGATACTTCTGCTGGGAACAGAATTCTAACTTGACAGGTTTTTTTTGTTCAACACTTAAAAAATGTCATTCCATTATTTCCCAGTTTCCACTGTTGTGTTCAAAATTCAGCCATCAGTTCTATTAGTTTCTTTGAAAGTAACATGTCTTATTTTTTTTCCATCTGGTTGCTTTTAAGAGTTTGTCTCTAGTTTTCAACAGATCATTTAAGATATGTCTGAGTGTATTTAGAAAGTGTATTTTTCTTTGTATTTATCTTGCTTGGGGTTTGCTAAACTACTTGAATCTATGGGTTGATATCCTTCATCAGTTTTGGAAAATGTCTTACCATTATCTCTTCAAATATTTGCTCTCACACTAAGTTAAGTTCCCTTCTCTACTTCTGGGTTTCCAATTACACATTACTCGACATTTCTTTTCTTTTTTGGGGGGGCCACACTGAGTGGCATGCGGGATCTTAGTTCCCCGACCAGGGATCCAACCCCGCACCCCCTGCACCGGGAGAATGGTGTCTTAACCACTGGACCGCCAGGGAAGTCCCACACATTATTCAACTTTTTACTAGAGTTACACATATCTCTTTTGTTCTGTCCTACTTTTTCCGTTGTTTTTTCCTTCCTGTGCTTCAAACTGGATCATTTTCTATTGACTTGTCTACAAGTTCTGTACTCTTGTCTTTTATTGGTATAGTCTATTAAATCCACCCAATGAATAATTAATTTCAGATACTGTGGGCTTCTTGTTGTTGCATGTTTTTTGTTTTATTTTTAATGTGCCAGGCACTAAGCCCTGGGAGCAC
The DNA here is from genome assembly GCF_002837175.3 of Physeter macrocephalus. Classification (NCBI taxonomy): domain Eukaryota; kingdom Metazoa; phylum Chordata; class Mammalia; order Artiodactyla; family Physeteridae; genus Physeter; species Physeter macrocephalus. Next base: position 95,449,526 of record NC_041227.1, on the reverse strand, counting down.
AGCAGTGAAAAGACAGACACAGTCCCTGCTCTCATAGAACTTAAATGGTATATATTCGATTGACCTGTTTTCCCATTTTTTTTAGATAAATGAAGAGTAAGGCAAGGGGTGGAGTGAGATCCTAGAGTCCTGCACCAAAGTTTTCTCAGTAACATATAAATGACAGACCTTAAGCTACTGACGTGTTTTTGATTCTTAGACTATCCATTCAATTCCTTTCCCTGAATTCCAATTCTCTATAGAAATTCTCCACCTTTCCATTTTGTCCATGTTTTCCTATATTTTCTTTATCATATCATAGATATTTTAAAGTCCCTGTCTGATCATTTCAATTACCTGTAGGTCTACTTCTACCATTTATTTTTCTTCTTGATTAAGGATCACAGTTTTCCACCTTTTCAAATTTTTAGAAATTGTTCATAGTACGCTGGATACTGGAAATGAAAGAGCCTCAGAGACCCCAGAATATATCTTCCCAGTGAGCATTCTCTATGTACTCTATTAAGCAAAAGGGGTGAGAGAGGCTCATCATTTCAATCCATTCACGAATTGAAACGTGTCAGTGCTATGCTGCAGTTTTAGTAAGACTCAGTTCACCTCTGGTTCACTCTTTTTCTTCAGTCTGTGTCCAGAATCAGCAAATGTCAGCAATCCTCTTCTCACCTACAAAGGGCTCTTCTGTATCTGGAATTTTAATTAATCTAGTCGTGATTACTTCTAAAATATGATTTTAAAAGTTCATTCAGTTTTTTACTACTCACTGCAGTGATATAGATGACTGTACTATGTACTGTATAGATGACTATACTACCCAGAAGCTGAAGTCTCCCTGCATATCATACAGTGATTCCCAAACCCAGCTTTACATCAAAGTGACCTGGGGAGAGTTTTTAAGCTACAACTCATTGTCCATACCTCTAGAACTCATAGCTGTTCAGTGCGGCCAGGAAATCTGTACTTTTAACAAGAGTCTTAAGTGATCTGGTAAAGCTGACATTTCTAAAGAAACTAATGTGAGAGTTCCCTGGTGGCCCAGTGGTTAGGATTCCGGGCTGTCACTGCCGTGGCCCAGGTTCAATCCCTGGTCCGGTAACTGAGATCCCGCAAGCTGCCCAGCACGGCCAAAAAAAAAAAGAAAGAAAGAAACTAACGTGCCTGTTCCTCCTGTCCCCCATCCCCAGCTCAGTATTGATAAGGCCATTAGAGAAAGAACACACACTACATACAACAGATAAACTGATACATGAATATAAAAAGTTAAAAGTTCAGAATCACTAAAGACTTTAACGATAAGATGTTAAAATAAATATGTAAAGCCTTCAAAAAATATATTACGATCAAGAAGAGGAGGAATGGGCTTCCCTGGTGGCACAGTGGTTGAGAGTCCGCCTGCCGATGCAGGGGACGCGGGTTCGTGCCCCGGTCAGGGAAGATCCCACATGCCGCGGAGAGGCTAGGCCGGTGAGCCATGGCCGCTGAGCCTGTGCGTCCGGAGCCTGTGCTTCGCAACGGGAGAGGCCACAGCAGTGAGAGGCCCGCGTACCACAAAAAAAAAAAAAAAAAAAAAAAAAAAGAAGAGGAGGAAGGAAAGGCAAGAATCATTAGTTAGAGTACATGGTATAATACCTAGAGGAGACTGAAAGTAGAGCTATTCAATTCAATTTTATTTCTAATTGTTGTAGCAGAAAACAAAATTATCTTCAAATGTGAAAAAGAGCATTGTTGACAGCCAATCAGAACACTTAGATAATGCATAAAGACCCCACCTACCTGCTTATCTGAATTCAAGTCTATATGAATTAATCCAAGGGGACAGATGTAAATTTTGAAATGTGACAAGGGGAATGCTGTCTGTGAACTCTGAGAACTCACAAAAAACAGAAAGGCGCCAGACTGGGAATGAGAAAACAACAGTGCCTCAAAATGCAGGTGCAGCTAAAGGTGAAAAGGTCATTTTAGGACCATGGACTTAATTTAATGTCAACACCCAAATAATTCTAGGACTGATTATTATGCAGATGACTTTTAAGCACTTACAGAAGGAAGCATTATTTACTAACAATAATGAAATCTTACCTGTGTAAAGCAAGTTTACAAACTACCTTCACATACATTCCCTGGTATCTTTGATTTGTGAAAAAGGGCAGGTAGCATATGTCTCCTCCCCAACCCTCATACACACTCTTCAAAATACTCAGATAGCTTGACTTGCCCAGGTTAACTCATTCCTCAGTAGACAATTAGGACTCAAACTCAAGTCTTCCCCATTGAGTACTGTATTTATATCGCACAGCTCTTAAGGTCAGCATGAGTTAAGAATAAGTCACTCGGAAATGATAACTGGGATTGCTTCAAAATAATGAAAACGCCCAGAGCAGGAAAGGGGTAGGACTATGGATGAAATAAAACTAAGTAGAAGCTGGGTAATGGGTACCTGGGGGTTCATTTATAATCATCTCTCTATTTTTGTATATGTTAAAATTTTTCATATAAAACTTAAAAAAAAAAAATATGCACACACATGCTCTTTGATAGGTTAACTGTACCAGTAATCAGATGAATACCAAAAATACAGAGTACCTGAAGCTCAGCATTTTGTAAGCCTTTTTTTTAAGTCTCACATAACACCCGCATATACAAAAATACTTAGAAAAGGGATGACAAATGATATGCCTGAATACTGACCACCACTGCACCAAGAGAAAAAACAACCATGACAGTGAAATATCTTAACAATTTATACTATAAATAATTGAATGAATAATATATTTCGGGGTGGGGGAGACAACCCTGAGGAATACTTAAGATCTGTCTTCCAACATTTTTAAAGTAAAAAGACAAACATTCTGAAGTTATAGAGAACAGAATTAGGAACAACGAATAGAAGACTCCAGGAGGCCAAATTCCAAACTTTTCTACTCTTCCCACTCTTCCTTGAGGCTCATGACTCATGTGCTACTCACTAACAAACCTTGTCACAGTCACCTACCAATTTTCTAGATATTTTCCCCATCATCAAAACAATTTGACTCCTGGCTCAGTTTTTCCTCTACCTCACATCCATTACCATCTAGGTGAGTGTTGCCTGATAAAGTACAGGACTCCCAATTAAATTTGAATTTCAGATAAACATAAGTAATATTTTTATATTTTATTTATAAAATTTATTTATTTATTTATTTATAAATAATTATAATTATAAAATATATTTTATTTATTTTATTTTTTATTACATAAGTAATAATTTTATCCCATGCAATAATTGGGAAATATTTATACTAAACATTTACTGTCACATTTAACTGGGCATTCTATACTTCCATTTGCTAAATCTGGCAACCCTAATCTAGGTGACTTCAATGTCAAGGTGGACCACCTATCCAACAACTGGTCCTCAACACTCCTTGATCCCTTCAATTCTAGTGACTAGGACCATAACAAAGACATTGTCTCCAAACTCAGCTGAGTCCTTAATACTGCCCAATATTGCTAAGTGCCCTTAAACTGCACTCTCTCTCTCATTTACCCCAACCGTTATTATGGACCAAACCCATTCTTTCCTTCTCTACCATCTCAGTCTCTAAATCCACCACCTGAATTTAGATCCCTATCTTCTTCTACCTCCTATGGTACTTCATTCCACATTTCCCTTTATTATATTTTTCAACCTCTCCCACTAAAGCATACGCCATTAGATGAAACTACATTCACCCAAAATCTTCAAATGAGAGCTTAAACATTTTAGTATGGCATATAAGAACCTACAAGATTCACAACTTAGTTCAGGCTTCACTTTCTGTCAAGCTCTCCCTGACTGCCCAGTCTAAATTAAGTGCTCCTCTCACACACTCCCATGGTATCCTATGCATCCATCATAACGTTCACCATAATTTTCTTTTCATCCTTCTCTCTTACTAGACTTTAGGTTCCTTGAGACCAAGAGCATGTCTTGTCTTTATTTCCGCAGCATTTACCACAGTGCTCAGCATCTACCACAAATAATAGGAACCTGAATGTTTAGTGATCAAATAAGACAGAGGAGGCTCAATTGAAGGGACAGTTTCTAACAATTACAATTCTACTAATGGAATGTGTTACCTTGAGATGTAGTACCCCTGGCTGCCCAAAGGGCAAAATAAGATTACATATCATAGTACTATATATAACAGACAGGAAAAAAAGGATTTATCCTATTGTCTGTAGAGGAACTGGTCAAATTTTGTTAGGTACAACCATAAAACCATCCTTGAAAACTCTGAAATCAACAGACCTGTCAAGAAGGCTTCTCTTGTGGGCAGGTCATGATCCCCTCTTACCTGGACAGCTGAAGGCACTGTAACAAGTTCTTGCACTTTAATAATTTTATTATAGTCACCTCATTCTGATCGTACTCTTATGTTAACCTTACACTGCTAAAAACTGAGATTTTTTTTTTACATTAATACATTCCAGTTACATTTTATAAAGTAACATTTATTTGCTTTGTTACCGATTGTTTTTCTGATTATAAAAATACATATTCAGTGTATAAAATTCAAAATTTATTTTTAAAATATTAAGAAAAAATAACAATTACATATAATACCTTAAATTTTTAAATAATGTAAAAGAAAGTATAATCATATGGGCAAATGCTCACGTTATATTATGTTAAAAGAGCAGACTATAAGACAGTGTATCTCATTCAATCCCAACAACCTAATAAAAGCAACAGTATCTAACATTTATTGCCAGAAACTATGCCACGTGCTCTACATGTATTTCCTAATATAAATCTCACATCAATCTCTGTGAAGTAAGTACTATTATTGACCCCTTTTTACAAATGAAGAAACTGAAGCCTGAAGCTAAATAACCTGGCCATGGACTAGTAAGCAATGGCAGAGCCCAAGCTCAAGAATTCAAACCCAAGGGGTCTAATTTCAGAATTTTAACTGTGGTTCTCCTCTGAGTTGTGCTATTATAAATGACTTTTATTTATTTATTGTGATTTTGTTACATTTCATATTCCTACAATGAATATGAATTACCACTCTACTTTTTTTTTTTTTAATAAATGTCCAAGTAGAGGTTAATCAATTTTCTGTCAGGGCTATTGCAGAAGTGGATTTAAGTAAGCTCAGATTCCTTCTAATTAAGGGTCTGTCACTAATCAATTAGTGACTGGAATTATTTTCTTAGTCAAAAGGACTGGCTCTAAAAAAATGAAACAAACATCAACCCATTTTAAGAATTATAAAAGCTTTGGACTGTCAGATTATATTTTTCCTGTTTAACATTCAGTAAATGAAATAGCTCAGAATTGAGATTTACATAATATAGCAAAAGTAGTTTGTGTTAGGGCAGAAACCAGAGCACAGGTCTTTACTGATCTTTGTTACCAACATTTAACCAAAACAATGATTTCTATCTCTCCCATTCCCTACTGTAAATTCAGTTATCAGAGACCAAAAACTGAAACATAACAGGAAATACAAACGCTTCTTTTCTTTCCCCCTTAGTCCATTACCCAAAAGGAAGAAGACCTGCCTGGAGCATAAAGTTAAAACATCTTCCCAGCCCTGAGCTGGGACAGAAGTGAAAGGCACTGATAAAGACAGGAGATTTGGAAAGATACTCTAAAAGACAAGATGAATGATTTGAAAGTTGTTACTGGGGGGGATGGGGGCAGGAAGGAGCTGAAAAAGTAGACAAAGGAAGGAAACAAGGAAGGAAAGCAGACGGGCACAGACCAAAGGAAAGACCCAGAAATCCAATAGAACAAGGCACTCAAACACTACCAAAGTTTAAAAGGTTGCCTCAAATTTAATCAAATCCTAAATGGAATGTTCTTAGAGTATGAAAAGCAACATTACAAAACTTGACTGTGAAATGCCAGATAAAAGAATGAAATAAAAACATAATCTCATATTTATAATTATGCACTCCTGTTGTACTCTCACAAATTCTACTCTCTCACCTTCAGAATTCAACTCTCCTCACCTAAAAATCTGCAGTGAGTTGTAAAATGTTATAAAACTAAATAAAAGGGGAACAATGTTACAACTTCTAACAGCCAAGAGAAGCTTTGATAAGGTGAAAAGAAGAATGATAAACAATGAAATCAGTATATAATGCTTAAAACTTATGTCTAACACATAACCAATCGAAAAAGATTTCCAGATACTCTCTTATGAACATAAAAGGTAAAACGTAACATGTCATTTTTGAGTGAAGAAGCAATAATACTTTCCTCACTCTACATATTTGTGCTATCTGTTCACAAAATTTAGGCCATTTTTATAAAGCTCTATTTATTTATTTATTTTTATTTTTTTTTTTTTTTTGGGGTACACGGCTCCCTCTGCTGTGGCCTCTCCCGTTGCGGTGCACAGGCTCCGGTCGCGCAGGCCCAGCGGCCATG
>NC_041227.1:95440499-95443104 GCF_002837175.3 Physeter macrocephalus | reverse complement strand
CATGTGGGATCTTCCCGGACCGGGGCACGAACCCGTGTCCCCTGCATCGGCAGGCGGACTCTCAACCACTGCGCCACCAGGGAAGCCCAAGCTCTATTTATTGCAAGTTACTGCTCTAAGGATTAAGACACCCACACTCTAGTTTAAATTCAATTAATTACATGTCATATGATTGTGAACAAGTTGCTTTGCCTCTCTAGTTTTTTTTTTCATGCATTATAGAAATAATAATAATCACCAAACTATCGATATAAAGAAAAGATAGAAAAACTACTGCACAGGATAATCATCATGGCAATACACTTTTATGATTATTTACAGCTTCCTTTCACATAAGAGTCACACCTAAGACACTAAACAAGCCCATGACATAAGTAAGGCAGATATTATCCCCATTTTACAGATGAAAACAGAAAACTGAAGTTCAGAGAGGTTGACTTACCCAAGGTCACTCTGAAAACTGCACAGTCAAAAGCTCTTTCTCTTACTACATAGTATACTGCCATCACAAATTTGAGGCAGTAAGAGTGGTTTTCTCATGCCCAAATGACTATGAGGACTAGCCAAGGAAAGCTGTCAACAATTAGACAGAAAAGGGTCGCTTGAGATTGTTATAGCCATAATTACCCACAAGGCCATTATCTGGATATAAAACTATGATTTAAAATAAGTTAAATAAAAGCCCTTTAAAATAAATTTCTAAAAGTCCTGCTATTTCCTAACTTAACTTCATGCCTCTTGCACTAGACACAACACCCTGCTTTGGGGGATGTGAAATGGAGGGGGTAAGGATTTCACCAGAAAAAGTTAAGTAAGTTCTCTGAAATCCAACAGGATAAGACACTCCAAACTATAAAATATGAATAGGGGCAGGCAACAGCTTGTAGACCGTAGTGGCAATGCTAAGCCAAACCAGAAGAGTGCCAGGCTGTGGTTTAAAGAAAATATGCAATCTGTAAGTCTGCACCTCAAGTTATTGCCACAGCAAAGTGATTAGTACCATTTACAGCAAAAATACGTAAAGTTTAGAGGATAATTCCAATTTTTCATTAAAACAGGATGGGATTCCACATGAGCTTGGGGCTTTCTTGTCTTAACAGAAGCCCTTCTGATGACATAATCAATGGCTCAAAAGCCACTCAGAGAACCAAAGAAGGTAACTACGTTACCTCAGGCATATAACATTTGAAGTGGTCAAATATGCCATCAACAGCAGGCACCTGGAGAGAGTTTATTGGAGGCACTATCAATTCCAGTTATTTATATTCTACAACATTAAAATTTTCTTCAGCACAACCTCTGAGTGTGCTCTGTTTTCCTGAAGGCTCTACCACACAGTATGAAACAGAAATTTACAAATTGCTGAAACCTTAAACTTAATTCACAGTCACCACAATGTAAAAACACCTTAACTTTTCTGTTCTTCAAGGTCAAAACAGACTTTGTCTCATCCTTCCCTCTCCACACCCAAGAAAATGGGGTATTCTAAAAGATGTCAGACGGAATAAGCCAATGCTTTTCATAAATCCAAGTCAATCCTCAGCAAAGAAAGGGCTTAAGATGCCCATATTCTACTTCAGTATTGATTCTAAGCCTTTTAACAGTTTAAGCTGACCACAAATCTCCCCTTCTACTTCTTCTATAGAACATTCTCCCTAAACTTCCTTTAAAAAATGAGCCTTCCTACAACTCCCGTCCCTTGTCTTATATACATACAGACACACACAAAACCCCCAATAAAGAGTAGACTGAGGCCTAGTGAACACATGTGCAAAACACACTTTTAATATACGGCTCACCCTGAAAAGTATGTTGTTATAATGCAACAACAGAAAGTCTATATGGAACACCATAACAACAAATATGAAAATAAAACAAAAATGCCCCACAGCAGTCTGAGTAATTTAAAGAACAAAGATGCAAAAATAAGGCATGCTTACTATTATAGTATATCTCTAACCTTTTTTTTAAGGACAAAATTCTCCATGCTAAATACATCCAAAAAAAAAAAAAAAAGGAGATTTAAGATTCTAATTTCCTGTTGGTCAAAAATGTCAAAAACTGTAGCAATATTTAAAATCTAATATAACAATATTGCTGGCCCAAGTCACACACACCTTATGACATTTTTCTATTACACTTCCCAAACTTGAAGAGCTGTATATTATGTATGCCACAAATTAGATGATAAACAAGAAAACAGATCGATTACAGTCATCCTAAGGACCCTCTCAGTACCCTAAGTATTCGTCAGTGAATTCTAAAGTAAGGTATATATTGGCCAAGGTACATACAGGCGCATATCCAGAGACCAGTCAATCTCCTTTATTTAGTGAAAACATAATAATCAGTCAGCAGTGAAGAAAACGTATAAATTTTACATTTGAATAATTTTAGTCTTTTCAAAGTGTTTCACATTCATTATCCTATCAGACCACTGCAAAAAATTTCCTTATGTAAAGACTTGACACTAAAAGTAAATGACAAATTCAAGATCACAAAGGTAGTTAATTGGATCTGAAACTTGATTTAAAAATGTTAGCTCTGGGCTTCCCTGGTGGCGCAGTGGTTGGGAGTCCGCCTGCCGATGCAGGGGACACGGGTT
>NC_041227.1:95428560-95440439 GCF_002837175.3 Physeter macrocephalus | reverse complement strand
GTCCGCCTGCCGATGCAGGGGACGCGGGTTCGTGCCCCAGTCCGGGAGGATCCCACATGCCGCGGAGTGGCTGGGCCCGTGAGCCATGGCCGCTGAGCCTGCGCGTCCGGAGCCTGTGCTCCGCAACGGGAGAGGCCGCGACAGTGAGAGGCCCGCGTACCGCAAAAAAAAAAAAAAAAAAAAATGTTAGCTCTGTTGGAGGAAATATAAATATATACAAGTTCCTCCTTAAAGCTCTCTTCTCTTAAAAACCTATTCCTAGTTAAAATATCACTTAACTGAATAAGACCGAGGCTACCATAAACACTAAATTAAAATTCAGTTATTTACATTTAAAACAAAGCCCAAATTACCACTCTTTTTAGCCAGTCTACCTTTGAACCAGGAATCATATGAAAAACATTCCATCAATGACTCACTGTGTGCTTCTAACTGTGTTGGGCCCTGGGGTGACTATTAGGAGAATTCTAACAGCGGCTTTTAAGAAAGTTTATACTCTATTTGATAAAAAGATTAAAAAAAAATGCTAAACTATGTTCAACCTACCCTCCCAAAGGGAGACATGTTAAAGGGGGGTTCTGTAGAACCCCAGGTGACAAGCACACCAAGAAGGGAGGCTGCAGTGAGTTTAGTCTAAAAAGACTTCGTGGGAAAAATGAAGCTTGAGCTGCCCATTTAAGTGTGGACAGGAATTTTAAAAAGATAAAGGAGGAATTAAAGCATTTAGGCAGGGGCTGGTGTAAACAAAGGCTGAGAAGCAGGAATAAGCTTGACATACACAGAAGAGACTAAGCCAGCTTGCCTGGAACACAGGTGCACACTGAGGCATAATGAGAAAACGTTAGGTAAATTAAGTGGGGTCAGCTCCCGATAGACTGTTGTGGCATAGGTAGATGCTGTTAAAGTATTAAAATCATTGAATACTTAAACTACAAAGAAATCTTACAGATTTTCTAGTCAATTCCAACAGATGAGGGAATCTAGGATCCACAGAGATCTAATGGCTAGCATAAGGACTGAGGCTGTAAATAGCAGAACAAAACTCAGACTCTCATTTAGGAACCGCAGTTCAACAATGGGCAGCATGCTATGATAGAGAAAGCACAAGGATTGATGAGAACATCAACATATAAGGATCTGCAAGCGTACATCCAAGACAGTATTGTGTCTTGGGAATTCAAGGAGACTGATTTCCAGGGGTAACGGAACACCAGAGAGGCATTACAGTTGATCAGAAAACCACTGTTTTGCCAGAAGGAATCACTTTCTGGAAAGAAGCAATCCAGAAGGAAAGCAGAGGCAAAAGCTAGTTTTCAGAGAGTTATGAAGGATATAGGTGGATAAACAGTAGAGGCAGCAGGTATCTGGCAACAAAGGAAGAAAAAGACTGATCTATACACAGAAAGCTACAGGACAAAGTAAATGTTTAAAAGAAAAAAAAAATCTAAGTAAGTTTGAAGGTGAAAAGGAAGGCACTCACATAAAGAAAGACTGAATTAGATGCTAGATAAGGTGGGGGGAGTGAGGGAACACAGAGAACTAATGGAGGACCAGTTGGAAATTGTTTTTAAAAGATGAGTTCCAGAGTAAAGAATAAGCATTTTTTTCTCACTCACCAGAACATACCCCTTGTCAAAAGAATATTCATTTTCAACTACTTATAAGGCCTTACAAATGCAGACCACGCTTTAAGAACAAAGCTAAGGAGATATTTTTTTAAATCCAAAACAACTTTAAAGTTTTACAAATGTATCTGGCCAATTAACATGTAGCTTGTAACTTCAAAGACACTTGCCAATCATTCTATAATGTGAGTTTTCTACCACATATTCGAAGCACATTCCGATTAGCATTCAATTTACAACAACAAATAATGCTATTATTAAAAATAAAAAATCAGGGTTTACCCTCTAATATGTTCTTTAAAATGTTATTTTTTGGCTTTTTATATACCATTTTTACTTGACCAGATATGGAAAATGTAAGTGCTTAAGTGAACATATTTACAACAAATCATTTGGTGATATCTTCTCTCAATTTCTTAAAACAAAAACCTTCGTATGACCAGTTTTCCTATACTCCTTTTCAGGAACAAAGTCCTACAGAGGCTGGTAGGGCATATGGAGCTAGGTGAGGCATGTAAGAAGGTTCTCCCTCTCATTTAAGTAACCTGGATAATGAGTCACAAATTAAAGCTGCACACCTAAAATTTGCCATTTTCAATTTAGAAACTTACCACTCAGCACCATAAAGGCAGGTTAAGAAGAAGCAGAAGATATAACTTATCCATTCAGCTTTCTAGCTGTCCACCTTCACAACTCCCATCCCTAATCAAGGAAGTACTTACTTTTTGTTTGTTTGTTTTTGTTTTAGCAGCGCTGTGCATGCGGATCTTCCCTGACCAGGGATCAAACCCATCCCTGACCAGGGATCAAACCCGCATGCCCTGCAGTGGACGCACGGAGTCTTAACCACTGGACTGCCAGGGAAGTCCAGTACTTACTTTTCAAATTGTTAAGAATTGTTCAACTTAGGCCATAAATATTAGGTTTAGTTGCAATACCAGCAGGTTACAGGAATTTTATTTTACCCCCTTGGAAACAAGGACCTGAGCTCAAAATGTCAAGATGGAACACTACCACTTGCTTAAACTGGGTCTACTGCACCAAGTTGCTGTGCAATACCCACCAGAGTACAATACGTCATCAGCAGCGGCTAGTAATGCATTTCTACTTTAATCACCACAAATATTAGAAGTCCAACCAACACATCAATTCAATCATAAATAGAGCTGCCATCTTTAGACATGCACATGCTCTCTGCCTCATGTCTTAGCTATAATAAAAGGACGCAGCCCACCTCCCCCTGGACCCAGTGAAACAAATTACAGTCAATACATCCAAAATTTAAAACTTTTAGACATAGTTGAAATGCTTAAGACTCTCATACAAATATCTCTCACTACATGCAGGTTGTTTTCCCCCGTAAATAAAAAGGTAAATTCTTCTCTCCTAACTATACTTTTGGATTATTAAAACAAATCCTATGGGATACTTATCAGAAAAAATATTCCTGATTGTCCAGCATTCAATGCTTTTCATACCGAGGCTCTTATTATTAGGTCTGCTATGTGACCTTGGAAAGTCATTTAACCACTCTGAGCCTTAGTTTTCTTGCTTTCCAACCTCAAGGTAAACTCTAATTTGAATTAAACGTTTATTACTTCTATAATAAGTTAATGTATATAAATGCCTTATGTTAAACACCTAAACTCTTATACTTTTACATCTCAAAGTCAGTGGGCTTTAACCTTGTAAGAGAAAAATGTGAGGAATAATTTGTCCTATGGATCTTTCTCTTAATTACAACCTAAGGAATATATTTTTTTAATGCTTCTGTTTAAAATTCTTACATCCTTACTTTTTAACAGATGGTGGTGAGTTTGATTCCACAATATTCATAACAAAGCAAACAACAAAGCCTAAGGTCTTTTAACTCTGGGGACAAAAAGAAGGAAAAATTTACTTGCATTACTGGGCATATAATCAAAATCATTCCTCTTTTAAAATATAGAAAACTATGTTTGTCGTATGTGGCAGAGAAGCCTAAAGATCAACAGGTAAGAAGTGAAGAAATAAAGTTTAAAAACTGGAAAAAAGGGCTTCCCTGGTGGCGCAGTGGTTGACAGTCCGCCTGCCGATGCAGGGGACACAGGTTCGTGCCCCGGTCCGGGAAGATCCCACATGCCACGGAGCGGCTGGGCCCGTGAGCCATGGCCGCTGAGCCTGCGCGTCCGGAGCCTGTGCTTCGCAACGGGAGAGGCCATAACAGTGAGAGGCCCGCGTACAGCAAAAAAAAAAAAAAAAAAAAAAAACTGGAAAAAATTTTTAACTAAAAAAAAACTGGAAACTACAGTCGTGGTGTGAATCCATCAAATTCCCGCACCCAGATTAAACTGTCCACAGAGATCAGCTTTGGGGTTCTTCTGTGTGTCTTTTAAATCCTTTTTTAAAATTACACAGAGAAAGTCTTTTCTTTCAAGTTGTAAATCTAAGGCTCTATCAATAATACAATCCAATATATGCAGTAACATTTCACTTCCTCAAACAGATTAGTAGCACAGTCGTTTAGATACTTTTTGGTCTGGAAGCATAAGGATGTGTGAAAGAACTTCAAGTCTCTGACGGCTTCATAATTCTATTTTACCTAAGTAGTTTCTTCTCAAATTTCTTCCCAATTCCTCTGCCTATTCCCAAATATCTTTCAGATAAGGTCAGAAACACTATGAGTCCCATAAGAAAATGTTTATGGATCAAATAAAAGTGGAGCCCTCCCCCCATTCAGCTCCCATAATCAGTTTCATGATTATATCCAGTAAACAAAATAGATTGACTCAATCTCAAATACTTCCCTCATCACAGGAAGCCCATGGTAGAACTGCAGCTGCAAAAAAGCATCCCTTTAAACGATCCCCAACTACCTACAGCAACACAAAGTTAAACTAAATCCTACTGACAAAAGGCTCCGGGTGCATTCATTCAGATCAGCCCCAGGATTTAGAGTCTGAAGCTCAGGGAATAAAAAGGCACCTCTCCAAGCTATGAAACTTTTTTTTTCCATCTCAAATATTCTCAATGAAAGTTCTCTTGTCAGCTAAGAGGTGAGAGTTTAAAAAAACAACAAAACACTAGCAGAATTAACGGCTTCAGGACCACTTCCCAGCTGTCTTTGCTCTCGGTTGTCAGTGGCTCAGATGCAATTTCCCACTTTGCTTTCACTCTTCTCCCCTTAATCCCCAAGAGTCCCACTATAGAAAGCAACATTCACATTCTCAGATCGCTGGCAAAAAATAAAGGGGGAAACTGCACTACCAAGGAAGAGGAGAAAAAAAAAAAAGGAAAAATATTTCAGAAGCAGGAGGGAACCAGAACCATGGTTTCCACTGCAAACGGCAATGTAAAAGCCAGTCTTGTCTTATCAGGGTATGGGGGGACGCCCGTGTGGGGCATCAAAAAGACGTGCAGTCTGTGTGCACTTGGAGCTCTCCGGGCGGGCTGAGACGACGGAGCAGAAAGTAACAAAACCTGTGCTTTCCCTGCTTTCTTCTACTCTTCCCCCTCCAAGAGAGGAAGCTGAAGAAACTGGGGGAGGGGCGGGATGTTATCGTTCTCCCATTGGGGGTACACAAGACGGGCCTTGGGGGTTCCTTCAGTTACTCACCCCCAGTTAGGAGATCCACTGAGGGAAGAGGAAAGCCCTAAATGTTACCCACCTCCGTTCACAAAAAAATAGTAAGTGGGGGGGATGATTAAATCCACATGGAGAGCCCCTGAAAGCGTCCCCAGGTCACTCATCCCTATTAGCAAGCGGAAGGGCTTGGATAAAGGGGATGGAGGGTCGGAGGGGTGGTCAGGGAAAAGGCCCCACCCCCGACTTAGGAGGGAAGGGGAGCTCGAGCCACCAGCTGTCCCCTCCTTGCCGCACCTCCCCCCTAGGCCACCCCCAATTATCCCCCCAGTCTTTCCTCTAGAGCCCGAGGCGGCCGCGGGGGAGGCGGCCGCTCCTTCCTCCCCTCACCCACTCCGTCCCCACCCCCGCTCCGCTCCCACCTCCCGCCGGCCAAGGGCCCGTTACCTGCTCGTCGAAGCGGCTGACCACGGCCTGGACCCATTCCACCGGCCTGTGCGCGGCCATGTCCTCCCCGCGGCCGGGGGGCGGCGGAGGGACCGGGCGGCCGGCGCCCAGGGCCGGGAAGAGGGCGGGGAGCGGGGGCTGAGGTGAGGGGAGAGGCGAAGAGAGGGTCTGAGGAGTGCAGGCGCCGAACGTTCCCACGGGGGTGGGGATGGGTGGCCGGCGCCCGGCCGGGAGGGGGAGAGGGGAAGGGGGCGTTGGCGAGGAGGCTGGGGGGAGGGGGACGGGGGAGGGGGACTCGGGGAGGGGAGGGGGCCTCCTGGTCGCTCTCCCCACTAGCGCCGTCTCCCCACAGCCATCACAGTCCGAGACGCCGCCATGACACCCCACCGGAAGTGGGATCCTTTCCACGGCCCGGGGAGAGGGAGAGCGAGCGAGCTTGAGATTGAGAGCGCGGCTGGGAAAGGGGAGGGGGAAGCGAGAGGAAAGGAGGCCTGCCGCGCATGCGCCCGCTCCGGCCGGTTTCATTAATGAAAAAGCGAGTCCTCCTGGAGGTGACGTCACCTAACTCCTCCGGGCCCCGAGGCGCGCGTCCCTCAACGCCGCCGGGCTCACCTCGACCGGTCTCTGGTTGTAGCCGGAGAGAGTCCGAGCCGACCCTCAAGCGTCCGCTCCCATCCCACCACCACCTCAGACTCCCCGTCCCCCGCCAGCCTCCGAGTTTGGATTGCTCCCCAGGTTGGAAGTTAGGGCGCCCTGGGGCTAGCATTTCTCCCTGCACACAGATCTCTGCGGCTGATTTCTGGGGAGCTATGCTCTGCCTTAAGCTCTCTCAAAAAATAAGGCACACAACCTCAGGTTTCCAGGTTCTTCGTAACTACTATAGCCTGCTGAGTAACAGGAAAAAGTAAGGCCAAGGGAGATTCGGTGATTTTTTCTTTTTAAACGTTCTCTTAAATCCCAATGCTAGACCCAATGGCAAAGTACTCAGACTCCGGAATCCCAGTCGACTTCCTCTGCTGAACTGATAGGCACCCGAGTTAAAAAAACTTTTGCGCAGTTGATAATAGATTCAAGTTTCACCATCCTCAAAAAGCCTTTAAGGGCTTGGCATACATTATTAATTCAACACATTCATCCTCTCATTTAACTCTTTCAACGAGGCTTTCCAATAGGTATCATTACCCTCATGTAATGAGGCTGGGTCACAAGAGGTTCTGTGACTTGGCTGAAGTCAGAGTTGGTTGGTAGGTGTCAGAGTCAGGATGCAAACCCAGGTGGTTTGACCCCAAAGACAATAGAGACAGATTGTGGCTCTTCTGAAACAAAGGCGTTCCCTGTGCCCCCAATACCAGAGTTGAAATGATTTTGTGTGGAATCGGGTCATGATGGTTTTCCAGGTTTACATCCAAAACAATGGATGATCTATCTATATCTAACGTGAACTTTGGAATGTGTTATTTTAAATTTCATCTTCCTCAATACACTTTACTTAGGCTAATGTTAAAGTGAGTTTACACATTCTGAGCACATACTAATGAAGAGCCAGTGAGGCCACATAGCAGGATACTAACTGGGTGACGAGGTAGAGCAAAACCAGAATTTTAATTTTACCACAGAAAACCCACAAAGCCAATAGCACTTATACAGAGAGCTATATCTGTAAGAGAAGTTTCCAGTCTCTGCCGGCTGGTGACTGTCCAAAATACATATTAAGTTAATTAATATTTCATTCCAATAGAACAAGAGGACAGAGTCTGGACGGTTCTTTTGTCCATTCTTTAAGGATGCAACATGAATACTGACTAATTTCTTTTAGATGATGTCAGAAATGATGCTGACAGTATTGAAGAAAAGGATGAATATTAAACCAATGTCCATCTATGCCTTCCCCAATTAGGACCACCGAAAAGCTCTCATTCATATGCCCACGAAGTATCCCAGGGCCTCTACTTCGGGGCCAAACTTCCAGACCCACAATCTATCTTTCCTTTTCTCATACTTCCTCTGAAAGTCCCTGATTACTTTCCTGTTGGCATGGCTTTTTGCCTGTCCATTCCTCTCATCTTTGCTAGACTGGATGTAACTGCCCAAACTCTTGGCTCCCTTGCCTCCAGTGACATTTCATTGCCAAGGTCCCTCTGTGCTTCCCTTTCCTCTCCTTCTCTGGTTCCCCTAATTCCCCATTCCTCTCTAACTCTATGGTAAGACACCCAAACTTCAGGCCTTTGCCCTCTGCTCATCTTGCTTTATGCAGGTTCCAGCCAGCATGTCATTAATTTATCCTAATCAGCACTTGTTGTCCCCGGGGCCTCCCCTGAGTGCCAAGCCACTCATTACAATTGGAGGTCTAGACTTCACTCCAAACTTCCTCTCCAATCAAATTCATTCAATTCCACTGAACCGATATTAAGTGCCCAAACACCTATTATATATATCACGCACAGTATAGCAGGAATTCTAAACAAAAATGCCAAAGAAGTTCAGAAATTCACGCATAGAGACTGGTGAACTATGGAGCACATCCCCTCACGTAAAGGAGCAGCTGTCACTCAACTCCAGTCAATTCCTGCCCTGCAGGAATAGTGACACAGTGTTGCTAGATCTTCCATTACTCAAGACAAGCAGGAGCTCTGAACTTACATATAAACTCTTCCAATTTTTACACAGTGGCAGCCAATTCACATTTTTTTTAAACACTGTGCAGCCAAACAAAATAAGTCTGCTATCTGAATTTAGCCCATGGAGCACCAGTTTGACTAGCTCTGGTCTAGTAGGAAGACATGGCCTTCAGAGTAAAACAGAATTAGATTTGTGTCCTAACATCCCCCATTCTGCACCGTCCCACACAAGAGGGTTTAGGGGAACTACTAGTGTTTGGTATAGTTTTAAATGCATCTCTTTCATTCATCTTCTGTTTCTTGGTCAGGCAACAATCTGCCAATCTTTTTCTTCAAGCTCTTCAAGAGGAGCATTCCTTCTATTCTCTGTCTCCCACCTCCAGCATGCCAAGGAGCAAGCAACTTCTTAGGACCGAGGTGCCCATTTCCCCAGCCCTGGAAGTGTTGGTGGCCAACAGCTGTCAACAGAATCCCTTTCTGGGAATTGCCCTCATTAAAACAACTACCTGGAGCAGGTCACACCATTGCCCAGGAGAGCCCGCACAAATGACCAGGAGAGGCAGCCTCAGGGTGAGACCACCCTGGAGGGCCCTTCCCACTCCAGAGTCCCCTTAAGGGATCAGCTCCCAAGGGGTCAGCTGAGGCCTCAGCTGTGACTGCATTTAGTCCAGCTTCTCTTTCTACTGAATCCTACCCCTTTCACTCTTTAAAACATGGCGGAAATAGCAATTTAAGAACTACGGGATTGGATAGCTGTCGATGGAGTAAATCTAAGCTTCAGGAAAAGACAATGCAAAGTTGAGGGTGCTTAATCACCAACTAAAGGCTAAGGATGAAAGCTAGAGTGCCTCCTTAGCAGCATATAAATGAGGTGGGGAGGGGGAGGAGGCAGAAAAAGCGGGGGATCAGGCCCAGGACTGAATTAGCAGAGTAGTAGAACTCCCAAAAGGTTGACTTCTCAGCTCTGGGAAGACTGCTATGCCAAGATCAGGGCTGTAGCCAGGAAGCAGAAGGGTCCTGACACTTCAGATGGGGTAGATATCTGGGTAAAGGCACTGAGACACCTTAAAATCCCACATCACCCTGAGCGCTGAGTTTGTAGAAGTGCCCTGCCCCCTGCTTGAAAATGAAGTCTCTACCCTGCAAGGCTCTCAGGATCTACCTGCACCTTTCCTACCAGACCAATAACTAAAGCCAAGTCACAAAATAACCCCACTGAGGAAATGCTGGACCTGCCGAAGGAGGAGAGGTACTATGCAACCAGAAAGAGCTAAAGGACCTAGCTAACATATATACACTTGCAGAAGCTGGGAGTATATGTGTGGGATCAAGTCCCCAGGGTGCTGAACTGGGGAGGGAAGAGGACAGCATAACACCAGACAAAGCAGAGTTTACTGACATGAGCATATTCCTGTTCTATAGTATTTACATCCTGGCAAGGACTTCAGGAGATAGTGCTAACAGGTTGCTAGGATGGTTCTAGGAAGCTTGGAGAAAGCAGTGGTCCACCTTAGGTGAAATAGAAAGGCTGGAGCTGTCATGGCAGACGATAGAAGAAGGGAGCAAAAGACGCAGGGAAGTGGGCAGGCTAGAGGGATATACTGTGTACATCCCACCTACTGACTACGTTCTGCCGCTTAGCACAAGCCAACAAGGAATGCACTAGGGGAAGGGACATCAGCCTCACTGCTACACTCCTCTCTGCAGGCCTGGGCTGATGACAGAAGATACTGTTACAGAGCTAGGCTTCCTGATAACAACAGGCCTGATAGGATCTTGAAGAAATAGAGACCAAGTGGCAACGCTTAACCAACAGAATTAAGTGGCATTGTTAAGAGTGGCAACCAAGGGGACATGACCCACAGAGAGCTATGGAGATAGTTAATAGAACACCGTGTACCTAAAGGAAACTGAGATGGGCAGCCAACCAGGGTTCATTGTGTACGCTTTTTTTTTTTTGAAGTATAGTTGATTTACAATATTGTGTTAGTTTCAGGTATACAGCAAAGGTGATAGTTACATATATTGTTTTTCAAATTACTTTCCGTTATAGGTTATTACAAGATATTGAATATTGTTCCCTGTGTTATTCAGTAAATGCCTGCTGTTTATTTTATACATAATGGTGTATATCTGTTAATCCCATACTCCTAATTTATCCTTCCCCCGGCCCTTTCCCCTTTGGTAACCATAAATTTGTTTTCTTTTTTCTTCTGCGCGTGTGTGGTTTCATTGGGTCTTCATTGCTGCGCGCGGGCTTTCTCTAGTTGAGGCGAGCGGGGGCTACTCTTCGTTGCGGTGCGCGGGCTTCTCAATGCAGTGGCTTCTCTTATTGCAGAGCACGGGCTCTAGGTGTGCAGTCTTAGTAGTTGTGGCACACGGGCTTAGTGGCTCCACGGCACGTGGGATCTTCCCGGACCAGGGATTGAACCCATCTCCCCTGCATTGGCGGGCAGATTCTTAACCACTGCGCCACCAGGGAAGTCCCTAAATTTGTTTTCTATGTCTGTGAGTCTGTTTCTGTTTTGTAAATCGATTCATTTGTATTATTTTTTAGATTCCACGTATAAGTGGTTATAATATTTGTCTTTGTCTGACTTACTTCACTTAGTATGATATTCTCTAGGTCCATCCATGTTGCTGCAAATGGCAATATTTCATTCTTTTTTATGGCTTAGTAGTATTCCATTTGTGTGTGTGTGTGTGTGTGTTTATTTATTTATGTATACCACATCTTCTTTATCCATTCATCTGTCAATGGACATTTAGGTTGCTTCCATATCTTGGCTATTGTAAAAGATGCTGCTATGAACACTCAAATTAGAGTTTTCATCTTTTCCAGGTATATGCCCAGGAGTGGGATTGCTGGATCACATGGTAGCTCTATTTTTAGCTTTTTAAGGAACCTACATACTGTTTTGCATAATGGCTGCCCCAATTTAGTGTACACCTTTTAAAACTCAAGGATGAAAGAGGAGGAGGCTGAGGGAAGCTGCCCCAATAAAAAGTCACAATCCTCTGCCTGGTTTCTGGACCTCAGCCAATGTTCAGACCCAGAACCTAATGACTAAAGAAGACTGGATTTCCAGTAAGTGCATATAGTAATGAGTCCTCTGGTCCTCCCTGAATGTATAATTAGAATAGACATACCTGGTAGTTAGCAGAAGCCCCACATTAGTTCCTTGGCCTGTGGGATGAGTAGTTATAGGGGGGAAAGCCAAGTGGAAGCTTCTGGAACTGCCCCACACCAACCTAGCCAAGATTCTCAATTAAAAAAAACAAAACAAAACAAAACCCTGCATCCCCTGGGGGAATGGCAGAGATTAGAGTGCACTTAGAGAGGAGCCACAATGGTAGAGATGGAGACTATGCATGGGTCCCACAGCATGGGCTCCTGCTCACCGAGACTGATTGAGCTACTGATGCCTCCAAGTGCCCAACCTGCCAGCAACAGAGACCAAAACGGAGTCCCCACTATGGCACCATCCCTCAAAGGAAACCAACCAGCCAGTTGATGGCAAGTTGACTTCCTGCATCCTAGAAGGAACAGTAATTTTTTTTTTTTTTTTTTTTTTTTGTGGTATGCGGGCCTCCCTCTGCTGCGGCCTCTCCCGTTGCGGAGCACAG
>NC_041227.1:95373881-95428141 GCF_002837175.3 Physeter macrocephalus | reverse complement strand
CAGCGGCCATGGCTCACGGGCCCAGCCGCCCCGCGGCACGTGGGATCCTCCCGGACCGGGGCGCGAACCCGGTTCCCCTGCATCGGCAGGCGGACGCGCAACCGCTGCGCCACCAGGGAAGCCCAGGAACAGTAATTTATCTTGACTAGAATAGATACACACTCTGGGTATGGGTTTGCTTTTCCTGCCCTCAGGTTGGTTGGTTGGTTTCTTTGTTTTCAGCCAGCACCACTGTCTAAGGGTCTACAGAATATTTGATCCACTCACACAGGATCCTACATAACATAGCATTGGACCAAAGAAACCTTCCTACAATAAAAGAGGTGTGTAAAGCGGTGGATACATGACCATATATCTATTGGTCCTATAACATACCCCACTAGCCAGAAACTGCCAGTCCAACAGAGTAATGGAATGGCCATTTGAAGGCACAACTGAGGTTCAGATTAGAGATGATACACTGAGAGGACGGGGCACCATCCTCCAGGACAAATAATGCACCCTAATCAAAGACCATTATGTAGTGCTATGTCCCCAATAGGTAGGATTCGTGGATCTGAGAGCTGAGGGGTATAGAAGGAGTGGCCCTGCTTCACATCAACCCCAGTGATCCATTTGGGGAGTTTGTGTTTCCCATCCCCACAACTCTGGGCTCTGTAGGACTAGAGATCCTTGTTCCCAAAGGGAAAACACTTCCACCAGGGGACACAGCAATAGTCCCATTAAACTTCAAGCTATGACTGCCTCCCAGTCACTTTGGGCTGTTTGTACTAAGACACTAGCAGGCAAGGAAAGAAGTCACCATCTTCAGGGATAATTGACCCTGATCATCAGGAAGAGGTAGAGCTGCTATTACGCAACAGGGGGCAGAGTGGAATATGTCTGGCAATCTACAGAGACATCTCTTGGTATTCCCTTGTTCAGGTATGATGGTAAATAGACAACTACAGCAGCCACATCTGAAAAGGATGTGGTGACTAGGGGCTCAGACCCTCTCAGGGCTGTGTGTTTGGGTCATCCTACCATGAAAGCCACTGAGAGTAGCATAGACGCTACCTTAGGGTCAGGGGCTCCAGAAAGGCAAGGGAAGGGAGATGATCAGTGTGGTCTAAAGACCACCGACAGCGGTGAGGGCTATAATTCATCCTACTAACTATACTCTTGTAAATATCCCCCAGAAAAGAGACCAACCAGAATCTGTAGGAACTATTCCCAGAACTTATATGAAGAAAGTGGATTTGAATAGTGCAAGGGTTTGACAATAGTGGACGCCATGGTATCCACTTCAGGACTGAAGCCCTCATTCCCCACCCCTACCCCTGCTGCTGGGAGGGTTAGTAGCTGATGGCTGTCTGAGACCCTATAGAGAAATTACCATCAGTTGAAGAGAACTACCTTGCCCAAGGTCAAACCCCCTCCCTCTGAGAACCCACTTCCAGTTTAGGGGACCCCCACTTCTAAAGGCCTGGCCCTTGAGACCTTTGCCTCCAGGTGGGATTACACCGATGGGCCTTCTCAACTCCAAAGCTCCTCATGGGATTGGCCAAATCCTTTGTTGCAACTATGTCTTAGCTTCACTTCTTCTGGCCAATCCTGCTTTCTTGCTCCCCGACAGGTATTAATTCTGAAGGCACTTCACAATGCACTTCCTGTCTACAAATCTCCATCTCAAAGTCAGTTTCTACCTGAGACATCAGAGTTCAAATGACAGCACTACCTCTTACTCTCTTACTAACTACGTGACCTTGGCAAGTTAATTCATCACTCTAAGCATCACTTTCCACATCTGTACATGGGATGATAATAAAAGTACCTGCTTTGTAGGCTGTAATGGGAGTTAAATAAAATAATACTTATAAAGGGCTTGGCACAGTGCCTGTCATCCAGTAGGTATTTCCCAGTTGAGGAGAGGAGCCCCCAAAAAGCTGGAATAAAAAAGATCCAAGGGCTTCCCTGGTGGCGCAGTGGTTGAGAATCCACCTGCCAATGCAGGGGACATGGGTTCGAGCCCTGGTCCGGGAAGATCCCACATGCTGTGGAGCAACTAAGTCTGTGCGCCACGACTACTGAGCCCCTGCACCTAGAGCCCGTGCTCCGCAACAAGAGAAGCCCCCGCAAAGAGAAGCCCGCACGCTGCAACGAAGAGCAGCCCCGGCTTGCAGCAACTAGAGAAAGCCCGCGCGCAGCAACGAGGACCCAACGCAGCCAAATATAAATTAATTAATTAATTTACAAAAAAAAACGAGAAAGAAATGGAAAGAGAGAGGGGCTTAGCAGCTGCTGATTGGAGACCAGGGGAATTGACGGAGAGTGACTTTCTCGAGTGTTACTTTGAGTTGTAAATTGAAGAAAGTACATAGGAATTACCTTTCACTTTTGGTTTCTGGATTCTTTTTCTGAATACAATACCACTCCAAAACTGGGCCATGTGAAGCCTAGGACTTATTTGAGTTATTTATTGATCAATAAATATGACATCAGGAGTAGCAGTAGTATCATTAGAACTATTTAAACACTGAAATAGGAACAGCAGGGGCTGGGGGAGAGCCCACAAAGGGAAACGAGAGATAGAAACTGACTCTATTATGCCTTCACTCGTTTTATCTGGGCCTGAAATAATTTTTCTTCTGTTTATCCTTTAAAACCCACCTGAGCCAGACAGAGAAAGACAAATACTGTATGGTATCACTTACATGTGGAATCTAAAAAAAAAAAAAAAGTCAAACTCATAGAAACAGAGAATAAACTGATGGTTGCCAGGGGCTGGGGAGTAGGGGAAGAGGGGAGATGGTGGTCAAAGGGCACAAACTTTCAGTTATAAGATGAATATGTTCTGAGGATCTAATGTACAGCATGGTGACTGTCATTAATAATACTGTATTGTGTATTTGAAATTACTAAGAGAGTAGATCTTAAGCATTCTCACCAAAAACAAAAACAAAAAAGACAAAAAATGGTGAGTTGATGGATGAGTTAATTAACTTGATTGTGGTAATCATTTCACAATGTATAAGTATCGCAAATTATCACATTGTATACTTTAAATATATTGCAATTTTATTTGTCAATTATACCTCAGTAAAGCTGGAGGGGGAGGGGGAAGCCTATCTTATGCCGCCATGGCTGAACGTTCCCTGGCCACCCCAGTCCTTACTCCCTTGACCTTTAAAGCACTTGTAGTCATCTTGTCTTCATCTCAGGTTGAGCTAGGCTTCTAGCTCCTAGCAATACCAAACCACAGGAGAACCATAATAAATTTGTTTTGAATGATGAATCAAAGGGGAGCAGATGGAAACAATTAATTACTGGCTAATTGTTATCAACTGTCTAGGTAACAAAAGCTACTATGAATACTCATCTTATATGAGCGTTCTGGTCTAGTCATTAAAAGGTGAGTTATAGACAACCAAGAAAGAAATGTTTTTCCTTCAGTCTTTGGTGCTATACTTAGTCTCCCAAACTTTCATTTCAGAGAATTCTGCTTCTATCATTCATTTCTTCATTCATTCATGAATGTCTATGGCAGCTAAGTGTTAATAGGACTATGTAATAGATGACTCAACCCTTGCCCTGAGGAAGTGTAGTTGTGAAAGATGACAGCTCTCTAAACAATTATCCTAACTTTCTATTATCATGTAATAATAGAAGCTTCCTTTCAAGAAGTGATTACAAGATGTCAGGTACTATGCACTTATATATAATACTAGGCACTTATATACAGTATCATTTTAAAAGTTTATACAAGCATATGAGGTGCTATTCCTAGCCCCATTTTACAGGTAAGGAAACAGAAGGTCAAAAAATATAGTAGCATGTTCAGGGCACCCAGCTAGTGTGAGATGAGGCTGGTAGTTAAATCCAGCTCTGACTGCCATGCAGGGCCACTCTCTTAACCATCATACAGCATTGTCCACAGAAGGTTTCTTAGAATACTCATCTCTCCGTATGTTCCGTGACTAGAGGAGTTTGAGGAACGCTGTGCACTATGGCTCCTGAAGGTCAATTCACAGGATCATTTTGCTTTATAATGTAACAGTTTAGGCCCATGGTGCTCAAACTTTTTTGAAGGTGTATTTCTATCACTAAAAAAACTTAAGCACTCATGCCCAGTACAGGTTTATTTATTTACTTAAACATTCTACACATATTCTAAACTATTCTGTGTTTTATTTAATAATATATTACTTTTTGTTCTCACTAAAATGTCTAATAGTAGCAATATTATTAATGATATTTAATATATTGTTATAATATATTATAAAACATAAAATATTATGAATGTTGTTTATCATAATATTTTTACCGAGCTCATTGTGATGGAACATTTTTCATTATTTTTCAGCATCTTGATTTATTGATCTTTTCAAAGTTCTGGCTCTAAAGGTCAGTTTATTTTGTTACTTCTTTAATGGCTACCCTAACTTACAAGTTTCCTCTAACGATATTAGTTTTGCAGCCCTAGTCACTAACTCTGCAAGGGTGCTGCTACTCTTGTAATGCAGTTAGTGTATTTCCATTTTCCCTGAGGTCAGTCAGTTGTTTTTCTAAACTAACAAATGGATTCAAAATCCCCTGAAACATGTCCTTCTTACCTTAAATTAGAAATTTTGACTTCCAAATTTAAAAGTGTGCAGCTATGAGCATTTTTGTGAGTGCCCACTGATGTTTTTTAGGAACAAACCACATAACTACAAAATATTTAAAGATCTGTTTTCAAAATGCCCTCTCCATAGCATGTTTCTTTAGGAAAGGAGTTAGTCTCTCTCTCCATCATTGTCAGATGACACCTTTATCTTGTGTGAGTGCGTGTGTGTGTTGGGTGTGTGTGTGTGTGTGTGTGTGTGTGTGTGTGTGTCCGGTTTTTTTCTTGTTTTTTTTTTTTTTTGCGGTACACGGGCCTCTCACCGTTGTGGCCTCTTCCGTCGCGGAGCACAGGCTCCGGACGCGCAGGCTCAGCGGCCGTGGCTCACGGGCCCAGCCGCTCTGCGGCATGTGGGATCCTCCCGGACCGGGGCACGAACCCATGTCCCCTGCACCGGCAGGCGGACTCTCAACCACTGCGCCACCAGGGAAGCCCATGTGTGTCTGTTTTTTAATACTTAGAGTGCTACTGACAGCCTCTGGCCTTCACAGGAAAGCTCCTTATAGCCCCAATGTACAAAAGATTGTTGTTACCCAAGTACAAAGACGTACTTATGTCCCTAGCCTTGGATCTCAGAAAAGAGTACATTCTTTATCATCGGTGGAAGTCTAAGATAAGGGTTTATCTTCGCCTCTACCTATGTAATTCCAAATGCAGGAATAATTTCGTACTCGTCAGGTTCTTGGTTGCACACATCAGAAGCAACCTGCAGTTTACCTGAACAGAAAGAGAGAGCACTGGAAAGATATTGGTGGGTCATAAATGGGTGGGGAGGCTGAGTGACCGGCCCCAGGAAACAGGCAGGAACCAATGGAAGTGAGTCAGCAGGAAACCCAGCCAAAGACGTGACACAGGAATATTACTCACGGCCACAGGCACTGCTGTGAGCGCTCTCTAAGGGCTCCTGTGTCTTTGCATCACCATCCCTCCATAGCCATCTTTCCCTGCTGGAGCATCCCGTTGGCTGAGCCAAGAAGCAGGACAGGGACTATCTGACCTCTCTGAGCTTCCGCTGCAGGCAGGGACCCTCCCTTCAAGACCTTCCAAAAATGGAATTCCAACTAAAAGGGAATGAGATTTAGGTGCTACATAGGCAAAAAAAAAAAAAAAAAAAAAAAAATCACAATTTGGAAATATCTGAAAAAAGGACTATTTTTTGATCTTTTTCCAGTTTTAATTGAGAGACCTGGTAGGTTTTTAAGGACGTATTTGAGACCTAGACTATTCAATTTGTCTTATGTTTAGTACTTTGGAGGGCAGTCTAGGAGAGGGGGTTAAGTATGTGGCTTGAACTTAGACCAGATCTGGGTTTGAAGGCCAGATCTGCTGTTTTTGAGCTGTGTGTCCACGGGCAAGCAAGTCAACCTCTCTGAGCCTATGTTCATCTGTCAAACAAGGTCACTGTACCACCTGCCTCACAGCTTTGGACTTTGAGGTTTAAGTGGGATAATGCTTGTGAAGATCTTACCAGTGCTTGGCACCTGGGAAACACTCGTAAGTATCAGCTATGATCATTGAGGGACCCGTCCTAAGGTATAAGAAATTCACATGGTCCCTTTGGGCCGCATACCTTGGAGGCTCTGGGCTGACTTTAAGTCTAGGCAGGCAGAGCCACACAAGGGTAGAGGGGTATCCAGGTGTTCACTTACATATACTTGTATTTCCCCCTCATTCCTTTTATCGTTTAAGGCCACGGGCTTTGGTGTTAGAGATTTTGATTTGAATCCAGACCTGCCAGATAATTGCTGGTGGCCTCAAGTGAGCTACTTAACTTTCTGTAACCCTCCGTTTTTTCACTGAATAATGCTATCTCCCACATAGCAGCGCTGTGAGAAGTAATTGAGATAACTCACGTAGGGTGCTTAGCACAGTGCCTCATAGATGAGGAGTCCTCATCGTTGGTTCTTATGGGCTAGGAGAGAAGCAACACCTCCCAAGAGGATTCAGTTCCTTCTGTAACACTCATCACATGTAAATTCCCCTCTTTGATGTGCAAGTCACCTGGCAGGGATTCTTTGAGCTTCTACAGAAAATATTTTTTAATAGTCCTTCCCCCCAACCCCCAGTTTTATTGAGATAACAATTGACATACACACAACATAGTAATAAATACAGCTCTGTACAGAATCTACTGTATTATAAATTTGACCTAACAGTAATGTGTAAGCTGTAGTAAACATTCAATTAAAGGTAATTTTGTATGCCCCCTTAGACTTTAAAAAAACTTTTAGGATGATTGAACAGGCCAGCTGTGTTTCAAAAGCTGCCCAAAGAAATTTTATAATTTGCCTTCTTTTTTTCCTCAGTGCCTTCTATTTTTCTCATTACATTTAAAATTATATCATTTGGTTCAGAGCCACACTTGACACTCTGTTGACAGCCATCAGAGTCCTTCACACTCCTCTGGGAAGCTATACAAGTAAAAAGAAGCATCAGGAGATTCCTCAGAGAACTGCTTAGGCAGACAGACGGGCAGAAATCTGTATCCTAACTATGGCACATATATGTGTATGTGTGTATGCATGCATGCATGTGCGTGCATGGTTTGTGTGTGCATATATATGAGTATTGTGTGCATGCATGTGTATTTGTATGTGCGTGTACAGGTGCATGCATGTAAGCACACGATTTGTGCACATATATGTGAGTACATCGCATGTATGTGTATGTGCGTGCTTGCTCACGTGTGCATGTCCTGGGGGACAAAGAATGACTTGAGATAATGCTTCCTGAAAGGTGGTAGGGGTTTGGGGTAACACAAATTTTTAACCCCTGTTTAAGTCAATCCTTTCCAGTGAGTCCCTAGAGAGAGGAAGAATTGCAGAAACCTTTCAAAGAAATAAAAGAGCAACATAAAGATTGGGCACTATTAACTCTTACAAAGATGAATGAAAATGTAAATAAAATGCTCAGTTGAGCATTAAATCCATCAGGATGCTAAGAAGGAACAGGCCTGGCTCTATTAAATTATCCTGAAATCAGGGAGCACTATTTCTTCTAACATTTAAGGTGTTTTTCTTTTTTTTAAAGTTTTTTCTAGGTTGGGTTTCCCAGAACAAAAGCTTGAGGTGAGGAACTGTGTGCACATGATTTATTAAGGAAGGGCTCCCAGGAGAAATCAGTAAAGGAGTGGACAAAGGGGAAAGGGAAGAAACCAGCAAGGCTGCCATTCGGCCTGATGCTGCAGGGGACTCTGGAATGCAAGGCACACCTGTGTCTCTTCCAAACGAAGGCAAGGCATTCCTACTCCCCACAGGTGGTCATCTGTTAAGGACCACCCCAGGAGGATGAAAACTTCTCAGCACTTCCAAAACCTTGCCCTTGAGGGAAGAGGGGCTCCTGAAGAGTCACAGGTTAGGCTGTTGTAAACAAAAGCACACCCGAAGCTGGGGAGAAATGACCAAAATGATAAAAAAGATCTGGGAGGATTTCAGCAGAGACCCAGTATCCTGCCCTCTCTAATGGTCGTTTACTGAGACCCGGGCCTTGGGGGATATGCAGACGGCACTACGATGAAGAGGGAATCAACAGCCCAGCAGCACAAACCGTGAAGGAATGTTGTAAGAGGCATTTGAAAGTCTTGGAGGACCATAAAGAATTAAGATGTATCTGCTAATTGCAAACTGCAAACTGTAATACTATGTATAAAACAGATAACAAGGCCCTACTGCATAGTACAGGGAACTATAGTCAATATCTTGTAATAAACTATAATGGAAAAGAATCTGAAAAGGAATATATATGTAAAACTGAATCACTTTGCTGTATACCAGACACTAACACAAGATTGTAAATCAACTATATTTCAATTAAAAAAAAAAAAAAGAATTAAGATGACTTCCAACTTCTGACCTTCTCTTGTTACTTTTTGTTAACGTCTTTCTTTTGGGAAGCAACAGCACGTGGTGGCTAACAGGCGCCCACCAACTGGAGCTACACAATCTTGGTTTTGAATATAAAATCTGTCATTTATTTGTTAAGAGACCCTTTGGCAAGTTTCCTAATCTCTCCGTGCCTCAGTTTCCTCATCTACAAAACAAGGATGATGATAGTACCTACCTCATAGGGTCATTACAAGAAATCAACGAGTTACTCATTGTAAAGCACTTAGAGTGGTGTTTGGTAATGAGGTAAGCACTCTATTAGTGATTGTTAAATAAAAATGATTATCATGTCCCCTCCATTGTTGCTAGCAAAAAAAAAAAAAAAAAAAAAAAACTTCTGGAAATCTCAAAGGGGTTCTCTGCTTTTTCCCCAGGAGCAGCAGAATGGGGGTTGGGTGGAGAGAGAGGAAAAAATTGTGTTCAAGTCAGTCATGGGTCTGGGAAAAGGGAAACTAGGTGAGAGCAGGAACGGGAATGTAATTGTGGATCAGACAGTAGGTAGGCCCAGC
Source organism: Physeter macrocephalus (assembly GCF_002837175.3). Lineage (NCBI taxonomy): Eukaryota > Metazoa > Chordata > Mammalia > Artiodactyla > Physeteridae > Physeter > Physeter macrocephalus. Next base: position 95,419,106 of record NC_041227.1, on the reverse strand, counting down.
ACTGGGGTACAGAAGGAAAATGAATATGAACACTCAGGGACCTAGCCTGAGAACCCAGGGTGCTTTCAGAACATGAGGAACTCCACTGCAAGTGGCTGGTGAGCCCACAAACAGGTGAACCCTCACACCAAAGACTGTACAGTGACATAGAAATCACCCCTGATTTAGCCAAAAGCAGCATGCTTGGACCACGGCTGCCAAACAACTAGATGAATGCGTAGAGTCTTTGAAAATTGGCTCATGGATGCCGGGTAACTGGAAATGTGCAGGGCAGCTGTATGTGAAGTTGAGATAAGTGGGATTACCTAGATGGTTCTATTGCTGGAGATCTCCAACCCCCAGGATACTGGCCTTCAGACTAGGGCACCTCACTCACTCCTCCCAGGGGCAAAAACAGCAATACAGGTGAAGGGTTTGGATTCTCACTGCCTGGGTTATATCCTGACCAGAAACAAACTGGGTGACCTAAGCCAAGCGCGTAACCTCTCTGAGCCTCAGTGTTCTCATCTATAAAATGGAGTTAATTATACAACCTACCTCATGGTGGCGGTTTGGTTTTGTTTTCAATTTTGTTTTGTCAAAACAAAACAAAATCTATAGCACAGTGCCTGGTATATACCATGAGATCTATAGCACAGTGCCTGGTAAATACTATGTGATCAAAACATGTTATCTGTTATTATTTGGCCAAAATTCCTGAAACAAGCCTCACTCTTGTTGAGCTTATTTAAATATCATTAGCTTTTTGGTTAGTTATGGTTTATAAAAGCAAAATATAAAAATATTATATTTTCAGGCTGAGAAGAACATTTTCAGACTTTTTAAAAATCAGTGAAACCCTGTTTTCAAACCAATTTCTATTAGAAGCCTGATATATAAAACCAATGAAAGCTGCTCTGGGGGCCAGAGCCTAGACAGCTGGCCTCATCCTTCTTCCTCAGCCAGCCCCTCAGACACCTTGGGGAGCCCTGGGCTCCTGGAACAAGAACAGCCCCACTTTCCAACATTTCCCCTAATATCCCCTCTTATTTTACAATCTGAAGTTTACCGGAGGAAGTGACTTGTTCACCATCTCCCCAGCTGGGTGGGGGAGCGGGAGGTACAAACTAGCGGGTGTAAGATAGGCTACGAGGATGTGTTGTACAACAAGACGAATATAGCCAATATCTTGTAATAACTGTAAATGGAGTATATTTTTAAATTGTGTTAAAAAATAAACATTAAAGCAAGATCTCCCCAGCTGGACATAACAGAGTAGGTGCCAGAATCCGGTCACCCTCCCCTTTGACAGTTTCCCACACTTCTATCACCTGGGCAATTTGCAGTTTTGCTGACTAAAGTAGCATTTGATTGGTTTATTTAACAACTACTTGGTTAATATATGTACTTCTTGCGGTGATTCCTCCTTTTTAAATTTTTTATTTATTTATTTACTTATTTATTTTTGGCTGTGTTGGGTCTTCGTTGCTGCGAGCGGGGGCTGCTCTTTGTTGCAGTGCACAGGCTTCTCATTGCGGTGGCTTCTCTTGTTGTGGAGCACGGGCTCCAGGCGCCCAGGCCCAGTAGTTGTGGCTCGTGGGCTCTAGAGGCTCAGTAGTCGTGGCGCAAGGGCTTAGTTGCTTCGCGGCATGTGGGATCTTCCCAGACCAGGGCTCGAACCCGTGTCTCCTGCACTGGCAGGTGGATTCTTAACCCCTGCACCACCAGGGAAGTCCCTCCTTTTTTTTAAACTCTTAGCCGTGTTATAAGCAATCATATCCATGAATCTCATATTTGATGTTATATATTTTTCTCAATATGCATTTAAACTAAAAAATGTGAAAATTAAAAAATACTTGTTCATAAACCACTTAAAGTTCATGTATGTACACACCCCCTGACCCCTCCAGTGATTTCCACAGTACATTTTGGAAAATACTGCTCTGTGTGCAAAACAGAAAATACCTTAGCTTTAAGGAAGCCAGTTCAGGGGAGGAACCGTGTCTTTACCAGAGACCAGGAGGTCCAGGGATTTGCTGGGCCCTGTTACCTGTGGGTCTCTATTCAACAGGATGACACAAGTTTAGAATGAGATTAAAGGATGATTCCAGTGGAGTTGGTTTGAGTCTTAGTTTTTTGTTTTGTTTTGTTTTAACTTAGAAACAAGAGGTGGGAAGGCACTGAACCGCAAGCTCTTTAGAAACTGTCTCCTGTTCTGTGATTAAACGGGTTCTAAGCACTATGCAATGTTTGGGTTTATAACTTTTAAGAACTTTTCTGTATATCTTTACTGTGTACACTTTACATTAAGAAAGTTGCAGGGCTTCCCTGGTGGCGCAGAGGTTGAGAGTCCGCCTGCCGATGCAGGGGATACGGGTTCGTGCCCCGGTCCAGGAAGATCCCACATGCCGCGGAGTGGCTGGGCCCGTGAGCCACGGCCGCTGAGCCTGCGCGTCCGGAGCCTGTGCTCCGCAACGGGAGAGGCCACAACAGTGAGAGGCCCGCGTACCGCACAAAAAAAAAAAAAAAAAAAAAAAAAAAGAAAGTTGCAGTTAGTCCAGCCTTTGTAATCACAATAAGATGCTTCAGGGCTTCATATGGTGAGGAAATAATTCACACCTTGGAATGTTAATTGCATTTGCTCCTCAGCCTGGAGGCTCAAAATACAGCAGGATTTTGTGCAACAGTATACGCCGTGTCTTGTCTGGCTGGCTCTGGCTTTCAAAATGAAGAAAGAGAAGAAAATCATTTAAGTTTTGCCTAGAGTTAAGGTTAGTCTTTTTAAGGGTTCCCCCCACTTTAAATAAAGCAACCTATATAGGTTGTACAGGATATAGAATTGTCATGCTTTTTCCATCCTCTTCAAAGGTCAATTTGTTTTTCCATTTAGTGCATTTCTTATCATTGGCTGGTCACCTTAGATCTGACACAAAGGTGATATAATCCAGGACTGGTCAGATGTACCCCTTCTTTGGATTTCATATTCAGAAGATCAAATACTGTTTTCCAGTTACACAAGTATCAGAGTCCTAGTGTTTGCAAAAGTCTTCTAGAAACTTGGGAAACACAGATTAGCTAGTCAAGCTGGCCCTCACAGACGGACTAAAAAAAAATGGTAAAAAATAAAGCATCATCACTACACTAGTTGAAAGCACAGACTTTCGTTTTAGACAGACCTGAGTTTGAATCTTGACTCTACTGACTGCGAGACTTGGGGCAAGTTCATTAACTCTCTGTGCTTCAATGTCTTCACTTCTAATGCGAGGGTACAAAGAGTACCAGCCTCATAGCTTTTCTTTGAGGATTAAATGAGATAATGTACATAAAATATTTAGCACAGTGCTGGACACACAGAAAGCACTCCAAAAAATGCTAGCTATTATTTTTATTGTGACCCTCATGATTACCACCATTCTGTCATACAAGTTACCTGAAGTAGGTATGGTCATTGTGACAGATTCCATGGATTGGCTTGTACAACATCCACTCTGACCCTTTCTAAAACTCCCAGCACCTGAACTCTTTTGTAACTAGGATTCTGCATATGACCCAGGTTCTGCTAAGCAGATGCACGTGTGCCCCCGGAAGGTGAAAGTGATTCAAACGGAGTGGCAGTTGCACATGGGTGGATCCATCTTTTTGTAAGCACGACGGTGGAGAAACTTTGGTAAAAGTTCCAGTGTCCAGGACTTCCCTGGCGGTCCAGTGGTTAAGATTCCGTGCTTCCACTGCAGGGGACTTGGGTTGGATCCCTGGTTCAGGGAACTAAGATACTGCATGCCACACGGCCAAAAGTCCAGGACTTCCCTGGCGGTCCAGTGGTTAAGATTCCGTGCTTCCACTGCAGGGGACTTGGGTTGGATCCCTGGTTCAGGGAACTAAGATACTGCATGCCACACGGCCAAAAAAAAAAAAAAAAAAGTTCCAGTGTCCAGCCCCTAGTATCATAGGTATTGAGTGGTGAGCAGCCACAATGGGGTTTCCATGAGAACAGTCCTGTTTATGGTTGGGCATTTCTCCTAGGACTGTTCTGGCTGTGTGGTATCCTAGCCTGTTTCCCTGGCACTGCTGGAAATCCTCTAATCTACCTAGTACTCTGCTCCAATCCTGTTCTGTTAAAACAAGCTAGAGTGGATTCTGTTGCCTGCAACTAAGGACACAGTAGTTATCAAACGATCAGTACAGTAATTATCAGAATAATCCTAATTACCACTGTCAAAAAGTTGTCTTTATTAAGTATATTGTCTCCTAAAGGGATCAAGAACAGCATGTATAAAAAACCTTGTCCTTGCCTTCAAAATGCATTCATCCTAAAAGATACCACATGTATGGAAACTTGTTTTGTTGTTGATGTTTTTAAGGCTTAATTTTCTTCAGCAGCAGAAAGCCTTTTGTGAACAACTAGCAGAAGGAACTGATTAAACTTGAAGCTTTTTCCAGAAGAGAATTCTCATTTGGGTCTTTATGGAGGATGACAGGTGAACCTAACTGGCTGAGTGTTCTCTATAAATTATAATGGGAGAGCGGAAAGAAGTCCTGGAAGGCTAGTTAATGTGTATTCGTACTTGGCTCAATGTGTTGTATATGGTCATTAAAGTCCTCCCCTCTAGGATGGCACCCAATTACAATGATGAGAATGCCTTGAAAGACATTAACAAGGGCACTGAGATCTATCTCCAGACAGATTCTGAATTAATGAAAAATGACAGTGTGATGGGTATAGTCCTGGGTAAAGTGTGGTTTCAGTTTTACTCGGCTTCTCATCTGTTTTTGATCTTGTTGTCTTAAAAGCGTAATGTAAAATTCTTTCCCCCTACAGATACTGCTCTTAAGGGCATCTTCTCTGAGTGACTGTGGCCATGCTGACAATTCTCTTGTCATTTAATACCTGATATCCCATTTTTTCCCTTTATATCCGACTGGCAAAATGAAATGACCTCTTCAGAGCGGATCAGGGAACGTCCCACAATACTGAACTAATAGGCAGAACTGTCACGTGCTTAAGTTACTTGTTTTATGTCTTTCTCAAAAAAAAGCACAAAAATGCTGGATCCTTGGCTTAGTCAGTCAGGTGGTGTATTTGTTTCCTATTGCTGCTGTAATAAATTGTCACAAACCTGGTGACTTAAAACAACACAGGTTTATTGATATTATCTTATAGTTCTGGACATCAGAAGTCTGAAGTCAGTTTCACTGGGATTTAGCCAAATGTCCTGAGCACTGGTTCCTTCTGGAAGTTTCAGGAGAGAATATGTTTCCTTGCTTTTTTCAGCTTTTCCAGGCTGCCTGCATTCTTTGCCTCCTGGCCCCTTCCTCACATCACTTCAACTTCTTGTTTCCATGGTCACAACCCCTACTACTGACTCTGACCCTCCTGCTTCTTTCTTATGTGGACACTTGGGATTACACTGAGCCCAACCGGAAAATCCAGGACAGTTTGTCCATCTCAAAAATCTTTCATCGCATCTTCAAAGTCCCTTTCGCCCTATAAAGTAACATTCACAGGTTCTGGGGGTTAGGATATGGACATATGGGGTGGGGGCCAGAAACAGAGTTCTAATCATGTTTCCTCAGTCTAGGGGCTTACTATAAAGTTACACGGAGAAGTGAGAGAATAGGAGATAAGAAAACCAACTGGCATTTGGGATACAACACAGATACCTGGTTATCGTGCTGGCCTCTCAACAACAGGTGTCTTTTGCTTGTGACTCTAGACTTCCACCGATATCATGACTGTCTCTCCTTCCTCTTTTTGCTTACTAATTACCTCAGCATCTCTCACAGTCCAACTCAGCCAGACACCATCCTGCAGAAGGTCCTCCTTCTCTGCCAAGCTCTTGTATCAGGACATCTCATTGGCTGCTGTCTAGCCTATAAAGGACAACTTTTGAATCACGTGCCAATCCTTGGTCCAGTCAGCTTTGGCCAAGGAAGCGTGGCCCCAGGACCCAAAACATAGCCCCCAGTGCATAGGAACCACAAACATTTTTCTTTGAAAGGGGCTGAGAGGTGGCAGGCTTTCAGAGATTGTCATAGACTTCTCTCCAAAAACAATCGACCTCAGAGCTTGGGCAATAATTTTTTACCTCCTGATTTTAAAAGCCGGTACGTTTATAGGTGCTCGTTACAAATGGGTTTTAGTTACCATTTACAAAGCCTTAAGAGAAAAAAAAAATTATAAAATGTCCAAAAATAAATAAAGAAGGAGTTCTCCAGGAAGTTACAGGCTTGTCATGATGGCCTGTAGTCTAACCATTGGCAAGGATATGCAAATCATTAAAAGGAAGTCTTCAAGGTCAAAGGCATTTATGGTACTTCAAATTATATAAATCAACATACTGGAGTTCCCAGACCTTGAGCCATCCAAGAAAAATAGCCCTTATAGCTTCCAGGACACTGAGTTTAATTCAGAAACCATTTGATAAACATTTACTCTTTCACAGAGAGAAGAGATCCTGGAAAGGAGAGAAGTCATCTGGAATGTAGCACTAACTGACTTCTCTTTAATGGGAGGAAAAGAATGTGTTACACTTATATACTTGGATTATGTCAGATAATCATAGGTTCAGCCACTGGATTAGTCATATCATGAATTTCATAATCACTGTGTAATTGACACAGACCTTTAAACAGTCCTTTCTCCCTGGAGCCAGTTTGTTGCTGGAATTAAATGAACTGTTACTCTCTGGGGAAAATGGAACCAACTTTTCACTTGGCTCTCCTTGGCTGTGAGTACGAGCTTTCCAGGAGTTCGTTCTCTTCCTCATCAAGCTGTCCAAGTGGAAACAAGTAGATTGTCCTTAAGGATGCAAAGATTCTCTAAGTGGGAGCCTGGAGGAAAGGTAAAGGAGAAAGTATTTAATGCCCAGACTGTTAGAAGTAATTAACTGACGGTGCTGTGTGTGTGTGTTTCCACTGTGTAAACACCAGCATTTCATTAAGCCTCCATGCAACCCAGGCACATCCACTCTAGCCTGGACTCTGGAGCCAGAAGGACAGTTCCAATCCCAGCTTGGCCACTTGCCAGCCACGTGACCTTTGGCAGATGGGACCAACAGGGGTGCATGTTCCACAGGACTCTTGTGATGATTAAAAGCAGGTAAAATAAAATAAAAGTAAAGTAAAATAAAATAGTAAAGTAAAATAAAAGCAGGTAAACCGTGTCACAGTCTGTGTGAGCAGCAGCCCTCAAGGTACCTTATTTACTTTTGTTATCCATCAATCACTCTCACCACCTCAGATCTTGAAGTCCTGTCTAGAGTAACATCACACTCCTCAAATCACCAAGCTATTTCTCCCTTCTTTGATACTCAGTCCTTTGGGCTCTCCAACCACCCAGGAACACTTTCTAACACGTAAACGTAGTCTGGGTACCGTTTGTAAGTACTCCATTTGGCTTTTGACGGCTTCTTCTCCTTCCCTATGTTCTTAAGCAAGTTTGTGTTATGTAAGAGCCTCCTCTCTTTCTTTCCCTCCAATTCTTCATTCCTGGTCTTCTCTTTCCCTAATCTTGTCCCTCCAGAGGCCAAAGTCTAGACTGGATTGGAAATTTTCATCAGTTTAGAAGATGTAAAATGTGGTCAGCTTGGGAGAAGAAGGAAGGGAAGGAATCGTGCCTGTTCCTTTATTTCTTTCCCTCATAAATTCAGCCCCTTGTAAATTACTCCTATCCTTAGGCAGCTTCTCAACCTTCTTTTAATCCCTTTAGAACAATATAAATATCTCCTTCCACACCCCACCCCAATTGTATTCAAAATTTCAAAATAAATGGATCATAACTAAAAAACATTAAAACAATGGTCATCTTAGAATATTCTTATTCAAAGTACACAAGCATCCACAGAGATTTGAAATCTCTTCCCTGGTCCCATCTCCCTTCCCCGGCAATTGACAATCTCTGCCTGGGTTTAACAGTTTTCTTCAATAGAATGTGCCATATTTGTGAGTTTCCGGGCCAGAGCTGGCTTTTTGAGTGTAAACTCCCAAATCTGGTAACCATCTCTATCTAATTCTGTTAGTGCTTCATCCAGAATAGTACAGTGTACAAACAAGCACGTCAGTCAGCCTCTTGATTAAAGATGTATCGGCAAATATTATGTATGGTCAAGAGAGCAGGTTTTGCAGTCACACTGCACACAGGCAACTGTATTTCCTGGCCTCCATGACAGTCAGATTAGGGCCATATGACAGGGTTCTAGCCAGTTGAATGAGGGCAGATGTGATGTATGCCACTTACAAACCTGGCCCCCAAACACCTCACACGATCTTCCATACTCTTTCTCTTCACTAGTTGGGTGGTTGTATAGAAAAGATCTAAGGAAGAATTTTTAGGCTGCCCCGGGGGGTTACAGAGCTATAAGGTGGAAGGGGCCTGGGTCCCTGAGTCACCGCTTGGAGGAGATTGCCCACGAGAGCTGCCCAACCCACTGTGAGCTGAGGAAGAAAGGAATCTTTGTTGTGCTAAACCACAGAGATTTGGGACTTCTGTGCTATAGCAGCTAGTGTTAATTAACCTTATTAATATATTTTAAAAGTTCCTACAACATAATAAGGGCTTAATAATTGTTAGTTTTTATTAACATTATTATTTTATTCAATCAGCTCATATTTATTGAAGACTCCAGGTATTTTCTCATATGTTTCCCCAACCACTCAGGAGGTAGATACCTAGGCCTTGCTCCCTCCCATTGCAGCCCTTCATCTGTGTTCTTTCTGCCTAACCTGCTCCTTCCTTCCTTCCTCACTTTGACCACTACACATCCTTAAGATCATAGCTCAAATGGGATCTTACCCATGAAAACCTCCCCCAACATCTAGGCTTGGTCGGTGCCCCCTGTCACATGACCTCATAGATCCCTACATTTTTCCTACAGAGAACTTATCACAATTTGCCATGGCATGACTATTTATGTAATTCTTTGGTAAATATCTCCCTTCCCCACCACAGAGTAAGCACCAAGAGGACAGGGGCCATCCTCTTTGATTTGCTGTTGCATTTCCTGTGTGCCTCACCCAGTGGCTGGCATACAGGACATGCTCAAAAAATATTTGGGTTGTGCATGTCTCTGCACAGAGTAGGTCTCACAGGCTGTCTGCTTCTTAGTGGGGTCAAATGTCAGTGGTGGATCAGGGCTTTCATAAACTTAATTTTTCGTGGAAGCCCAGAATCTGGGAAATGATTCACAATAACCAGACTTACAGGATATCTACTTCCTGGCCTTAAAGTCCCTGGAAAAGTAAACTAGTAAATATTCAGAAGTGCATTTGAAAGAGGATGGTTTTGAGAGGAATTTACTTCTTCTAGGCTGGAGAATTAACCTGGCTCTCTTAAAGAGTGTGTTTTTTCCAAATATAGCTTTATTCTTCCATTGAAGCCATGCTTAGTGAAGGCCATGGCACATAATAGGAGCTCAATAAAGACCTGAATAACTATCTCTGAATCTTATTGGTTAAATGACTGACTAATGTACTTACGCCTCTCTATTTTCTAGACCCCCATGTAGATAATTACTTTTTGTCATGATAGTATCTGTCCCTGTATCTCTACCATGGAAGTTTGGGAAGAACTAGTGACCATGAGCCAGACTCAAGACTACAAATTCCTTGAAGTTAAGAATCATCATCCCCACCCCCAACCCCCTGCCAGAAAAAAAAAAAAAGATCATCATCAGAGCCAACATTTATCATGTACTTTTCCATACCAGGCACTATGCTGAGCCCTTTACCACTCTTATTTTATTTAACCCTCATAACAACCTTGTGAGCAGTAGCCTCATTTTATAGATGAAGAAATGATGCCAGGAGAAGATAAGGAACATGTGGAAGATGACCCAACTAGTAAGCAACAGAGCCAAGATTGGAACTCAAGCCTGTGTCACTGCAGAGCCTGTGTTCTCATTCACCGCTTGCAGCACGTTCCAGCCTTTAGTCATCTCAGTATCCCTACTACACCTGGAAATGGACTTGGGACTGTGCATTCAAAACATGTGTGTATAGTCAATTCTTGGTTGTGAGCAGCAGAAAACAACTCTGGTTATTGTAAACAGAAAAGAGATTGTAGGGCTACAAAGAACTCACAAGAAGCTGGAGACTAGACAAAAATTGAGGTAGGGACAGGGCCTAAGGAGCAGAATACAGGATACTCATCTTTTAGCAGGAACAATCCAACCAGAATACCTCAGACCAGTCCTTCCAACGCACATGTATCGTAACTTTCCATTCATCTTTGTTTCGTTTATTCCCAGTGTAAAGTTGAGGGTGAAAGCGTCTGATTGGCTATCCTATCCTAGGTCATTTGCCCTTATTCGAAGAGCATGTGGGGGAAGAGATTAGTCCCTAGACCTTTCTGCTTCCCTGTGGGGCATGAGGCTTACTTTGACTCACGCAGTGGGAAGTTCCCCCAAACAGAGGGAGGGCTTGGATGATAGACAGTCACAAACATTGGCAAATGCCCTCCACACCATGGGTGACTTAACTCAGACCCATTGCAACGATTGAATCACAATATATGTTATATTTTAGTCCCCTTGCTGATATTATTCTTTCTCCTTTTTTTGGCTGTGCTGTGCAGCATGCGGGATCTTAGTATCCCAACCAGGGATCGAACCCGTGCCTCCTGCAGTGGAAGCACGGAACCTTAACCACTGGACCGCCAGGGAAGTCCCCCCTTGCTGATATTAGAGAAATGTCAGAAACACGTTTACATGTCACCATTAGCATACTTTATACACATGATTCAAAATTCACTTTGGTTTTAGAAGGTGGTATTCTCTGCCTGACATGGGGATGCTGCCTAATCAGGAGCCTGCAGCCTCTTGCACCTGATTAAAGGAGCCCATTCATGAAGCTGCCCAGGCTTCAAGTTGAAGAGGACCATTCCCACCTGGGTGGGGCTTCGGGGTGGGGTGTCCAGAGCCAGTGGTAAGAATTGCCTTTTGATTGTTTTTAGGTAAACTATCATCATAATATCGCACAGCATGGACAGACACTTCCTGCCTCTATGAAATCTCAGCGTGCCTGGCCTTCCTGCTGTTCACCTGCCACATCTGTGTTTACTTTATGCCTAGGCCTTCCCTGGTGGCGCAGTGATTGAGAATCTGCCTGCCAGTGCAGGCGACACGGGTTCGAGCTCTGGTCTGGGAGGATCCCACATGCCGCGGAGCAACTGGGCCCGTGAGCCACAACTACTGAGCCTGCGCGTCTGGAGCCTGTGCTCCGCAACGAGAGAGGCCGAGATAGTGAGAGGCCCGCACACCGCGATGAAGAGTGGCCCTCGCTTGCCGCAACTAGAGAAAGCCCACGCACAGAAACGAAGACCCAACACAGCCAAAATAAATAAATTAATTAATAAACTTAATGCCTAAATCATGGGAAGGCCCAAAGGGGTGATGTCAGTGCAGCTGGGCCAGCTGTGTCTGGGAACAGTGGTAGCTCCATGTTTTGAGGCCAAATGGAGGCTGTAGTGGTCTGGGGGTTGGGGAGGGAGAGAGGACCCTGGTTGTCATAGGCTCCCCAGCATGGATCTGGATGTAGAAGTAGGGGCCGACTAGCAGCCCTATGTGATGAAAAAGTCCATCACCCCCTCCCCAGAGCCTGTTCCCAACATCCTCATCAGACTGACTGTCTTTGTTTCTTTTTTTAACAAAATCGTTTGAGGCCTCAGAAAAACTTGAAAATGGCTGTAATAAGACACCTACATTATAGCTGTCCCGACTCTCTGAAATATATGACCAAGCTTAAAAAGACACTCAAGGTCCAAAGACACCACCGACTTGGCAACACCGTCTTGGGTTCACGTGCCCTGACACTGGCTCCTGAAAGTGACAGAGGCACTTTTCTAAAACACTTGCTTCAGGTTCTGAGCACACTGTAAGGGAACCTCCTCATCAGAATTATACACAGGTGAATGTCACTCTAGACCTGTTTATAATGCATATCCATCACAGTGGAATAGAACAGAGTATATACGGGGGATTCCCTGGCGGTCCAGTGGTTGGGACTCCGCGCTTTCACTGCCGAGGCTGCGGGTTCAGTCCCTGGTCGGGGAACTGGTATCCCGCCGGCCACATGGCGTGGCCAAAAACAAAACAAAACAAAACAAAAAACCAAAAATCAAGAACCAAACAAACAAAAAATCTATTAAGTCTACTGAGAACCAAATTTAAGAAGTCTATTCATAAGCATTTTTGCATGTCTTTGTATTAGTAGTTTTCAAACTTGAGAATGTATCAGAATTACCTGGAGGACTTCTTAAGACAGATTGCCAGGCCGCAGCACAGTTTCAGCTTTGGCAGGTCTGAGGTAGGAAGCCAGGAGTTGTGACAAGGTGCCAGCTGATGCTAATGCTGCTGGTCTGAGGCCCACTTGTGACAACCTCTGCCTTATGTAATAAAACGGATCATGTTTTCCTTTCTTTCCTGGGTCTGATGTGAAGCCCGCCTGTTTCACACTGCACACTCCTGGGAAATACCACGAGAAAGAAGACAACACAGAAGTGGGCGAAATGATATTTATTAATTAGAAATTTCTTCATTTGAAATTCTGTATTTTAGCCTAAGTTGAAAATTTATTGTGCCATTACCCCCCATTCCTCACGGGTCTGGAGCAAGGATAGGCAGCAGGTAAGGTGGGTGGGGAGGCGCTGAAAGGAGTAGGGTTGGGTTAGTTTCAGAGCAAGTGAGGTGTCTCTGTCCCCCTCCCCAACATGAGGCAATCATCCTCCTCGAGACGGTCTTCAGTCTATTATATTATTGTAAAAGTTTGGCTTATGTAAGATTTTGTAAAAGCCACTTATCATGAAAGGTGTCAAACATATTGAAAAATTGGAAGAAGAGTACAATGAACATCCGTATATCTACCACCAAAATTCAATTGTTATTCTATTTATATATATACATAGGTATGTATGTATATATGTGTTTGTGTGTATATATATATATGTATATATATATAGTGTACTTTTTGCCAAAGCCATCTCCAAAATATAAGGACATCTTCTACATAACTACAATACCGTTATCACCTAAAGAGTAACAATATTCCCCAGTATCATCTTATACCGTTTTTTTTTTTTTTGGTTTATTCCCCAAAAGTTTTATAGATGCTGGTTTTTCTGAACTAGGATCCAGTCAAGGGACACATGTGCTCTTAAGCAGGGCAGGGGCTAGGATGAGGTGAGTGAAAGGGATACTGGAAAACTCAATACTCAAGGGAAGTGATAGTTCAAGGCGATATTTAAAAAAATCAAATTGGTGAATTACAGACTGTAGGCCAGCTGCCTGTTTTTGTAAATAAAGTTTTTGTTGTCGTTGTCATTACGGTTGTCCAAGGTTTATTGAAAATATTACAGCACAGCAGAAAGATTCAAACGCCTCCATCTGGTGTTTTGAAATTCATGAACCTGGGACCACATGCAGCCCATGAACTGGAAAGTTTGTGTGGCCAACAGCTCAGAAGGGAACTAGGTGCATCCATGTCACCTCTGGCAGAGAGTTCCACTGCTCTGTGAGAAGGAAAAATTGGGTCCCTCACCATATACAAGGCCCCAGGAGCTCTCCCAAGATGCTAATAGCTAGTTCCAACAGCAATCACAGGAGGTGCAAAGGAGCTGCCCATCTTCAAGGAGTTCCTTAGCCCCTGACCCGGCTACATTGCAGAGCCAGTTTCCCAAATCTAGGTTGCCTTCTCGTATTTCTGTAAAGGAAGATTCTTCTGCCTGGATATCCTTCCCATGTATAATGCATCATTAAGAGCAGGGCCATCCCTGGAGTTGTGCAGTGTACAACATGCACAGCTATACACAGCAGCCCTGGGTTAAAGAATGAGCTCCAGAGTCAGAGAAATCTGAGTCTAAATCTCACTTCTGCTATTTATTCTTTGTAAAACCGTGAGCAAATTGACCTTTCTAAACCTCACTTTCTTCATTCATAAAGCTGGAATAATTACAGTAGCAACCTCTTAGTGGTGTTGCAAGGATTAACATAAAATAATATATAGGTAAAGATTTTAACACAGTGCCTGGCACAGAGAAGATGTTTAACAAAAGCTATGATAATAATGATTATTCTCCACGGCTAACTTTAACTCTACCTTTAAGATCAGCCTATGTCAGCCTGGATGGGAGGGGAGTTTGGGGGAGAATTGATACATGTATATGTATGGCTGAGTCCCTTTGCTGTGCACCTGAAACTATCACAACATTGTTAATTGGCTATACTCCAATATAAAATAAAAAGTTAAAAAAAAAAAGATCAGCTTATGTGTCTCCTCTCCTGGAAGACTTTTCTAATTCCTCCCAAGCTGGCTCAAATGCTTCTACCATGTGCTCTCACCTCTTCTGGTTTGCCTCTAACACTACTGAGATTCCTCCCAGAACTGTGACCTTTTGATGCCAGGGGCTGTGTCTTTCACGTTAGGATTGCCAGCACCCAGCACAATGCCTGGCACATAGTAGGTACTCAATAAACACTAGCTGAATGAATGAATGATTAAATGTTGCCTTGATGGGACAAAAGGGGAAGCTTGCTATTCTTATTTTCTCTTAGAAGCCGGTGATAGAGGAAAGAGGCAGAGAAATGGAGAAGGAGAACATGGATTGGACACTCGCCAAAGGCAGGTCAGCCCCTTCCTGTGGTTGTTTTTTGGGTAGAAGAAAAGCTGAGTGAAAACCTTGTACCAAACTGGGCCTAAGAAGATAAACAAGCCAGCGTTCCACCTAGACAATGGCCTGATTCTCCCTGACTGGGGAAGGTGGGAACCGTGGGGAACCAGACAAACATCCCCTTCCAATTCCCTTCCATCTGTAAAGCATCACAGCCCATACCCCACCCCCCCATGGCCTTTCCCTCATCGAAGGCATCTCCAAATCCAAGACAGCCTCTTATCCGGTGAGATCTTTGAAGCTGGTTGGAGTTGCAGTCAGCCTGAATCACCCCTAACCACAATGGCCTTAGAAGGACAGAAGGTTTCTGTTTCCAGGGCGTGTTCTAAAGTGAGTTTTTGTGGTCCAGTTTGCTTCCGTGTGGCCCCTGCCAACCAGGAGCTGAGATTAGCAGTTTGCATAGATCAAATTATCAAACTTCAAAATAGCCAGGAAAAATTGTAAAAACAAGATGACAGCAGAAGTACAAAGCTGAGTGAGATGTGGTTTAACAGGAGCACGTGTGGAAAGGGACTTAGCAGTCCAGACGCCTGTAGGCCCATCATGAGTCAGCAGGAGGATGTGGGTGCCAGGAAAACCTCAGGCAGCTCTGGACCCAGTGGAACTTCCAGAAAAAGAAAGGGAATGGCTGAATTTACTCCACACTGGTCAGACCACCCTGGAGGAGGTTTGGCTCTGTCTGAATGCCCCATCATGTGAGAGGAAAGGGTGTGTCCTGAGTGGAATTACTCAGATTGGGGGTGGGGATGGGGCAGTAGAGGGACTCAAAACTGTGCCAAAAGTTGGACAAGAGGAGGAGATGAGTGCCCTGGAGGAGAAAGGGCTTAGGTGGAGGGGTGAAGGTGTGGGGTCTGCTGCCTGTAACTTCTGCTTGGAAAGCCTTCGCCTTCATCTGCCTGGAGAACTCCTATTCATCCCTTAGGTCTCAGCTCCTGCCACGTCTTCTGAGAAGCCTTCCCTCACTTCTCTAAGTAGAACCAGCCATGCCTCCATCGGGACTTCCTCCTCCTGCACCTGGGAGCCAAGTCCCTTCATTCACAAGGAGGGATGTTGGCTGAGCAGAGTCCCTGTCCTCTTCTTTGCAACCCTAGTGCCTGGCACAATGACTGTTCTTCAGCTAAGGTCTGATTAATTAAACTGTGGGCATGAAGACAGTCACTGAACATTTTGACCGTGAGGAAGAAAGATGATATTCTTTCTATGTGGCTTGAAAAAAAAAAACGGAACTGGAAGAGAGGGTGGAGATTATGAGAAGATGGATTTCAGCTCAAAATTAGGAAGTGCTTTATAATAATAATGACGATAGATTTGTTGGGCGTTTTGCTCATCTATTGCTGCATAACAAGTTTCTCCAAAACATAGCGGCCTAAAAGGATAAACATTTGTTAATTCATGCATCTTATGTGAGTCAGGAATTTAGGAGTGGCTTAGAGGAGTGGTTCTGGCGTGGGATCTCTCCCGAGGTTGCAAAGATCCCAGCGGGGGGCTGCGGTCATCTGAAGGCTTAATTGGGGCTGGCGGATGTGCTTCGAGATGGTTCCCTGACCTGGCTGCTGGCAGGAGGCCTCAGTTCCCCCACTGAGGGCCTCTCCATGGAGTACCTGAGTTTCGACTCATAATATAGTAACAGGCTTCCGCCACAGCAAGTGATTTGAGAAAGAGAGCAAGGAGGAAGGGGCAATGTCTTTTCCAACCTAGCCTCAGACATCCCACTCTGTTATTTCTGTAATTGTCGCTGTGGGAAGAGACTACACATAGGGATGAACACTAGGTGGTGAGAATCTTTGGGGTCATCTTGAAGGTTGGCTACCACTAGCAATGTACCAGCATTATGCTAAGTGTTTTATACTAGTTCTCTCCTGTAACCCTCACAACCACCTTAAGAGGACGGCGTGTTTTATTATCTCCATTTTATTTTATTTATTTAAAAAATTTTGGCTTTCAAATTACTTTAATCTTTTTTTCCAAGAATACATTTTATTTATTTATTTATTTATTTTTGGCTGCATCGTGTCTTTGTTGCGGCACGCGGGATCTTTTGTTGCAGGGTGCGGGCTTTTCGTTGTGGCGTGGCCTTCTCTTTAGTTGTAGGGTGCAGGTTTTCTCTCTCTAGTTGTGGCCCGCAGGGTCAAGAGCGCCTGGGCTCTGTAGTTTGCGGCACATGGGCTCTCTCATTGAGGCGTGCGAGCTCAGTAGTTGTGGCATGCACGCTTAGCTGCCCCGCAGCATGTGGGATCTTAGTTCCCCCACCAGGGATAGAACCCTGCGTCCCCTGCATTGTAAGGTGGATTCTTTACCACTGGACCACCAGGGAAGTCCTGCAAATTACTTTAATCTTGATCACAGAAAGAAGACATGTACAGATTGTAAAGATGATAGATAGATAGATAGGTGGATAGATAGATAGATAAGAAATTGTATAAGCAATTTCCTATGCATTTTCAAATTTACTTAATGGAAGTGTGGATGTCCACGTATATTCTGCAGTTAGATCTGATGGTGTATTTTCAAATTCCCATTTTATAGATATGGAAACTGAAGCACAGAAATATTAATTTGTCCATGATCATATACCTAGAAAATCTCTGAGCTTTGGTTTGAACCTAAAAACCCAAAGTCATTATATTTTGTGCTGTATTCCAGTGCACGATGGTGCCTCTTGGATATCCACTAGTCAGGATGCTGGAGCAGTGATGCTCTGTCCTGGCTGCACATACACTCAGCTGGGAAGCTTTTACAAATTCCTGATGCTTGAGCCCAACCTGCAGGTATTCTGATCTAATTGGTCTAGGGTTTGATTCTACTATGCAGGGCTGAGAAACTGCCAGCACTGGTTGGGGGTCAGATCATACCTTCCCTGAAGTCCCTTCCAAATATTACATGTTATCACCTGGGTGAAATGAAACATATTTTTATTACCAAGCAGGTAGGGACTCAAATATAATGTGTAGATGAGTTCCTAATTGTTATCTCAGGCCCCATGGAGGTAACATCTGAGCTGCAGGCAAATAGATGTTGAATAGACTGAGAAGGAAGTGTTCTAGCTAGAAGGAAATACTCAGGAGACACCTAATGCCGGGGTAGAGTTTCAGGAATATAAATTATGAACAAGAGGATTTTTACAGAAGTCCTCCCTCAGATTCTCTAACTGCCAGCCTAACTTCTTGCCTCCTTTGTCCATGTCCCCAGCTCCTACTCACGGTCCACTCTGGTCAGAGACAACTTTCTTGAAGCAGATACAGAGAATAAACAGAAAAGGAACAGAGGGGAAGGAGTTGCTGGAATAATAAATCCCTGTGGAGGAGGGAGATAGGGGGAGAAAATTTCTTTTAAATTAATTGTTGTCCTCTGCTTCTTGAATGTGACATTGACTTTGAACCAGGGGGCCATAAGTTCAACTGGTCATTATAAACATTGGAAGAATAGTTAAGGCTTCTATGTGGCTTTCTTGTCAAATCACACCACACCTGCCTACCCTGCTCACCAGTGTAAGCACACAACTGCCAATAACGCTAATCCTGGAGGCAGAATGGTATAACATTCATTCATCCAGCAAATGCTGACTGAAGGACTGGGCTGGGGACTGATCTAGGCATTAAACATGAAGCCGTGAACAAAGCAGAGGTCTCGTTTTCATGGAGCTATCCAGAGAGAAAAGCAGATAATCTCTAATGGGACAAGAAGTAGGCTGATGTCAGAATCCTCAATAGGATGCAAGAGGACACTAGAGAGATGTTTCTGAAATGTTGAAAGAAAGGAATTTTGACCCTAGAATTTTATATCAATCTAAGCTATCTTTTAAGTGAAGGAATGAATTGAAGATAGTGTCAGGTGCTCTAGGAGACCCTCAGAAGATTTCCCACACAAAGACCTCATTTGAAGACATTGTTGGAGGGAGTTCTCCAGCAAGGAGAAAAATAAAGCCAGAGAATGTTTTGAAATATATGGCATGGAAATAAATTAGTCAAGGTCTTTGCTAGCTGAATAAATGATGACAAAAAAAAAAAAGAAAAAGAATATAATAAGCCATAACCCAATCTCCAGACAATACCAAGAGCAGAAATAAAAAAGACCAGAGCTAGTGAAAAGTACCTGGTACACGTCTCTTTGGGAGAAAAGAAATAGTTATTGATAAGATTAAGAAGTTAAATGGAGGTGAGTATACATATTAATGTGTGAGAAGTAAACCCCAGAAGAATAAAAATAGAATGTACAACTTTTTCAAACAGAAGCTAGGAAATTTTTGCCTACTGCAAGATCACAAATCTTTTCTCCTATGGTTTCTTCTAGAAATGTTAGTGTTTTAGGTTTTACATTAGGTCTGTGATACATTTGAGTTAATTTTTGTATATGTTGTGAGATAGGAATCAGAATTCTTTTTTTTGCATATGGATATCTAAATTGTCCTAGAACCATTTCTTGAAAAGACTATCTTTTTCCCACTGAGTTGTCTTTTCACTTTTATTAAAAATCAGTTGTTCATGTATGTGCAGGTCTGTTTCTGGACTCCATTCTATTCCATTGATCTATTGGTCTCATATCAATGTTCTTGGCTCCACATTAAGGGTATAGAAAAAGAAGAGCAAATTAAACCCAAAGTAATCAGCAAAAAAGGAAATAATAAAGACTAGAGTGAAAATCAGTAAACTAGAAAAAAGAAACACAATAGAAAAAAAATCAATGAAACCAAAAGCTGGTTCTCTGAAAAGATCAATAAAATTGAAAAACCTTTAGCCACGCTAATCAGCAAAAAAAGAGAAGACAGAAGTGAGAAGACAGGGATGAGAGAGCTGACATCCCTACAGATTCTATAGATATTAAGGAGATAATAAGGTAATTCAACTTTATGCCAATGAATTTGACAACTTAGATGAAATGGACACATTTCTTTTTCTTTTTCTTTTTTTTTTTTTTTTTTGGCCATTCTGCACAGCTTCCAGGGATCTCAGTTCTCCTACCAGGGACTGAATCCAGGCCACGGCGGTGAAAGCCAGGGATCCTAAAAGCTAAGCTACCAGGGGACTCCCTGGACAAATTTCTTGAAAGACACAAACCACCAAAGCTCACTCAAGAAGAAATAGACAACCTGAATAGCCCTATATCTGTTAAAGAAATAGAATCTGAAGTTAAAAATCATCCCACAGAGAAAACTTCAGGCCCAGGTAGCTTCACTGGTGAATTCTCATGTGTTTAAGGAAGGTATAATACCAATTCTTGGCAAACTCTTCCAGAAAAATGGAAAGGAGTGAATACTCTCCAACCCATTCCATGAGGCCAGCATTACCCTGATGCTAAATTCAGACACTGCAAGAAAAACAGCAACAACAAAAACCAAAAAAAACTACAGACTTTAATCCCTCGTGACAAATATCCCTCTTAATAAAATTTTAGCAACATGGTCATGGATAAGATGACTTAGCAATTCTAAGTTGTCAGTTCTCTCCCAAATTAATTTATAAATTTATGTAATTTCATTAAAAATGCCAGCAGGATTTTTTAAAGTAAAATTTTATTGAAGTGTAGCATATATATAGAACACCACACCAATCACAAGTATATAACACAATGAATTTTTGCAAAGTGAGTAACTCTATATAACCATGACACAGATAAAAAACTAAAGCATTACCACCACCTCAGGAACACCAGTGGTCCCCCCAACCCTGGTAACTAGAGAATAGCTTTGCCTGTTTTGGACTTTATATAAGAGGAGTGAGGATGGGGCATTAAAGGAAAACTATAATGGAACAAAATAAGAGCAATTCCTTGAAGAAGAAGATGATGGTGATGTGCTATGAATTAAGGGGTATGAGTAACTCAACTCTCTCTACCTGAGGTCTCCAAAAACCTACAAAACAAGCTTCCGGAAAACTAAGACTCTGGTGAGCCTAATTTACCAAGTCCAGACATGTGAGAATTCCAGCGGTAGACACAATTCAGGGTAAAACTGCTTCCAGCCCCACCAGCTCCAAACAGAACCAAGTCCCTGTTAGGACTAAAAATACCTTTGGCTAGGTGTTAGACTCCCAGTTCTTATAAGCTGGACTTTTCTCCTCACCTCTCAAGTTTCTTCATCTGCTAACTAGGTTTACTTGTCCCATCTAACTCACAAGGATTTGAGGAGGAAGCTCAAAATATGGTGAGGCATATGAAAATAACTTGTAAAGTATTATTAAAATAAAAGCCATCATAATGATTATTTTAAAGGAAAAATTTTCCAAGTGATTCCAGCCTAGATTTTTTTTTAAATCTTTATTATTTTTAACGTGAAATATTTAGTAAGATGTAAGAAGTATTTTGATTTGTGGGAAAAAGAGGAGCCCCAAATTGTACTCTTTAAATGCCATGGTTTGTGTATATTATTTATTTATGTGTTAAACTTGAGATTATGTGTAATAAACTATCTGTGGTGCAGAGCTATTGATTTTCCTGCATTAGCAGCTGAATTAAATGTGCATTATTCTGGGGTTGGTCACCATGCGGGAAGCTTAAAAAGTTTTGAGGGAGAGTAAGTGAAACCCATTAAGGCTCTTGAGGCCCCATCTCCTGTTGATCCCTGTCACCCTAGGGAAGTTTTACTGCAATTTGGTCACATGTACATCCTTGTCTTAATGCTGCCTCTAATGGTGCCTAATAGCAGCGTGGCTACATCACTTGCTTTATAAAGAAACAGCTGCCCTCCCCAACCGTGTCTCAGATGTGTTCTAAAAAAGGGTGGTGCTTTTGTGTACATCCCGTGTAAAATACAAAATTCCTTGGTGAGCCTTTTTTTATTTCATGTTTTTATTAGCTCATTCACTCATTTATTTAACCAACTAACATCTATTGAATATTTACATGGTTCTGGACATTTAGCCAGTTGTAGTCTTTATCCTCAAGTTTAATACTTATCTCTGTGATCAAGTGCCTGGAAATGAATTACTACCCCCTTGTTGTCCATGGAGAATATTAAGATATTAGAAGAAGTAAAGAGGTGGAGCTCTGGATTGAATACCCACCTCCATCACCTTCCAGCTGGGAGACCTTGGTCAAGTTATTGTTCAGAAACAACTGAGCTTTTCCTTGTAGTCTAGTAGATGATCAATTTATATAAATGTAATATATGTGTTTGAAGCAAATGATATTTAGTGTGTATAGGGTAAAAAGTTTGGTATAGAGTCATTAAATCAATGCAATAAATTATTTATTAGAATTTTCTATATTCTTATAGATTTTTTTTCTTTATCTTTCAAATTAAAAATATGACCAGAGTGCATTTAGGTCTTGTTTAAATTAATTTTACCTCACACTCTTTGACCTTTTGAACTTCAGTTTCATTATTTTCAGCTCTTGAATGTTCCCCCACCCGCCTTGATTCTTTGAATGTTTCTCCTATTTTATCAGTTCTGTGCTCTTTTTTTGAGATTCCTATTATTGCCTTTAGCCAGAATTCCAAAATCTTAAACTTCTCTGAAAACCAAAAATTTTCTCAGGAGCTGGCAACACTTATTTGGCAGTAAATCCTGACCAGGCATGATATGAGACTTTTTATTGTCTTTATTTATTTCCCTCAGTGTTTTACTGCAGAAATGTAATATTTTTTATTGCAGAGTGCTGACCTAGACCCCTTGAGGGATGTATGTATTATCCGTGGATACACTACGTCACCTCTCTAAAACCCCCCAAATGCCGACTCCAGAAGCGCATCTGATTCCAGGGGTTTTGAATAAAGAACTGTTAGCCTGTATGTCTACCTTGGATCTCCTGAATAAGCCCTCCGCATCACTTTTGGTTTTGTAATTTTCACATGTATCCTGAGTTCTAGGTGAATTTCTTAAGTTTATCTTCTTCACTAAATTAATTTTTGGCAGCTCTGCCTCCAAGAAGTTTTTCATTTGGCATTTGTTGCTTCCTTTTCCGTGAAAATGTTTCCTGATCTCAGAGGGATCCCTCCTTATGACTTCTTGCTCTGTATTGGCCAATGTTCCCTTCAATTTGGCTGGATAAGGACATGAAGCAGAAGCTCTGTGAGCCAGGGCCCTTTCACATGCAAGAAACAGAAACCCAGCTGGAAGTGGCTTGAGGGAAATGGGGACTTTACTGGAAAGACACTGGGGAAGCTGACAGAACGAAGGCAGAGTCTCAGAAACCAGGATGTCTCCAGGGACCTCAGAGAGGGATTGAAACCAGGGTCTTCATGCTGCCGGCTCGCTCTCTTGCTCTCTCTCTCTCTCTCTTGCTCTCTCTCTCTCTCTCTCTCTCTCTCTCTCTCTCTCTCTCTCTCCCCACCCCCCCCTTCCTTAGCCTTACTGGCTTCATTTTCTCCTACTGCAGTTGGATTTTTGCCCTCTGGTTAGAAACAAGAACACTAGTAACACCAAATTCATATCCTTTCAGCTCTGTAACCCAAGAGGCGATAGAATTCCTCTCTTCTGGCTTCACGATATATTTCGGGGATAGGCTTATTGGTCTAGCCTGGGTCTCATTCCCAGACCTGTGTCCATTGGATGAGGCCAATTGTCAAAAGAGGTGCGGGAGGGATGCTGAGCAGATTAAACAATGACATCCACTTCATACATTGCGTAAACTTACTTCAAATTGGAGAATTCCTCCTTATTCTCCAGGTGGTCCTCTTCTTTGGATTTGCAGCATCTTTTCATAGATACAGTGATGCCTCCCCGTTTGTTTGTTTTGGGGGAAAGCCCTACTGGATGCAGGTACTGCCTGGTGCAGCTGTCTGCTTGGAGAGAAAGCCCTGCTGTGCAGGCTTCCATCCTGCTGTGTCTGCCTGTTCTCACCCTCCACTGTCAGAATTAGCCTAGCACCAAGTCCAGAAGCATTTCAATGGCATCCTTTATAGTGTTGTGTCTGTTAGGGTTCTGTTTGTTACAAGTAGCCCAAACCCCACTCAACCTGGCTTAAAAAAAAAAGAGGATTTATTGGGTCCCATAACTGGAAAAGCTCATCACTAGAGGTGGTTGGATATGATACAACCAGGGCTTCAGCTTTGGTTCTTGGGATTCTCCTGAGTTGGATTTGTCTTGCACTAGTAGCAGGATGGCTGCCACAATTCTGCGCCTCACCTGACCACATCCAGAGGAAGACAAATGGCCTCTTCTGGTAGGTATCTCTCAAGCAGGAGGATGTAACTTTTTCAGAAGCTTACAGCAAATTTCTCTTTACACCTTATTGGCTCCATCTGGTTACCAACCCCTTTGTGAACTTGTTCCCATGTCCAGGGAATCGGTGTGTGTTAATTGACTGGGTTCTTGAAACAATAAATGGCAGGGGGATAAAAGTCCTCTCAGGGCAAGCAGGCCAACTCCTGGTGCTGGGCATGAGGTCAGTTCTTCTGGAAGCACACAGCTTTGTGAGGGAAGAAGGGAACCTGAATAAAAGCTGGGGTGCTGCTGGGAAGGAGGGAATGGGGGCTGGGTCGGAAATCCATAAATAGCGCTGTACCTGGTTTCCACGTCTGAAGCAAGTTCTCACCATTTAAAACTCTGTTGGAAATTCCCCATGAGAATCTGGGAGGGGATAAATTCAGTGTTTATACTCACCTTCCTATTTTACCCCCAAGTCGTTAGAGACCACCCAACTCAAGCCCCTCACCTTACAAATAAGGACACTGAAACCCAAAGAGGAAAGTGGCTGCCCAAGGTCAACTGTGGCTATAGCTGGCTGTAAAGTCCTTTAAACCTTCCCAGCTCTTTTTCTGAGACGTGTGATGGTCAATTTCATGTGTCAACTTGGTTAGGTCATGGTACCCAGATATTGGTCAAACATTCCAGATGTTTCTGTGAAGGTATTTTTAGGAAGAGATTAACATTTAAAGTCGTAGACTTCGAATGAAGCAGATGACCATGATATGGGTGGGCCTCATCCAACCAGTTGAAGCCCTTCATAGAAAAAAGACCAACTTGGGCTTCCCTCATGGCACACTGGTCAAGAATCCGCCTGCCAATGCAGGGGACACGGATTCGAGCACTGGTCCGGGAAGATCACACGTGCCGCGGAGCAACTAAGCCCGTGCGCCACAAATACTGAGCCTGCGCTCTAGAGCCCGCGAGCCACAACTACCGAGCCCACGTGCCACAACTACTGAAGCCCGTGCGCCTAGAGACCGCGCTCCACAACAAGAGAAGCCACCACACTGAGAAGCCTGTGCTCCGCAACGAAGAGTAGCCCCCGCTCGCCACTACTAGAGAAAGCCCGCGCGCAGTAACGATGACCCAACACATCCAAAAGTAAATAAAAATAAAATTAATTAATTTTTAAAAAAAAGAAAGAACAAAGACCAACTTCTCCAGAAGAAGAGGAAATTCTGCCAGCAGACCACATTGGGCTCAAGCTGCAACGCTTCCCTGGGTCTCCAAGCCTCCTGCCTACCCTGCAGATTTTGAACTCACCAGCCTCCACAATCAAGTGAGCCAGTTCCTCAAAATACATCCCTCTCTCCATATACAGCATACCTTGTTTTATTGCACTTTACTTTATGGCGCCTCGCAGATATTGCCACTTTTTACAAATTGAGGGTTTGTAGCAGCACATTCCCCGAGGAATAATGAGTCTGCTGCTCTGCAGCTGAGTGTAAGGAAACTGATTGCTTGAGGTGGAATCTACTCCTGGTGAAGATGCTGTGAAGATTGTTGAAATGACAACAAAGGATTTAGAATACTACATAAAATTTGTAAGCAGCAGCAGGGTTTGGGAGGACTGACTCCAATTCTGAAAGAAGTTCTATGGTGGGTAAAATGCCATCAAATTGCATTTCATGTTACAGAGAAATCACTCATGAAAGGAAGAGTCAATACATACAGCAAACTTTATTGTTGTCTTATTTTAAGAAATTGCTGCAGCCACCAGTATCAAGGCAAGACCCTCCACCAGCAAAAAGATTACAATTCGCTGGAATATATACATATACACATGCATATATGTTTATGTATACATATAAATGAATCACTTTGCTATGCGTTTGAAACACTGCAAGTCAACTATACTTCAATAAAAAAGCAGAACAGGGGCTTCCCTGGTGGCGCAGTGGTTGCGCGTCCGCCTGCCGATGCAGGGGAACCGGGTTCGCGCCCCGGTCTGGGAAGATCCCACATGCCACGGAGCAACTAAGCCCGTGCACCACAGCTACTGAGCCTGTGCTCTAGAGCCCGTGAGCCACAACTACTGAGCCCCCGAGCCACAACTACTGAAGCCCACACGTCTAGAGCCTGTGCTCCTCAACAAGAGAAGCCACCACAATGAGAAGCCCGCTCACCTCAACGAAGAGTAGCCCCCACACTGCAGGTAGAGAAAGCCCGCGCGGAGCAACAAAGACCCAACACAGCCAAATAATAATAATAATAATAAAATAAAATAAATTAAAAAAAAAAAGACATGATACTAAGAAAGAAAGGCTGGCGCCATCCATTGCAGTCGAGGCGGAAGAGGCATCAATATTTTGAACAGGCTCCTCTGGTTATGATACAATTTCTGGACTTTCTGTGAACGCTGTCCAGCTTCTTGGCCCTCCAGAGGGCTCTTGGTTGCTGATGTTTCCAAGTCTGACTCTCAGATTCCCATGAATTCTGACAGCCCCTGTGAGCCTTTGCTTGAGTTATCCAGAATTGGCTTCTATAATGGACAGCCACGACCTCTGACCAATACACATCCTGGGCACTATTTTTGGCTCTACTTCTAACTTAGTGGTAAGTCATTTCACTTCCACGAGCCTCAGTTTCCTCATATGTAAAATTAGGAAATGGGACTAGATCTGTGTTCTATTGTTCAAATATTTTTCAGCCACACACACACACACACAAAATTGTGCGTAAGCAAAATCTTCCTGAGGGGAGCAGATAAATCACAAAACTGATCAATGCAGCACTGCTCTGGCTAAAGAATTTCAAAACTCCAGAATCCTGTCCCCTTAGCTCTTTCTCAGTAGCACCCCACTGTGACTTCTGTTCTAATATAATGGGAAAGGATTACACTTCCCCTCTCTCACTGCAACAAAAGACAGGCTGGGTTGACTTCATTAACTCAGGAAGGCATCATGCCTTCAGTTTCTCATTGACAAAGATTTGTTTCCTCTTGAAGAAATGTGCTAAGCACATGCTTATGAAATGTTTAAACACACACACACACACACACACGGACACACACATACACAGTCAGTCAATTTAACTGCCAAGTTTTAAGAGCACTCTTTACTGTGGAGAAGACTCAACAAAATCACAAAAAGCAAACAACAAAAAAGTATTGGAGTGGGGATGTCATACTACTCTTTTGAAAGCCTTTGTGAACATATGTCTTGTCCATTTTAGATGATTTTATTAGGTCTTTGAGGGATAGAATTGAAACTTCCTTCATGATAAATACATAAATTAGTAGTTTTGTGGGTAAAACAAAACGAGTATAACTTTCACCATTAAGATCTTCTGTATTTACAATGGAAAAAACACAGTCTCTTCAGCAAGTGGTGCTGGGAAAGCTGGACTGCCGTATGTAAATCAATGAAGTTAGAACACACCCTCACACCATACACAAAAATAAATGCAAAATGGCTTAAAGACTTAAAGACATGACACCATAAATCTCCTAGAAGAGATCACAGGCAAAACATTCTCTGACATAAATTGTACCAATGTTTTCTTAGGTCAGTCTCCGAAGGCAACAGAAATAAAAGCAAAAATAAACAAACGAGACCTGATCAAATGTACAAGCTTTTGTACAGCAAAGGAAATCATAAACAAAATGAAAAGACAACCTACGGACTGGGAGAAAAATATTTGCAAATGATGCGACTGACAAGGGCTTAATTTCCAAAATATACAAACAGCTCATACAACTCAACAACAAAAAAACAAAGAACCCAATCGAAACAAATGGGCAGAATGGGAATTCCCTGGCAGTCCAGTGGTTAGCACTGCACACTTCCACTGCAGAAGGCACAGGTTCAATCCCTGGTCAGGGAACTAAGATCCCGCATACCACATGGTGCTGGAAAAAAAAAAGAAAAGAAAAGAAAACTGGGCAGAAGACCTAAACAGACATTTATCTAAAGAAGACATACAGCTGGCCAAGAGGCACATGAAAAACTCCTCAACATCACTAATTAATCCTTAGAGAAATGCAAATCAAAACTGCAATGAGGTACCACCTCACACTAGTCAGAAGGGCCATCGTTAAGAAGTCTACAATACTGGAGAGGGTGTGGAGAAAAGGGAACCCTTCTACCCTGTTGGTGGGAATGTAAGTTGGTACAGTCACTATGGAGAACAGTATGGAGGGTCCTCAAAAAGCTAAAAATAGAATGATCCAGCAGTCCCACTCCTGGGCATATATCCCAACAAAACTATAACTTGAAAAGATACATGCACCCCAGTGTTCACAGCAGCACTCTTTACAACAGCCAAGACATGGAAACAACCTAAATGCCTATTGACAGATGAATGGATAAAGAAGATGTGGTACAGGGACGTCCCTGGTGGTCCAGTGGGTAAGACTCCAAGCTCCCAACGCAGGGGGCCCGGGTTCGATCCCTGGTCGGGGAACTAGAGCCCCTAAGTTGCATGCCACAACTAAGGGTCCACATGCCGCAACTAAGAAGTCTGCATGCCGCAACTAAGAGTCTGGAAGCTGCAGCTAAGACCCAGACCAGCCTAACTAACTAACTAAATACTTAAATAAAAAAAGATGTGGTACATATATCCAGTGGAATACTACTCAGCCATAAAAAATAATGAAATAATGTCATTTACAGCAACATTGATGGACCTAGAGAATATCATACTAAATGAAGTCAGTCAGAAAAAGACAAATACCATATGAAATCACTTATATGTGGAACCTAAAATATGACACATGAGACTTCCTGGTGGTCCAGTGGGTAAGACTCTGCGCTCGCGATACAGGGGGCCCGGGTTCTATCCCTGGTCGGGGAACTAGATCCTGCACGCATGCCACAGCTAAGAGTTCACATGCTGCAACTAAGACCTGGTGCAGCCAAAATAAATAAATAAATAAATATTTAAAATATGATACAAATGAACTTATCTACGAAACAGCGACAGACTCGCAGATATAGAGAACAGACTTGTGGTTGCCAAGGGCGGGGGAGGGATAGATTGGGAGTTTGGGATTAGCAGATGCAAACTATTATATATAGAATGGATAAACAATAAGATCCTACTGTATAGCACAGGGAACTATATTCAATATCCTGTGATAAACCATAACGGAAAAGAATATGAAAAAGAATGTATGTATATGTATAACTGATTCACTTTGCTGTACAGCAGAAATGAACACAACATTGTAAATCAACTATCCTTCAATAAAATAAAATTTAAAAAATATTTGGTGGATTTAGGATCATGTGAGAAACTCAACACTATCCCTCCCCTTGGCCTGTTGTACCAGGTTGTGTGCTAAGAATTTGCACACATGTCTGGTTTACTCTCAAACAACTCTCTGAGGAGGTACAATTTCTGAGCCTTATTTTATAGCTGAGGACACTGAGGCTCAGAGAGGTTAAGTCATCTACCTAAGCTCACACAGCTAGTAAGTAGCCACTAACTGCGTGGCTCCAAAGCTTTTATTCTTTCAAATATGATATTCTACTCATCTAGATAATGCTATGCATCTGGATCTTTCAAAATGTGGAATAAGTTGACTTTACATTTGTGGTCATTCAGCTTTCTAATCCAGATATGCCTCAAAGGGGAGGCCTGGAACTCATGGCCGAGGAAGCACCAGAAACCTCTGGACACCTCTTTTGGGTCCCAAATGCCTTTGCAGGGACACTAGCAGAGTCATTTCTTAAAGAGAGCAATCCTTTTAACCCTGGGCAGTTTTCTTTCCCTATAGTCAGTTAAAATTTCCTCTGGGAAAGCAAACTAATATGAATAAACCATAATCAAGAAGAGGAATTTTCAACTCAAAAGAGCTTTTTGTGAAAATGAATTCTCTGAATCCTTCTCTGTTACTCTACATATATCATCAAATAGTAACTGAAGATAACTGTGGGATTATAGGATATGGGACATGACCTTCCTCAAACAATTATGACCTTCCTCAAACAATCCTAATTTAAAAAAATATTTATTGGGCTTCCCTGGTGGCGCAGTGGTTGAGAGTCCGCCTGCCGATACAGGGGACACAGGTTCGTGCCCCGGTCCGGGAAGATCCCACATGCTGCGGAGCGGCTGGGCCATGAGCCATGGCCGCTGAGCCTGCGCGTCCGGAGCCTGTGCTCCGCAACGGGAGAGGCCACGACAGTGAGAGGCCCGTGTACCACAAACAAACAAACAACAAAAAAAAATTTATTTATCTATTTATTATTTTGGCTGCACCAGGTCTTAGTTGCAGCATGCAGGATCTCTGCTGTGGCATGCGGACTTCTTAGTTGTGGCATGCATGTGGGATCTAGTTCCCCATTCAGGAATCAAACCCAGGCCCCCTGCACTGGGAGCGCAGAGATCACTGGTCCACCAGGGAAGTCCCAAAAATCCTAATTTTTAATTCTTGGTTATCAACCACTTTGTCTATGCCAGTTGTTCCCATTTCTAATAACGATGGTTCTCTGTAGATAATCCAAAGAGTATTCATCCCAATGGAGTTCACCACTATTTGCACATTGGTGTTTTATCATTAAATGAGATAATACATATCTAGGTACTGGTCCTGCATATGCCACCCTGTAACTGAATGACCTTGGATAATCATATAAACTCATTGGGCCTTACCTTTTTAAAAAAATTAATTAATTTATTTATTTATTTATTTTGGCTGCGTTGGGCCTTCATTGTTGCACGCAGGCTTTCTCTAGTTGTGGTGAGCGGGGGCTACTCTTCATTGTGGTGTGCGGGCTTCTCATTGCGGTGGCTTCTCTTGTTGCGGAGCACAGGCTCTAGGCGCATGGGCTTCAGTAGTTGTGGTGCACGGGCTCAGTAGTTGCGGCTCGCGGGCTCTAGAGCACAGGCTCAGTAGTTGTAGCACACAGGCTTTGTTGTTCTGTGGCATGTAGGATCTTCCTGGACCGGGGCTCAAACCCGTGTCCCCTGCATTGGCAGATGGATTCTTAACCACTGCACCAACAGGGAAGTCCCTCCTTACTTTCTTTATCTCAAAAAATGAGGGATTTAGATGAAACACTTTATACTTCAACTCTTTTAATTCTAATTTTGCTGGTTGCTTTAAAGGACCTGAGAGCCATGCAATCCCAAATGTGTCCAGGAGAGGTCAGAAGAAGTCACTAAAAGCTCTGAGGTCTACATTAATCTCAGTTACCAGTGTAAATACAGTTTTACAGAGTCCCTACTCTCTGTTATTTACCTGATTTTTAAGGTTGGGCCAGACATAAAGGCAGGTATTTTTCTTAAAGGATTAAAGCAGAGATGCATTGTCTATTTGGGGCCTCTTTATCAAATGTAAAACCATTTCCCAAAGGGTGAGCAAAGGTAAATTGCCTGACAGAGGTGATACAAAGGTATACTTAGAGTTAATATAAATAGTAAGCTTGCTACAGAAAATTCCATTCATCAAAAATCTTTCTTTATAACAAAGGATTCCTAACCCTACTTAATGACCTATTTACTTTGAAAAATATTTACCTCAGCAAAACTCTTCCTTTTTTTTTTTGTTTTTTGTTTTGTTTTTTTTGGCCACGCAGTTTGTGGGATATTAGTTCCCCCACCAGGTATCCAACCCGCGACCTCGGCAGTGAAAGCGCTGCGTCCTAACTACTGGACCGCCAGGGAATTCCCCAAAATTCTTTCTTTTTTTCCCCAGCTTTATTGAGATATAATTGACAGATAACATTGTGTAAGTTTAAGATGTACAACTGAATGAACTGATATAGGTATATTGTGAGAAATGATTACCACAATAAGATTAGTTAATGCAACCATCACCTCTCATAGTTAAAATCTGAAAAATTCTCACGATGGGGTTGGACCCCATCAGAAAAATTATTCGGGAAATACACCATTACAGAGATGGAGACTTCTAATAAATATTTAAATCTGATAAGCATTGCTTCTTTAGGCAGAAACTGGAGGACTGGTTTAAATGTGAATTGAGGCGAAGGAGTTGGGGAATTAAAGAAAGCCCTGCGGCCAGGTCAAACCCATCCCAGCTGTTTAAAGAAAATGCCTATACTTAGGCAGACTTAGGTGGTTAAAGATTTGAGCTCTGGGTAAAACAGATCTACGTTTGAACCTTGTTAAAGTTACTTAACCTCCCTAGAGATAAACTCCTCAGTAGACTTATCTATAAAGTGAAGATAGTGATAAAGCCTCCTAAGATTGTTCTGAGGATTAAATGAGATAATACATGTTAAGAATTTAGCAAAGCATCTGCCACCTACCACGTGATCACTAGGAGAGAGCTATTGCCATCATATGTTATTGGTGAGGAGTTACTGTTTTTAGTAAAAAACAAACAAGGAAGAAAATCACATGCCTTTTTCTTTTCTTGTTTTTTTTGGTTTTTTAAAATGTTTTTTCATTTTTCTTTTTCTTTTTTTTTAACCATGCCTTTTTCTAAACCTTTTATCTTGACTATCCCAGACTAGGTTCAATGTCTGCTGTGTGATGCAGCCATAGCAGCTGACAGATCCTGACCTGGTTACCTGGCCCATCGACTGGCACCACCACCCGTGTCTTGGGCACCTCTGAAGTCCAGCAGAGGCAACTGGATGCCCAATGCCCGTCACACCTCCTGCCAGCCCATCAGCAACAGTCGGAGACCTTCTCCCTATGGACAGGGACCTTTCCCCCTCCCAAGCCTCACCTGCAAGGGTGACGTTTGCGATGGACCTCCAGCTCCCGGCTCAGCCAATTCCTTGGCTCTTCCTCCCGATTCTCCACCTTTGGTCTCTGAGCCTTTATTTTTTATCTAATGCAGCACTTAGTTTTTCCTTAATGCAGCACTCAGTTTGCTGATTGTCATTACTATTTTTCTCCTGCTATGCCAGGCTTCTCCAGGGTGAGGCCTGTGCCCATCTCTTCCACCCTCATAGACCTGTGGGCCAGCCACGGAGGATGCACTGTGTTATGAGGAGAGCCAAGAGCAGGTGGCCAAGAAAAGCAGGGAGCCCGGGGTATGTCCTGAGGAGAGAGAAGCTGTGTCGTGCCGTGCTTCTAGGATGAAGTGTACAAACAGTGCAGTGAGCAGGGCCAGGGCAGGGTGTGGGTTCCTGAAAAGTTCAGAGGGGGTGAGCAGGGGGCGTGATTACACAGAACCCTCCAGACCAGATATGGTGTGCAACGCCTGGTAGAGACAGGGGTCAAACAGGGATGGGCAGAGACAGGACCTGCTGCAATCTGCCCACATTCCAGAGACCATTCCAAGGACCGGTAGCCGAGGGACCTCCCAATGACTCAGGTTCAAAACTGAAGATTAAAAGCAAGACAGTTGCTTCCTTACGCTGACCGTAGCTCAGAACTCCTTGGAAAGGGTTTTAAATCTTAGGGTTTCTGTTTGCTCAAAGTGGGAGGAAGTACTGATTCAAAGAGAAATGTTCTGCTTCCGTGTGAAGATAACTGAATCCTGACCCTGACTCTGACAACTGTCTTGCTGAGACCCAGCCAAGCTCTGTACTCCTCTGGCCTTGCTTTTGGTGCCTGTACCAGAGCTCCGGGGTAACGATGGCAAGCCCTAGCCTTGAGGAATGGTGGAAGCAGTGAGAGTAATTTGTGATTGCTGGTATGTGATGCCCACGTACCTCAAACACAGCATGGGAGACATGTAGTTGTCATGTGATTTAAGATGTTTTTATAAAACGAAAAAAAGATACTTCACACCCAGTAGGATGTGAACTATCCAAAAAATCCAAGAAAATAACAAGTGTTGGTGAGGATGCGGAGAAATTGGACCCCTTGTGCACTTTTGGTGGGACTTTAAAAGGGTGCAGATGTTGCAGAAAACAGTAGGGAGGTTCCTCAAAAAATTAAAAATAGAACTACCATATGATCTGGCAATTCCTCTTGGGGGTATATACTTGAAAGAATTGAAAACAGGGTCTTGAAGAGATATTTGTACACCCACGTTCACAGCAGCATGCTTCACAATAGCCAAAGTGTGTTCATCTACAGATGAATAGATAAACAAAATGTGGTATAGACATACAATGGAATATTATTCAGCCTTGAAAAGGAGGGAAATTCTGACACATGCTACAACGTGGATGAAATTGGAGGACATTATGCTAAGTGAAATAAGCCAGGGACTTCCTTGGTGGTCCAGTGGTTAAGACACTGCACTTCCATTGCTGGGGGGAGCGGGTTCCATCCCTGGTCAGGGAACTAAGATCCCACATGCCTTGCGGCTTGGCCAAAAAAAAAAAAAAAAAAAAAAAAGTGTAATAAGCCAGTCATGAAAGGACAAATACCATATAATTCCATTTATATGAGATACTTAGGGTAGTTAAATTCATAGAGATCGAAAGTAGAATGATAGTAGCCAGGGGCTGGGAGGAGGGGGGTATGTAGATTTACAGTTTAATGGATGGAGAGTTTCAGTTTTACAAGATGTCAGTAGTTGTGGGGGTGGATGGTGGTGATGGCTGCCCAACACGTGAATATACTCCTGAACTGCAAATTTAAGAGTGGTTAAGATGGTCAATTTTATGTTATGTATATTTTTCTACAATAAAAAAACATTGGATAATAGATAATTAATAAGAACATACTGGGACTTCCCTGGTGGTGCAGTGGTTAAGAATCTGCCTGCCAATGCAGGGGACATGGGTTCGAGCCCTGGTCCAGGAAGATCCCACACGCTGCGGAGCAGCTAAGCCCGTGCACCACAACTACTGAGCCTGCGCTCTAGAGCCCGCGAGCCACAACTACTGAAGCCTGCGCGCCTAGAGCCCGTGCTCCTCAACAAGAGAAGCCACTGCAATGAGAAGCCCGCGCACCGCAATGAAGAGTAGCCCCCGCTCGCCACAACCAGAGAAAGCCTGCACGCGGCAATGAAGACCCAACGCAGCCAAAATTAAAATTAAATCTTAAAAAAAAAATACATTGAAGTAAATGAAAATAAAACATACCAAAAAAAATTTTTTTAAAGACCTGCTGTATAAAATAAATAAATAAAATAAAATTCAAATTTAAAAAATTGGAAAAAAAGAAAAAAATTTAGCATGTGTTGTTGGAAAAATCTCTTTGGGAAAATGTTAAATAATGAACATGTACACATTGTACTTATAATAAAAGTATGTGGAACGAAACTGAGCAGGACCCTGTGGGGCCTTCCAGGGGATAGACCTCCCCCGCAACCCCTTGTCCCACGCCTCTTGCTGAAGGAAAAGATTTAGGCTCCTAGGCCTTCCCCAAGTTCTAAAGAGCAAATTTAATCAGAGAAGTCAGAACATGCAGAATCAAAGGAAAACAGTCAAGCAAGACAAAATAATAATAGTTTAGGCATAAAAACAAAGTCAAGGACCTTTGCTTCTTCCTCAAAGGCTATAGATAATAATCTGAGCCATGTCCTTGAGTTGTCTTAAAGATACTGAACCCCCCATCAGGTGGAGGAAGTTAACTGCATGCTGGCCACCAGAATGTAGACCCCAGACCAGAAGGTTGACAACTGAGATTCCTGAAACATCACCCTGTTACCTCACCATCAACCAATCAGAGAACTGTCCACGAGCTGATCACGCATCCTGTGACGCATTCCATCACACTGTGTTTAAAACCCCTTCCCTGAAAGCCACTGGGGAGCTCAGGTCTTTTGAACATCGTTCTCTTTGCTTGGCGCCATGCAATAAACACTGTACTTTCCTTCACCACAACCCAGTGTCAGTGGATTGGCTTTGCTGCGCTTAGGGCAAGCAGACCCAAGTATGGTTCTGTAACAGGAACCCCATAAGGGCAATAACATTGTTCCTTCCATTTTATAGACAAGGAGAATGAGCCATAGGGAGGATTAGGCAATTTGCCTAAGTGTAGACAGCTACTAAATAGCAGGTCCCAGGCATGCATGACTGCAAAGCTGGTGCTCTTAAACTCCTTCTGGGTCTCTTCTCTTACAAGGAATTCCCTGCTTTGCTCATCCTGTTTCAGCAGCACTGGCAACCTTGGGGTTCCCCCCGCAGTCCTGCCTCAGGACCTTTGCAGGTGCTGCTCTCTCCACCTGGAATGTGATTCCCCCAGATATCTATCTACACGGCTCCCTCCTCTGTCACCCCTTCAGGTCTCTGCCCACCTGTCACCTTAATACAGAGGAGGCCTTCCCCCAGCACAGTAAACTAGTATACCTCCTCTCCCCCTCCCTTTCCCCCTCCCTTTCTTGCTGCTCTTTATCCCATACTGGTTTGATTGTTCTTTGCCTGTCTCCCCACTGGGACAGAAGTCCATAAGGTCAGAGGTTATCGTTTGCCCATGGCTTCTGCCTCAATGAATGAGTGAATGAATGGGTGGCTACTGCGATTAGCCTGGCTGATGGGTGGAGCAGAGCCGTAGGGCTCTAGTTGCCAAGATTTGAGGGAAAGCCACCTCCCAGCCCACTGATTTAACTGTACAGCAGGGCCCAGTTCCAGAAGCAGTTCAACAGCCAGGAGTGACACCTGCCTCCCTCCTTCTTCCCCATTCCACTGTTTATCAGAAGTCTGACTCACTCTCCCCCCCACCCCACCCTCAGTAAACACTTTCCCCTTTGGGCCTTTTCTGCTCATTGTCTGGATCACAAAGTACTAAAAGTTAGTCCAGCTGGGCATGGAAGTGAAGTTTCTGGGGTTGGGTGGGGGGTGAAGGTGGGAGAAGAAAAGTCTGTAAACACCACCTGTTTTATCCCTGAAATCCTCATGTGATCCCTCTGGGGGAAGAGAAAACTTCCTTTTGGCTGGTCAACTAGAGCTGACTCTTCAAGACTGGCTCAGACCTCCTTGCCTGCACCCCACCGCCTGCCCCTATTCTATTCCAGGTTAATGCCCCTCCTTGATGGCCTCAGTGTTGTGTTGTCACGGCTCTTTGCTTACTTATTTTTTGTTTTTTGCTTTTTTGGCTGCGTTGGGCTTTCCTTTGTTGCGGAGGGCGGGGGCTACTCTTCGTTGCGGTGCGAGGACTTCTCATTGCGGTGGCTTCTCTTGTTGCAGAGCACGGGCTCTAGACGTGTGGGCTTCAGTGGTTGCAGCACACAGGCTCAGTAGTTGCAGCATGCGGGCTTAGTTGCTCTGCAGCATGTGGAATCTTCCTGGACCAGGGGTCGAACCCATCCCCTGCATTGGCAGGCAGATTCTTAACCACTGCACCACCAGGGAAGTCTCCTTTGCTTATTTATTTATCACACCTTTATTGTCTCCTCTGCTCCAAACTGAAGGGCTTGCCTTTCTTCCTG
Organism: Physeter macrocephalus; assembly: GCF_002837175.3. Taxonomy (NCBI): domain Eukaryota; kingdom Metazoa; phylum Chordata; class Mammalia; order Artiodactyla; family Physeteridae; genus Physeter; species Physeter macrocephalus. The sequence continues at coordinate 95,382,151 of NC_041227.1, read as the reverse complement.
GGGCCTCAGAGCCATCACAGCCTCTTGCAGATGGCAAGTTCTCAAAGGATTGTTTGTTGATGAAATAAAAGGGGAGATGGGAAGGTGAACGACCTCACATTTTGAGGGCCAGCACTACACATTATAAATTAGTGCTATGGTTTTCTCCTATGTCTTCTCTAGAGCTACCAATACCAATGCCAGCCCAGAGTCCCAGAGGTCACTGAGGTTTATTGGGGATATATATCTGACTCAAGACAAATGGTGCTTTACCTGCAAAACTAGTGTTGCTGATAGCAGGTTAATTCCAAATTAGCCCAGGGGGTAAAGCACCAGCATCTGGGTCCTCTCCCTCCTTCCTTCCCTCCCTCCAGCCCAGTAGTTATTGTTGAACCATCTTCCCCAGGCTAACTCCGCAGTGGGGGAGGTGAGGAGTTAGAGTTTAAAGAGGGAGGGGTGGTGGGGAAGCCCTGAGGGTGGCTGAGCCCCACTGGAAACCCCAGCCAGAGACTGATGACTCATCTTTCTCCCAGTTCCCTCTGGCTCCCTGGGAAGGAGGGCCCCTGGCTGGGACGGTTCAGGAATGGTCTCAGTCACATTCAGAAAGAACCTGGATAACTCTCTGTTGCTGTTTTCCAGGTTTTGTTTTCAGCCCACCTGCAGAACTGGTCCACCTTCATTCCTGGCCCAGCCAAACTGACAGGAGAGCCAGTGACCCAGTGACCATCCCCTCATCAAGCAGCTCCCTCACCAGATGGACTGCCATTCTGATGCCTGGTGTGTGTGTAGGGCCGGGGTGGGGGTGGGGGGCGTGCTGTGGGAGGCTTTTATGCAGCACCTACACTTTGAGAACCCCTGGTCGAGACTGGAGCCAGCTTCCCAAACTTGCCGGGCATCCTCTGGAGGTTCTGATTAGGTAGATCTGGGGATGCCCTGAAATCTACATTGGAAGCCCTCAGATGATTTCATAACCAATGAAAATCAAACTCATTTAGCATCTGGCCCCTTCCTACCTGCTGGGCCTAATTTCCTGAGCCTGGCCCTGTGCTATCTGTGGTTAGCTCTGCCTACGACACCCTTTCTCAGCCTCAGCATCCATGTGGGGAGCTCTCCATCCATCAAGTCAACCGAGGCTGGGTTTTCAGCCTCAGAAGCCTTTTTCCATCACCCTCATCACCTTTGTAGAGTTAGGTGTGTTCTCTTCTGCTCCCACAGCTCTGTGTGTGTTTCCCACTTGGAGCCTATGGCGGACACTGTAGGTTGGACCCAAAGCCTTTCCAACTTTCTCTTTCCTTGGTTTACTCCTTCATTGAAAACACACCTTCTCACCTCCCTTGCACTTGGAAGCTACAAGACAGCTCTGGCCAGTGTTGAATAAGCACAAGTCCACTAGGGTTTCTGGAAAGCCTCAGCTTTCACGGTCCCAGGACTGCACCTTGTCTTCTTCCGACGTGGCTGCAGTGGCTGTATCCGTCATCTTGGCACTTGGAGGGAAAGGCCAAGGGAATCAGAGCCTTCCACGCTTGCACTCTGGGGCTGCTGGGCCACCAGCAACACCCCACTTCCAGACTGCTTATGGGGGTGGGGCGTGGTCAACCCTTATTTATGAATAAACCAACCTTTATTTATGAATAAACTAATAGTTGGCCTTTCTTTGGTTCTAAGTAGAATTGTTACCAAGGCTGTAGCCCCAGAATCCTACCCCTGCCCTGTCCTCAAATGGAAACCAACAGCTCTTATCTAAGTTTCAGGAGGAAGCTGCAAAGAGAAAAAAACAAGAACTAGTTATAACCCTCTAGGCCCAAGGTGGCAGAAGATTTGACTTCCAGTAGACCTTGAGCCTCATTATAAGCTCATTGTAATACAGTAACTAAATGACACACCCACCAGCGCCATGACAGTTGACAGTTGCCATGACAACAATCAGAAAAGCCCAAACAAGGACTGAAGAGGAGTGTTGCATCAATTCCGGGTCCAAACCACACCACTGTTCTCGGATGTCATGAATAATTCTCCCACTCTTTCCAATTCCCTCCCTTTTACCTCAACCCTCCTATATATTTGGTGTCTCTGCCTGAATTGGGTTGGGAAGTTTTGATTTGCAAACAAGGCCCCCTCTTCTCCGTTCTTTGACCGTTGAATAAATCTTGTGCTGTTCCAGTCTCAGCACGGGTTTCGTTATTGGCTGTGCTAATCCGCTTGGAAAGAGAACCTCCCTGGTCAAGACAAGGAGTCTCGGCCCAGGCTAGGACCCCAGGGCAAGTCCAGTCAACCAATCTGGTAACAGAATGAGTTCGCTAAGTGATACACAGCGAAGGTGCCTGCTTTCCCTGGGACAGCCTCAGTTCATAGCTGTTTTCAGGATGAAATTACTAAATTGCACCCCTTTCACTCTCGAAAGTGTTCTGGTTTGAATTGTAAATTACCCTTTGCATTTTTCTTTTTGCATTAGATGTATTTCATTCCAACTTTTATTAAACTAAACGCGAAACTTCGTAAGTGTTAATTAATCTACTCAGCCTCCCTCAAATGAAAATAAGGGCCATGGTCATGGGGTTGCAGCTAAAGCCAGGGAAAATGATATGCAACTTATAGCTCAGGAAATGTTGGCCATCACTGGTGAGACCCATGTTAGCCCCAGAGAAAACTGGTAAAATCCTTAACATATAAAAAAAATCTTGGCTTGAACTTGAAGATATACAAATGTTTTCTTCTCTGTTCTCACTTTAATATCAGAGTTCAACAGTAAAACTTCCTGTTTTAAATTATCCCATTTATCTCATATCCTCTTGTATTTTGCAAGACTGACCTCACAGAGGGCAGGGATATTTGCTTGTCAGGTTTCATGCTGCCATAGACTCAGAGAACATTTGTAGGAAGAACTGGATCCCTCTGACAATGTCTCAGAATCTGAGCTTCTAAGATTACACAGGTGGTCTTTAACTTATTTCAAGGCATTTAGGATCAGAAAAAGGTTTTCATGTTAAACATGTCTGCAGAAGCTCAAGTGCTCCTCAAAAATACTTGGATTTGTAACTGAATTGGATTCCTAAGTTTTCCCCATCGCTAAAAATCTGATTCCATGAAATCCCCCGTGAACATCGCCCCAGATATCATCTAGGACAGTAACACTGACCTTTTAAAGACCCTCTGCCTCTAAATAGCAGAGACACTGACAGTCCTGCAAAAAGTAGTATAACCTGATGTTCTGGTGAGGGTCCCATGATCACACCATTAGTCTGAGGGTCCTAGGAGATGATAATCCAGCTGTCTTACCAACAAGCCATGGGAACTGCTCATAATCTGAGTTGCTGATTTATACAGCTGATCAGTATCACTCACCAATCCAAAATCCTTTCAGTGGCTTCTCACTGTGTCTGGGATAAAGTCCAGGGATTCAAGTTCCCAGGATGCTTCAGGAGGCCTAAATGACCTATCCCATCCCTTCAGGCTGATGTCCACCAATTCCACCTTCCTTGCATTTTCTCACAAGCTCCACACCTTATTAATGGTCCCTCTGCTTGGAATGCCTTCCCTCACCTGACTAGCTCCCACTCATGCGTCAGAAGCCACCTCCTCTGCGAGGCCTTCCCAGGTTGAAGAGAGGTGAGCGACAACCCCTAACCAGACAGAGAAATCAGAATGCCCCCAAACGGGGGGGTTGAACAAATACACTATTGTGTAAAATGAAATAAAAATGGAGATGTGAGTTTTCTTATTTCTCTATTGAGCAGTTTAAAAATACTGTAATTACATTATGTTCATGGTCAAATACTCAAGAGTGTACAGTGAAGAGTTAATCTCTCACTTCCTCCTGGCTCCAGTTTTCCCTGAGGCCCCCACTGCTGTCAGTTTCTTGGATGGTCTTCCAGAGATGTTCCACATATACATAGGTATATAAAAGTCAAAGTGAGAGAGGTAAGAGGGGACATGAAATCCATTTAAGACATGGTTCCTGCTCCTGAGAAACTCACAGCCTTCTTGGGACAGTAAGTCAGTCCCAACCCATTAGCTGGCAGCATGGAGCAGTATGTGGGAACCTGTATGGTCCTCACTCAAGGCCACTCAGAGCCAGGATTCAAGCCCCAAGCCCGGGCTGATTTCATAAACCATCACCATACGTAAGTAAAGACGATGCCACCCGTAAGTAGAATGAAGGACACGCTTCCCAGACCCAGTCCCTATAAATAGCTTGAATACACATATTTTAATCCTTGTTTTGTAGACTTCCAGCTCTTGGGCTTTTAAACCTGGGATACAGTTGAGTCTGGGGTTGGAAACCAGGACTGGCACGGGGCAATAAAATTAACCATGCGTCAAGCTTTTTTGCTTGAGCTCCAGTTACAAGTTATTACAGGAAAAACAAAAATACTCTATTAAGTGGAGCCACTGTGATGAAACTTAGGCTCCAAGAATAGGAACCATGTGGAAATGTGGCATCTTTTGATCTGCATCTTCACTTAGACCATCTGATAAATGAGGAAACCCATGGAGGGAAAATGACTTGCCTAAGGTCACCGGGTTAGTTTTGACAAAATGAAGACTAAAGCATGTGGTTCCAACTCTGGGTTGAGTGCAGTTTCCACAGCACGGCCTCCCCCAACACAAAAGAACAATGTGAGTACGTTAATATCCTTCCCTGACACGCAGTCTGGGTCCCTTCTCTTACTTCATGTGGGAACTGATGAGAAAGTCAGGTTTGGAAGCTCAGGTCAGGGACTCAACTACTACTGACTGTCATGGTTCCCGGCTGGAATCCATAGAAATGGAATGACTGAATTAAGTAGAAAACGTCTCAAAAGGTTAATGGGCAGTTCACAGAACCATCCAGATGCTTGAGAACTAGGCTCAAAGCTACACAGTCAGAAACATCACCCCAGATAGAAGCTTCATGTGTGCCATGCCCCCGCAACACCAAGAATCCAGATCTGCTACACTCTCCCCCACTGAAACATAGGAAGTGCTAGGGGCTAAAAAAAAAAAAAAAAAAAAAAAACGGTGAGAGAGAGAGGGAGAGAGAAATGTCCTCCAGCTACTTGAGCTGGTGCACAAGGAAGACAGGTCCTGGAGCTGGCGACTGGGGAGAGGAGAGCCCTCGTCAGGGACAGGGGACAGGGGACAGGTGGGTCTAGCCAAAAAGTGCAATTTGACTTCGTGGTACAGAAACGTGGTGTGAGAGATAGCTCCACCGTCCCCAACACCCCAGGACAAGAGTTGCCAAATGCAAGTCACATGCTGGGGGAAACTGCAAACACAGGAAGGGAAATTGAGCAATCCCAAGGAGAAATGAAGTCCTTAATATGTTCCGGGAGGAAGGGAAGGTTCATTTCTCCCAACCTTGGTTGAGAGATCATTTGACGGGGGAGGAGGAGGAAGAGGTTAATGCATGACAAACACTCGCTTTCTTTGAATGCCAGGCAGGAGCTGGACTGAGGTTGACTTATCTCCTGTAATACGGAGAAGAGTATCAACCTCGAGGAGAAAGGGAAATGGTACAAGCTTGGTAAGTTGGGAGGGGTCGGGGAAAGACTCCTTTCCACTTGTCACACCCTCCTGGCTTCTCTCCCTCTCACAAACCTCTCTTAGAAGGAGGAGGTGGCAGGCCGTGGAGGACTGCCTAAGCCCCGCCTCCTGCTTTCCTTCCAGTGGGGTCTCTGGCCAGCTGGCCAGCTGCAAGCACAGCTGTAAAGGAGCCAGCCCTGGAGCGAGGCTCAGGGCTTTCAGCATTTCTGACCAGGTGCGGGGTGGGGGTCGGGGATGCAGTGGGGTGGGTGGTGGTCTAATTCTGGGGATGGTATTAGGAAGTTGGTCATTGCCTAGTTCACCTAAATCTACATCACTAAATCAAGATACCTCGATTTTAGACTTGGTCAGTTCTCTGGAATTCAATTTATACAGTCACAGAAATTCACTGATAGCGTTGAAAGAAGTCTTTAAATTTGTTTCTCATTCTGGACCACACTGCCAGCAAGGCGCTTCATATTAAATATTTAAAATATAAATTTCTAATTGCCTTCCAAGCGTGGCACAATTATAGCTCATTTTCTGTATACCTGTATCAGTATAGAGAGTTAAAATAATTTGGTAAATAGCAACATTAAAAATAGGCTGCAGGGCTTCCCTGGTGGCACAGTGGTTAGGAATCCGCCTCCCAGTTCAGGGGACAGGGGTTCAATCCCTGGTCCAGGAAGATCCCACACGCCTCAGAGTGACTAAGCCCGCGTGCCTCAGCTACTGAGCCCGCACGCCACAACTACTGAAGCCTGCGTGCCTACGGCCCATGCTCCGCAGCAAGAGAAGCCACCGCAATAAGAAGCCTGCGCACTGCAACAAAGAGTAGCCCCCGCTCGCCACAACTAGAGAAAGCCCGCATGCAGCAACGAAGACCCAACGCAGCCAAAAATAAATAAAATTTTTTTAAAAATAGGCTGCAGTTTTTGTAAGCCAAGGCATCAGACCCTGCAGGTTGACTAATCTAGTACCAATTCCCAATTCCCTTCTCCTTGGCCTCTTGCATCATATAGTCTGGGTGGGGAAATACTCTCTTTCCCAGACTTTCTTGCAGCTGAGAGTGCTACGTGACATAGTTCTGGCCAATAAAGTAGAAGCTGAAGAACACTGAGAGCTTCTGGGAAAACTTTTGCTTCCTTGACAAATGGGACCAAAGCTGCTGGTACTACCCCCATTCACCCTCATTCTTACCTTGAATGAGGCCATGATGCTTGGAACTATAGTGACCATCTTAGGGGTAGGAGGTGGTACATAGGTCCCAAAGCTAGCTTGTTAGAGATGATGAATGAGAAAGATAGAAATTGCTTGGGGTCCAGTGGAACCAATACCAACATCATCTCCGGACTTCTTACTATGCCAGGAAACAAACTCATTTCTTGAACAATAAATCAGGTTTTACGTAATTGGTAGCCTAAAGCATTTCTGCCTGACACTCTCTATTTTGGTACTTCTTCATTTTTGAATGTAGAAGAGCTGTCAAAAAGTGGAAATGGGGCTTCCCTGGTGGCGCAGTTGTTGAGAGTACGCCTGCCAATGCAGGGGACACGGGTTCAAGCCCTGGTCCGGGAAGATCTCACATGCCGCGGCAATGCAGGGGACACGGGTTCAAGCCCTGGTCCGGGAAGATCCCACATGCCGCGGAGCAACAAAGCCCATGTGCCACAACTACCGAGCCTGCGCTCTAGAGCCCGTGAGCCACAACTGCTGAGCTCTCATGCCACAACTACTGAAGCCTGTGCACCTAGAGCCCGTGCTCTGCAACAAGAGAAGCCACCACAATGAGAAGCACACCCACTGCAACGAAGAGTGGCCCCCGCTCACAGCAACTAGAGGAAAGCCCGCATGCAGCAACAAAGACCCAACGCAGCCAAAAATAAATAAATTGATGAAAAATAAAAATAAATTAAAAAAAATAATAATAATAAAATAAGTTTAACTAATGTCCAGTCAGTATGCCTTATGAATGCTATAGTTTCCTGGGTATTCTCATCTTCCTGTGCTTCGTATAAAGGAAACTGCTTATCTACACAGAGATCATATCACCATACTTACCAGTTATTTTCCCAATCAAGAAAGAGTCTTAAAGATAAAAGAAAGGACATTTACATACCCAGTTAAATATCTGTCTAATTAGACAAGAAGCCAAAAAACCTGACACGCCAGTCAATACCAGACACCAGATAAACCCAATCAGATGGCAGTTGCCATATAAGCATAGTTGAATTTAATGTTCAATTGTTAATCCTTTCGGGGTGTTATCGCTTTACCTCAGGGGTTCCCCAAAGCCCTAGGCTCTGCCTCCCCATCCAGGTAAGATCTTTATCTGGCTGGCAGCTAGCTTTGACCCACTTATTGGAGCCCACGCTGGCAGTATCTTGGTTGAAACTGGTGATGAGCTGGATCCTGCGCACAGGTGTGTTCTGTTGAGTCTGTACCGCATTTTAGGAAAGTGTGAGCTATGTCCAGTTAAACAGAGCAGATGGATTATAAGAGATTTTCTTATCTTCTTACAGAGACACAAGTTACACATTAGTAAAGGAATTAAAAAAAAAAAAAAAAGGACTTCCCTGGTGGTCCAGTGGGTAAGACTCCAAGCTCCCAAAGCAGGGGGCCCGGGTTCGATCCCTGGTCAGGGAACTAGATCCCACATGCCACCACTAAGTCCTGGAGCAGCCTAAATAAATATGTAAATAATTTTTTTTTTTTTTTTTTTGCGGTACGCGGGCCTCTCACTGCTGTGGCCTCTCCCGTTGCGGAGCACAGGCTCCGGACGCGCAGGG
>NC_041227.1:95363426-95373686 GCF_002837175.3 Physeter macrocephalus | reverse complement strand
GTCAGCGGCCATGGCTCACGGCCCCAGCCGCTCCGCGGCATGTGGGATCTTTCCGGACCGGGGCACGAACCCGTGTCCCCTGCATCGGCAGGAGGACTCTCAACCACTGCGCCACCAGGGAAGACCTAAATTTTTTTTTTTAAAGCCTTAGGACAAAGAGAATAGGAGAGAAGACAAGAAATTTCAAGATGTTTTGGGGAAGGCAGGAGAGTGATAAAAGATCTAGCAGAGCAGAAGAAAATAGAAACTAAAATGCTTGCAGAGGGGAGATTGGTGAGAATAGGGGGATTTCCCCCTAAACTCCTAAGAGGTCAAGGCTACAAGGTACAGTACAGGGAAGGTCTGGCTGAGAGTGAAGACAGGGGAATTAACGCAAAATCTGTAAGACCACCCCCATCCCCAAAATGTAGACTAAATTAATTTAAAGGGCTCCAGGAAGAGGAGAGGGCAAGGATGGAAGCATAGGACTGAACACAGGGGGATCAAATACTTGACAAACGGTTGGACCCTCAGCTTCCCCTTCTTCCCCATTCTTGTCTGCTCCCAGAACGCCTGTAACCAGGTTGTTACATCTTAGGTAGTATATTAGGGATTCTCCTCTGGGAAACCAAAAAACCCCAGAGAAAAACCCTTTATATGAGGACATTCGGGAGCTTGGTAAGAAAAAAATCATCTCCTCCCCCATCAGGCTAAGGAGCCACCTTCAGTGAACAAAGCCTGTTCCCACATGTAGTTTCCAGTGAGACTTTTAAAGCCTCATTTTAAAATATAAGCAGGGAACCAGTGCACACCAGACGTTTTTAGACACCTCAAGCTGTAAAGGAGAAAAGGCAAACAAAATGCAGGGGAAAAAAGAGAAAAAAGGATCTCTGAGGAACAGAGGAAACAGAAAAGAGACCAATAATTAAAAGTTTTAATTAACATCTCAGCTAGGTAAGGGAAGATCTTATAATCATACAATGAGATTAGGAAGCTCCAAAAAAGGAACAGAGAACAGGTAAAAGTCCTTGAAAATTGACCATATGATGGAGAAATAAAACAGTCCAAAGAATAATTGGAAGGGAAATCAAGAAAATCTTCCAGAAGGTAGAACAACAACAAAAAAGAGATGAAAAAGAGGAAAGAAAAGATATTTAAGGAACAAATCCAAATATCCCAAAGCTCCCTCCATCCCCTGAAGTACACCGGGAGAACACTGACCATGGCCTTTGGGGACAGGGACACTTGGATCTTTCTAGTCCTACTGAAAATGGGACCAGTCAGAGCTGTGGTGGCCTGTGCATCATAGTAGGGAGAGGGGCAGCAGTGACCAGAGATCCTAGAAGTCACCTTGAATTACGGAGATCACATTCTAAGCCTCATTTTAAAGATTATTATTTGAATATTATCAGTTTATTTTTTTATATAGGTACTACATTAAATATTCAAAAGGTTCAAAGTGAAAAGTCTCTTTCCCACTCCCATCCCCTAGCCCTCCAGTCCCCTAACTGGATCCCATATCTCCCAGTTTCCAGTAACATTTTCCTATAAGTCCACATTTTCTCCAAATACCACTGGGTTTGTATAAATAGTCTTGTTCAAGGTATCTTGAGCTTTCACAAACTCTCCCCTCAAAGTCCTTCCAGCTTCTGCCCACTGACCTGTTCCAAAGCACTTCCACATTTTTAGATATTTGTTATAGCAGCCCCCAAATCTGTATTAGTTATCTAACACTGCATAACAAATTAACCCAAAACTTAGCAGCTTAAAAAAAAAACAGTTAAATATTTATTAGTTCATGTACTTTCAGTGGGTCAGGAATTTGGGCACATCTTAGCTGCTGGTTCTGTCTCTGGGTCTTCTCATGAAGCCATAGTCAAATGTCAGCTGGGGCCGCAGTCATCTGAAAGCCTGACTGGAGCTGGAGGATCCTCTTCCAAGATGGGTCACTCCCATGGTTGTTGGCAAGAGGCCTCAGTTCTTCTCTACCTGGACCTCTCCATAGGGCAGCTTGAGTATCCTTATGACATGTCAATGAATTATCCAAGAGAGAAGAAGACAGAATCCACAATGTCTTATGCCATAGTCTTGGAAGTCACACACCATCATTTCTGTGATGTCCTATTTGTGTGACTAACAAGTCAGCCCAAAATAGCCCATACAGGATGTGACTACCAGAAGGCTAGAATCTGGGGGGGGATCTTGGAGCCTGACAATCATACCTTCCCCAGAAGCAAACAATGTCACTAGCCTCTTATATGTCCTTTCAGAGTTATTTTATTCAGAAACAAGCAATTATAAATACATGTGTCTTTGCTTCCCTTCTTTAAACAAATGGTAGAATACTACATATAGCATTCTGTACCTTGGTTTTCTCACTTAAAAATACATCATGGTGATCATTCCATACTATTATTTAATGCATGCCTACTTCTTTTTTTTTTATAAATGTATTTATTTTTATTTATTTTTGGCTGCACTGAATCTTTGTTGCTGAGCGCAGGTTTTCTCTAGTTGTTGCGAGGGGGGGCTACTCTTCATTGCGGTGCGCGGGCTTCTCATTGCGGTGGCTTCTCTTGTTGCGGAGCATGGGCTCTAGGCATGCGGGCTTTGGTAGCTGTGGCACTCGGGCTCAGCAGTTGTGGCTTGCGGGCTCTAGAGTGCAGGCTCAGTAGTTGTGGCGCACGGCCTTAGTTGCTCCGCAGCATGTGGGATCTTCCCGGACCAGGGTTCGAACCTGTGTCCCCTGCATTGGCAGGCGGATTCTTAACCACTACGCCACTAGGGAAGCCTGCAAGCTTACTTCTTTTTCACATCTGTATAGTGTCCCACTGTATAAATGAAGGATAATTAATTAAACCAGTCCACTATTGTGGGATGTATAAGCTAGTTGGAATCTTTTTTTTTTTTAAGAGCAGAACCTGGCTCACATACTTCTAGTCATACAACTTTAGTCAAGTTACTTAACCTCTTTGAACTTGAGTTCCGTCATCTGTAAAGCAGGAATTTAAAAAGTCCCTCCTTCACACCTCACAGGGTCATTGGAAGAATTAAATGAGATCAGTATGTAAAGCAAATAGCACAGAGTCTTCACTGGGCAGTGCTTGGTCGTGTGTGTTGTCTTCCTTTTTACTGTAATGAGCCCCCAGAGCCTGTCCCTGCCCTGGGGAAGTGCTTTCCTATTTCCAGTCCCACACACTGGTGTCTGGCTTCACCTCCTGGCTCAGCAACAGGAGGTTCAACTGGAAGAAAGGACTCCAGCATGCTCTCCAAGGGAGCCTGTAGGGGGCTCTCTGACTGCTTCTCACGCCCTTGTATTGTCACACATTTGCCACAGGGCCAGCCCCGCCTGTTTGCCTCTCCGACACTGACCTACCTGGCAAGGACTGCAGAGAAAAGTCAGGCCTGAGGCCTGGCACATCCTAGGGATGTTACCGCAGAGCAAACATGAGTTTGCTGGCTGGGTGGATCCCAGTCAACAGGGAGATAAACGGATTAAAGACCAACAGGTCAGAACTCCCTGCCATGGAAACAGGAAGAAGGAGGGCTGCTGTGTCTGTTTGGGGCTGGTTTATCACCTATCTATCTATCTATCTATCTATCTATCTATCTATCTATCATCTATCTATCTATCTACCTACCTATCTATCTATTTAATAAATAAAACAGCTTTAATGACATATTCATATGCCATGCAATTCACCCATTTGAAGTGTACAACTCAGTGGTTTTTACTATATGCAAGAATTGTGGGGAATTCCCTGGCGGTCCGGTGGTTAGGACTACGTGCTTTAACTTCTGAGGGCCTGTTTTCGATCCCTGGTCAGGGAACTAAGATCCTGCAAGCTTCGAAGCATGGCCAAAAAAAAAAAAAAAAGTGTTGTGCAACCATTGTAACAATGTCATCATCCCAAAAAGAAACACCATGCCCACCAGCAGTCACTCTCCCCTTCCTATCCCCACCCCTCCAGTCCCAGGCAACTGCTAATGTACTTCCCGTCTCTATGAATTTGCCTATTCTGAAAAATTTCATATAAATAGAATCCTATACTATGCAGTTTCATGATGTTTTCAAGGTTCATCCATATTGTAGCATGAATCACTGCTTTATTGCCAAATAATATTCCTTTCTATGCATGTACTACATTTTGTTTATCCGTTCATCAGTTGATGGGCTTTGGGGCTGTTTCTACTTTTTGGCTATTATGAATAATGCTGCTATGAACATTCATGTACAAGTTTTTGTGTGGACATATGTTTTCCTTTCTCTTGGATATATATCTAGGAGTGGAATTGCTGGTTCATATGGTAACTCTATGTTTAACTTTTGGAGGAATTCCAAACTATTTTCCAAAGTGGCTGTACCATTTTACATTCCCACCAATAGTATATGAGTGCTCCAATTTCTCCACAACCTCACCAACACTTGTTATTATCTGTTTTTTCTATTATAGCCCTCCTAGTGAGTATGAAATAGTATCTCATTGTAGTTTTGATTTGCATTTCCTTGATGAATAATAATGTTGAGCAGCTTTTCATGAGCTTATTAGCCATTTGTATATCTTTTTTGGAGAAATGTCTATTCAGAGCCTTTAACCACTTTTAATTGGGTATTTTTTTTAAATTGTAGATTGTAAGAGTTCTTTACATATTCTAGTGGGTGGGTGTCTTATTTTAATCTTTTTTTTTTAATCTTTTTGAAATTACTGTTTCCTCAGTCATATGCATACTTACACTACAGCAGTAACATGTTTGAATGAAGAACACAAATAGATGGGTTTATCAGGATGTTAAAGTGTTTGCAATCTGGTGCAACATTATGGGAGCCCTAGAGACCCCTGGAAGCCAGGAGATCCAAACAGCAACTTTAGAAGAATCTGTTCAATCGCAGTAAAGATATTTCCTTTGTGTGTTTCTGTGCCTTCCTTGAATGGAAGGAAACAGAACTGTTCTACTACCTCAAGTTCACATCCCCAAGGGGAAATGACTCTGCAGGCAACAGCAGAATAGAGGCTATGGGACATTCCACAGTGCAACGGACATCATGATCTAGAAAAGCTTTCATTATTTCAGGCCTTCTCATTTCATTTCAATAAACATTTAATGAGGATTTCTTATATGTCACAAATAGAGATACAAAGATGAATAAGTCATGGAGGGAGAAATGGACACAAACAAAAGATTTTTCAATACTGAGTGAACAGACATTGTCCAAAGCATGCTGGGAGTGTGGAGGAAGGGGCAATTCCCTTTGTCAAGAAAGGGTACTGGTGAGAAGGGAGATTGGGAATTATGGTAGCTTCACGGAGGAGATGGTGTTCAAGCTGGTCTTGAAGAGCGAGTATGAGCTTGTCAGGTGAACAAGGAGAGTTAACAGCATATGCAAGATCATAGAGGCATAACAGAGCATGGTGAACTCCTCCTGTGCCTTTATAATGAAGGGCTTTTGGATGAATCCATGAATTCCTATAGGGGAGTTTGATTCCTGCCCACCTTTAGGTTCAGAGTGGACGTGTTGAACAGAAGGATAGGGCTAGGGAAGAGAGTTCACCCCAATGCAGGATGGGGCTGTCTGAGAGTTCAGCCTGATTCCTTAGTTTTTAAGGTCCACGCTGGCTTGGACCCAGGCCATACACAAACTCTCAGATGGAGCATCATTCTACCTCCTGCGAAAAAGTCAGGGAGAGGCGCCTCTAACCGCAGAGAGGGGTGGGTATGGCACCATAAAGGGGATTGGTGAGTGTGGAAGGCAGGGGACTCAGAAGACACACTGTTTGCTCTACACCTGTTTGTCCTTACATCTAACCTAGTGTCTACAGACTTATAATGAGTAACTAAATCACTGACGTCTAAGCTGGACTCTTGGTGTAAAACAGGTGCTTTTCTTCAGTCTGAAGTGCCAAAACACATTCCATTGCCCCTGGACCCTTGTCCTCAGGAAGCTGGTAGGAGGCCAATCACAGTTTTCCAAGAAGTTCCAGGTGAGCTGCCAGCTGGTTGTGAATTTAGTCCCTGCTGCCCTTGTCTGGATTTGACCTGCTGCCCTAGGTGTGTGTTGCAGTGTGAGAGCCTGGTGTGTCGGTCAGGAAGTTTCCTGATGTAAGTCACTGAAAGCTCAACTCAAAATGGCTTCAACAATCATGAAAAGTATATTCACAGAACAAGAATTCTGGAAGTCAGGTGGTTTCAGAGTTGGTGAACTTACCAGTCAAATTGGGTCATCAAGGACTTAAGTTCTTTTGCCATTTCATCTTCAGTGTACTGGCCTGTCCCCTTCAATGTCATAGGTCAGCTCCCCTCATGGTCCTAAGATGGCTGCTGCAGCTCCATGCTTCACACTGCAGATATCAATGCCTAGCATTAGAAAACGTCTAATTCTCGCCATTCACCTCTCTTTAGGAGCAGAGTCCTCTTTTTTAGGACTTTCCCAAAAGTCCCCAGCAGACTTTCTCTCACATCTTAATGCCTATAATGACTTCACATACCCCTGCCTATCAATGACAGGCAAAGGGGGCAGACTGCTTAGAGTCTCTGACCAATCAGGATTCAGCCCCTGAGGAGGCCAGCCTCCCTTGAAGCTACCACCACTTAGATACCCAATTAAAGCTGAGGTCTGTTGGGTAAGCAATTAACAATGCTTTGCCACACACAGGTCTCTGGTGGGCATTGCACATACTTTATAGGCTTTTTGAGGAGGACAAACTCTTCCACTGGAGATTTTATCTGCATAAAGTAAATCTATTTTACTTCTACGAGTTCTGTTTTGTTCATTTTCAACAGCTCTTTCTCGTTCCTCAGACTTTTAAGTGTCCCATTTTGAATGTCCCAGCTCTGATAATGTCAATATCAGGTGTTTTTACAAGTCTGATTTTGCACTTGTGTCCTGCAGGCTACCATTTGTGATGCTTTGTTTCCTTATGTGTTTATTGATTTTTCTCAATTTTCTTCTAATTTATCTATAGAAATTCTTTGAGCCCAAACCTAAAAGTGGGTTCTTTCAGAAAGAATCTGTGCTTGTTTCTATTGGGCACTGGGGAACGCTGTCTGCCAAAGACCACTGTACAGGGACTTCCCTGGTGGCGCAGTGGTTAAGAATCCGCCTGCCAATGCGGGGGACACGGGTTCGAGCCCTAGTCCGGGAAGATCCCACATGCCGCGGAGCAACTAAGCCCGTGCGCCACAACTACTGAGCCTGCACTCTAGAGCCCACGAGCCACAACTACTGAGCCCGTGTGCCACAACTACCGAAGCCCGTGCGCCTAGAGCTCGTGCGCCACAACAAGAGAAGCCACTGCAATGAGAAGCCCACCCACCACAACGAAGAGTAGCCCCCGTTCCCCGCAACTAGAGAAAGTCCACGTGCAGCAACAAGGACCCAACACAGCCAAAAATAAATAAATTTTTTAAAAAAAGATGATTCTTTAAAGAAAAAAAGATCACTGTACATGCTCAGTTTGAGGTTTTAAAGTTCAGGCTGCATCCCTGGATGAGAACCAGCTTGGGCTTCAGATTTCTTGGGTGTGGGCTTAGGGAAGGAGTTCCCCACCGTTCTCAGTGCCAAGGTTTAAGACAGGCTATTTTCCTTGTAGACTGCTGGGGGCGGGGTGGCATTTTTAATTCATCTTTACCATGAGGGTGTGGACCTTTGGGA
Source organism: Physeter macrocephalus (assembly GCF_002837175.3). NCBI lineage: Eukaryota > Metazoa > Chordata > Mammalia > Artiodactyla > Physeteridae > Physeter > Physeter macrocephalus. The sequence continues at coordinate 95,366,056 of NC_041227.1, read as the reverse complement.
CCCTGTATTTGTGAGGGGCTCCCTCACTGAAATCCTCACATTCTGCAGGCCCCAGAGCCTCGCTAGGTCATGAAGTCAGTCAAGTTCACGAGATCTGGCAAAGCCCTCAGGGTCAAAGCTGCCTTCAGTGCTCTTCTCTGCTCCTAGCCTGAGGATTTCTAGCTTTCTGGACAGTTCACAGATACTTTCCAAATGATACTGTTACTATTTCATTGTGGTAATTGACTGCTCAGTGGGAGGGTCAGTAGTTAGCTAGTCTGCCATGTTACCAGACACGCAAGCTATTTTTCTAATTCTAAACTCATATTCATCGGTTAAAAAAAACTGTGAAAGAAAGATTTAAGGTGAAGGAGCCCTTTGGAAAACTCAATTTTCTCTTTTTAAAAATGTGTATTTTTAACAGGCAATTGGTCCACATAGTACAACACTCAAAAGGTACCACAGGACATTTAGTCTATTTGGACATTAAAGTTTCCTTCCCACCATCCCCTTCCCCAGCAGCCCCTCATTTCCCTCATCTTCCAGAGACAGTCTGTACACATATAGAAATTACACATATTCTTCCCCTACTCCATCCCCTTTTTTAAAAAAAACACACCTGATGGCAGGTTATTTTTCACCTAACAGTATATCTTGGAAATTGTTCCCAACTACTACATAAAGAGCTTTTTCATCCTTTTGTATGGCTTCATAATATTCTGTTATATGGATAGTATAACCTACTTAAGCAGTCCTCTATTTTTGGACATTTAGGTTGTTCCCAGGCTTCTAAACAGTATGATAATGAATAACCTGGGGCATATATCATTTTATGCCGCATGAATATATCTGTAGGATAAATTCATGAAGGGGAATTGCTGAGTCAAAGGGCAGGTTGGTAATTTTGATAGAGATTACCATATCACCCTCCATAATGGTTGTAACAATTTGTACTTAATTCCAACATCAACATATAACATGTGCTATTGATCTTTGTCAAGCTGATAGGTTAAACACAGTATCTAATAAAGAAGAAACAAGCTTCTTGGCATCCTAGAGAAGTAACTAGTAGGCAGGAGGCCTGAGAAAATACTGTGACCCCTGTTGACCCAGAAAGCAACTCCATCAAATCAACTCCTGGGATCTCCAAATAGACAATAGACTGGATTAAAAATTGGAAGTATTGGGGACTTCCCTGGCAGTCCAGTGGTTAAGACTCCGTGCTTCCACTGCAGTGGGTGCACGTACAACCCCTGGTCAGGGGAACTAAGATCCTGCATGCCTCACAACGCAGCACATCCAAAGAAAAAAAGAAAGAAAAGGAAGTAGCAAAGAATCTTGGCAAAGAATTCTCTCTGACTTAGTCAGATAGAAGATTAAAAAAAAAAAATTCTAGTCTTCCTTCCTAAAACAAGTTCTGATAAAAACCCCTAAACATCCAAAGTCAACTAAGTACAGAAAGTTTAAGGCAAAAGAATTTCCCTGTGTCCTGCCAGGAAGAGGAATGTTTATAATCTCTGCACTGGCTAACATAGTTACCCAAAGAATTAGCTTCCTTTGTTTTAATTTCTATTAGGTGGGAGAGCATAAGGGATTGTCTAGACCACGGCTATCCCAGTAGAATTTTCTGTGATGCTGGAAATGTTTCATATCTAAGCCATCGATATGGAAGCCATTAGCCATGTCTGGCTATTGAGTCCTTGAAATGTGGCTGGTGTGACTGAGGCATTGAGTTTTTAATTTTATTAAATTTTGCTTAATTTAAATGTAAATAGCCACGTGTGGTTAGCGGCTACCATCTTGGACTACACAGTTCTGGGGAGACAAGTTCCGAGTTTTCTTTTGCTAAGAGAGATGCCCATTTTTACTGGGTCAGGATGCTCCAGACTGCAACATCTGGACATAAATGGGGTTGTCTTCTAAACTTTACTCCAGATTTCTCTTCTCTGCTCAGGGCCTACTTTCTCCTCAACTTGTTGAACTTCTAGCCCTTGTCCTCAGACTCTCCCCACATCATGCCTCTTCTGATCTGCTCCAACCCCTCCCAATTCAGGTTCATTTTCTTATCTCTCCATCTTCTTGTTCACCAGCCATCTTGGCTATGCCTAGAAGGCTTCCTCTTCAAAGCCAGTCATGCTCTGCGAGATATGTTCTTGAACAAAGACATTTCACTTCCTGTGAGAAATTATGTATTCAGCGCATAAAGGAATATTTTGTTCTCCGCAGCACACTACACTTCACCTTACTCAACAGCGTGGTTTTCTTTTCTTTTTTTTTTTTTTTTTTTTTTTTTTTGCGGTACGCGGGCCTCTCACTGTTGTGGCCTCTCCCGTTGCGGAGCGCAGGCTCCGGACGCGCAGGCTCGGCGGCCATGGCTCACGGGCCCAGCCGCTCCGCGGCATGTGGGATCTTCCTGGACCGGGGCACGAACCCGCGTCCCCTGCATCGGCAGGCGGACTCTCAGCCACTGCGCCACCAGGGAAGCCCACCAGCGTGGTTTTCCTCATGAGTGCTATGTTCCCTTCCCTTTATGATACAAGAGGTTTTCATGGTTCCCATGTTGGTTTTTTTTTTTTGTTTTTTTTTTAAATTTATTTATTTTATTTATTTATTTTTGGCTGTGTTGGGTCTTCATTGCTGTGTGCAGGCTT
>NC_041227.1:95339441-95363359 GCF_002837175.3 Physeter macrocephalus | reverse complement strand
GCGGAGCACAGGCTCCAGACGCGCAGGCTCAGTAGTTGTGGCTCACGGGCCCAGTTGCTCCGCGGCATGTGGGATCTTCCCAGACCAGGGCTCGAACCCGTGTCCCCTGCATTGGCAGGCGGATTCTTAAGCACTGCGCCACCAAGGAAGCCCTCCCATGTTGGTTTTTATCTACCTTTTGACCTTTGAAAATTGAGAGATTTATCTAAATGTCCTATAAGGCCCTTAAATGAGTAAAGTGATTCTCTTGGGATCCCATAACTATTCCCCCCCACTCCTCCCCATCTCTCCCAGATGCAGCTTTGAGGCTCTTCTTAATTTGAAAGCCTCTTTGATCCTCAGCCTGAGGGTAGACGGAAGGGCTCCAGGGCTATAAACTGATGGGCAGAGATTTTTTTTTTTTTTTTTTAAAGAACCATTTTGGTTTTGTTTGTTTGTTTTTGTATTTATTTATTTATTTTTGACTGTGCTGGGTCTTCGTTTCTGTGCGTGGGCTTTCTCTGGGCTTTCTCTAGTTTCGGCAAGTGGCGGCCACTCTTCATTGTGGGGCGCGGGCCTCTCACTATCGCGGCCTCTCTCGTTGGGAGCACGGGCTCCAGACACACAGGCTCAGTAGTTGTGGCTCACGGGCCCAGTTGCTCCGCAGCATGTGGGATCCTCCCAGACCAGGGCTCGAACCCGTGTTGCAGGCAGATTCTCAACCACTGCGCCACCAGGGAAGCCCTGGGCAGAGATTTTGATTCTGGGTGTTTGATGATGCACTTCTGCCAGCTTTCTCTGATGGGTGTGTGACTAGCCTGGGGGCCCCAGGCCCCAGGTAGAATCTAGCCTATTGTTGTGGCCACCAACTCAGGAAGGCACTCCCTCCACCTTCTTTATGAGGTAGTCACTTGTAACCTTGGGCCTCACACACAACTGTTTTTTAAAGGTAAAAGAGATTGCAAGTGGAGTGATGACTTAGGGCCAATTTTTACCTTTCATTTTCTGTTCCTTCTAGTTAGGAGAATCAGTGGGATCCAGGATCTCCAATTATTGCAGGACTCTGCTTCCTGAAGGGAAAAAGAGTCAAGGTCAAGGTGTTTTGCCTTCAATGCAGACTATCTGCTGTAGTCCAGTAGAAATTCTTCAATGATATCCTTTTCTAGCTCTGGTACTGATGCTCTTTTATTTGTGTTTTATTCCTTTCTTTCAGGAACTGGGGTTGCAAGGTGGTATGGAATTTGATGTTAGCCTTCAAAGTCACCATCTTATCCAAAAGTACTAATACTTTCTTTCTTTTTTTCTCTAATTCATAGAAAAGCTCTTTAAGTTTAAATCAGATACTCATAACATTTTGAGTTTTGACCATGTCTGGAGAAAGGGCCTACTCAAATACATATACTATCAAAACCTAACTGCTATAGCACACAGGGAGACAGGGTAGCATTGCCTCTATTTTCAAGAAAATCTTTGGATTTCTTTACTCCTGTTCTGTTAGGGGGGAAAAATGGGTTTAGAGAAATCTGAACAGTTCCCAAAAATAATAACCAGTTGAAAATTCCTTTTGCTACAGTTTTCTCAGGAAGCCGAGCAAGCCTTTCCATTTCCTAGCGGGTCCCTTGAAGGTCAAAAGAACAGGGAATGTTTGCAAAGGCATCTTGTTTGCTTTTGTTCCCACCAGCCCTTAGATCCCCTGGGAACACCAGACTCTAATAAGCAAAATAATCTAAGGAGAGGAAGAAATAGCAGGCACCTTTTAGATGGGATGCACTGCAGCCAGAACGTCGACCTGGGGATGGCTTTGCACCACGTTGGTATTTTGAACTTGGAAAAGTTCCATCTGTTTGGTAAATGCATAGATTTTTTTTTCATTTTACCTATTGACCCCCTTCATTTAAAAAATAAAAAGAGTTAACAAGATTTAACTAAATTTTCAAAACCCAATACACATTTTGGCTTTATATAAGTAATTTCCATTTAAAATTTTGATATTTATTAAATATAATTGTATTGCCTTTTAATTCTAATAGCTAACATTAAGTATTTTAGAAGTAAAATAAGGGACTTTTCTGGTGGCACAGTGGTTAAGAACCCACCTGCCAGTGCCCGGGACATGGGTTCGAGCCTTGGTCCAGGAAGATCCCACATGCCGTGGAGCAACTGAGCCCGTATGCCACTCTCAACCACTGCGCCACCAGGGAAGCCCTGGGCAGAGATTTTGATTCTGGGTGTTTGATGATGCACTTCTGCCAGCTTTCTCTGATGGGTGTGTGACTAGCCTGGGGGCCCCAGGCCCCAGGTAGAATCTAGCCTATTGTTGTGGCCACCAACTCAGGAAGGCACTCCCTCCACCTTCTTTATGAGGTAGTCACTTGTAACCTTGGGCCTCACACACAACTGTTTTTTAAAGGTAAAAGAGATTGCAAGTGGAGTGATGACTTAGGGCCAATTTTTACCTTTCATTTTCTGTTCCTTCTAGTTAGGAGAATCAGTGGGATCCAGGATCTCCAATTATTGCAGGACTCTGCTTCCTGAAGGGAAAAAGAGTCAAGGTCAAGGTGTTTTGCCTTCAATGCAGACTATCTGCTGTAGTCCAGTAGAAATTCTTCAATGATATCCTTTTCTAGCTCTGGTACTGATGCTCTTTTATTTGTGTTTTATTCCTTTCTTTCAGGAACTGGGGTTGCAAGGTGGTATGGAATTTGATGTTAGCCTTCAAAGTCACCATCTTATCCAAAAGTACTAATACTTTCTTTCTTTTTTTCTCTAATTCATAGAAAAGCTCTTTAAGTTTAAATCAGATACTCATAACATTTTGAGTTTTGACCATGTCTGGAGAAAGGGCCTACTCAAATACATATACTATCAAAACCTAACTGCTATAGCACACAGGGAGACAGGGTAGCATTGCCTCTATTTTCAAGAAAATCTTTGGATTTCTTTACTCCTGTTCTGTTAGGGGGGAAAAATGGGTTTAGAGAAATCTGAACAGTTCCCAAAAATAATAACCAGTTGAAAATTCCTTTTGCTACAGTTTTCTCAGGAAGCCGAGCAAGCCTTTCCATTTCCTAGCGGGTCCCTTGAAGGTCAAAAGAACAGGGAATGTTTGCAAAGGCATCTTGTTTGCTTTTGTTCCCACCAGCCCTTAGATCCCCTGGGAACACCAGACTCTAATAAGCAAAATAATCTAAGGAGAGGAAGAAATAGCAGGCACCTTTTAGATGGGATGCACTGCAGCCAGAACGTCGACCTGGGGATGGCTTTGCACCACGTTGGTATTTTGAACTTGGAAAAGTTCCATCTGTTTGGTAAATGCATAGATTTTTTTTTCATTTTACCTATTGACCCCCTTCATTTAAAAAATAAAAAGAGTTAACAAGATTTAACTAAATTTTCAAAACCCAATACACATTTTGGCTTTATATAAGTAATTTCCATTTAAAATTTTGATATTTATTAAATATAATTGTATTGCCTTTTAATTCTAATAGCTAACATTAAGTATTTTAGAAGTAAAATAAGGGACTTTTCTGGTGGCACAGTGGTTAAGAACCCACCTGCCAGTGCCCGGGACATGGGTTCGAGCCTTGGTCCAGGAAGATCCCACATGCCGTGGAGCAACTGAGCCCGTATGCCACGACTACTGAGCCCACGTGCCACAACTACTGAAGCCCGTGTGCCTAGAGCCCACGCTCTGCAGCAAGAGGAGCCACCGCAATGAGAAGCCCACACACCGCAACGAAGACCCAAAGCAGCCAAAAATAAATAAACAAGAAGTAAAATAAGTACTTTGAAAGTTTATGAAAAGTAATTATTTTGATTTTATACTTTATCTATTTATTTTATTTTTATTTTTTACTTTTGGCCATGCCACACAGCATGTGAGATCTTAATTCCCTGACCAGGGATCGAACCAGTGCCCCCTGCAGTGGAAGCACACAGAGCCCTGACCATTGGACTCCCAGGGAATTCCCCTTAATTTATATTTTGAAAAACTATATTCAAATTTTTTACACTTTGGATACAATAAGAACATATTTTTTTAATCCTTTAGGTCATTACTGTCAACAGAACACAACTATGTGAAAAATGTTGATTATCACAATTTTGCTATAATTTTGCTGAAATGAAGGTATAAAGTACAAAAAATAAATTTCATGAAATAAATATAGAATAACTTACAAAGTATGCTTGCTTTATTTTATTACTCTCCCAAACATCCCTGACCCATCAACTGAACAGCAAGACAAGAGTTCCAACAGTTATTCTTGGTCACCTTTGATAATTTACTGATTTGGGCATATAAAACTGTAGCTTTACATGTATTTTTAAATATTGCCATTTCAAAGATACAGTTGTCAAGACTGGAGAGTGGAACACATTTTATTTAGCAGTGTGTTCACCTGATCTATGATTTTTAACATTTAGGCATAGGGTGTGTGGGCCTCTGTGAGTGCATTAGTCCCAGGGCCTGCAAATGTCAGGGGTGACTCTAATCAGAGCTTCCCCAGGGATCATGGTGCGATCTTCTGCACTCAGCTTATCTCTTGAGGAGGAGTTCTTCTAGAATTCTAAGAAATAGCATTTCTTCCACCACCTTACACCTAAAAGATGACTTATTTCAAGTCTCTTGACCATCAGGTTCTAGCTGTCACATAATTTGCCTTTTCAGTGTGATGCTCTCCTACTGAACCAGGGCTGGGACCTTCCAAACAAAAAATTAGGAACAAAACCCAGTACGAACTAAAGAGCTGGAAACAGGCTCTAGACACCTTGCTGCTTCAAGTGAGGTCCTGGGAGCAGAAGCATTGGTGTTCTCTGGAAGCTTGTTCGAAATGCAAAATCTCAGGCCCCACCCCAGACTGGCTGAATAAGAATATGCATTTTAATCCCCAGTTCATGGGTGTGCCCATTAGGGTGTGAGAAGCACTTCTCTAACTCTGGACTGAGACAATTAGAGAAAAGGTGAGGAAGTGGGGGGGGCGGGGGATGGTGACTCCGGATCAGCTAGATGCTTGGGGAGGCACACCCATGGGAGTACTTTGTCCTGGGTTTCACTGACAGCAAGGGCACTCGGGTGGCAGCATAGGAACCCAATGTGATGACTGGGCCACTGGGCCCCAGAGTGGGGAGGATGTACCAAAAGACATTTTAGGATGTCTGCCCACACACTCTCTCTTCTGGGGGACTGCTGTCCCTAGATCCAGTTGCACTGGAGTGATCGTGTCATAAACCGTGTGATCCTGAGCCCCCTGGTTATAACCCGTATAATCAGAGATACATCTCAGGTCCAAAGGCAGCTAATTCATGGTCTGGTCAGTGACCCGACTTGTGGCCTAGCTGGAATATATAAGCTGGGCCATCAGATTCCTCTCTGGGGGGTTTAGGTTGGTTAAGGGCAGGGAGGTAGGCGTTCTGGCAAGTTATAAAGAATTAAGGTTGGGTGGCCCTAACAGGCCATGTGCAGGCCTAAAGTATGAGGCAATGGAGACACTGACTAAGCAGAGGAAGTTGGCCAGAAAAGAAAGTGGGAGAGGCATGGAGGAGAGACGCACACGCGCAAGGGGACAGGGGGCAGCTGAGAAAGAGAAGGAGGTGGGAGAACAGCCTCAGTTGCTGCTCTTCCTCTAACCCATGTTTAGTTTTTCCAGGTATAAGTCTTTGATTCTAGCAACCAACAGACCCTTGACTAGAAGAGTAGGTGAATTAATTCCTAATAGTCTAAACCTGAGTAAGCTGAGGCTATTGAACTATAATCCATCTATTAGAGTTGGCTCACAAATTGGAAAGAGTGAAAAGAGTAAACTTTGGTGGGAAGAGACTGACCTCTGAGGACTGACATCTAGGTGTTTGGGCACTCAGTTTAGTACTCATGTGTAGCCTAGAGATTACAACAGCGTGTCTTATTTGCCGTTACTTGGCCTGTCTCTCTGTTTTTCAAAATTGGAGGAAAATGTTCAAAAGTCCAACAGAAAGCTCAGATTAGGGATATTGCTGGTTAAGTACTTATTTCGAGCTTGGATTATCCAAATCATTTTTGTTAATAAGGTCTTAATATCTTAACATGTTAGAGGAGATTAATTAGGGAGATTTAAAATAATACTTCAGTAGCAGTCTTGGCTTGAACCTAACTGTGTCCACCACTGGGCTATTTAGACATATGTGGCCATGGGGGTGGGATAGTGCAAGTAGGGGCTCCGAAGGAGTCTGTTCTTGGGGCTCCATTTGTACAGAGTTGTTGAAGAAGGAGCATGACCTTTGCCCATGCCAGCAGAGGGGGTCTTGGGAGGGGAGTTGACACTGCCCTCTGAGCGCTAGGGAGAGCGGGGCTTCCAAAGATGCTGAAAGAGCTGTTGTCCCTAAGAAATCTGAAACATCAGGGCACAAACCTCATTGTTTTGATGTCTGGGTGACATTGAAATGTGACAAAAAAGGGAGGAGGGGTTCTCCCACTTCAGCAGCAGAGCCTCACGTGGGCCTCTGGGCACTGAGGGCAGCAGTATGACTCAGACACCCCAAGCCTGCTGGGCGAGCTACATTCTGTTTTAAGTTGGCTCTTACATGTCACATGACCTTGCTTTGTTCATAGTCTACAGCCGGGGTCCCAAACCCCCAGGCCACGGACCGGTACCTGTCCACGGCCTGTTAGGAGCTGGGTCGCACAGCAGGAGGTGAGCGGCAGGTAAGCAAGCGAAGCTTCCTGTGCCGCTCCCCATCACTCGCATTACCGCCTGAACCATCCCCCCCTCCCCCTCCGTCCATAGAAAAATTGTCTTCCACGAAACTGGTCCCTGGTGCCAAAAAGGTCGGGGACCGCTGGTCTACACATTTAAACTCTTGCTTAACACCTGTTTGTTGTTGTTGTTGTTGTTTTCAACTCCTGATGTCACGCATATCCCAAATCTTTACTTGTCTACTTGTGTCCAACAGGACTTACTATTGTGATCTCTTATCTGGTCTCCCTACTGCCATTTTTGCTCTCCTACATTCCATGTTCAGCAGAATAGCCAGCAGGAACTTTTACAAATGGAAACTTTCTCTTAATATTCCAATGTCTTCCCGTCATCCTTAGCATAAACCAAACCCCTCACCCGTGTAGTCTGGCCCCTCCCCATCAGACAACCCCTGCTTCTGCTCTCCTTGCTGGTTTCACTCCACCCCTGTGGACTTTCTCAAACACCTTGGAGCTCCTCAGAGCATTTGTGGAAACTGGTCCTGCTGCTTGGGGCTCCTCCTTCTGTCAACTCAAATGCTACCTCTATTGCTAAGCCTTTCTTGACCCCTCTGTCTAAGATGGCTAGCTCTCTGCTGAAGCCACTTTCTATTATCTCCTTGTGTTTATGTTTTCATTGAATGTGTCACTATCTAGAATTTCCATGTGCCTGTTTCTTGTTTGTTTATTGCCTTACTCCCTCCAGTACAATGAAAGCTTCAGGAGAGCAGAGCCCTCATCTGCCTCATCCGCTGCTATATTGCCAGCACCTAGAACAGTTTCGGGGACACAGCCGGTGCTCAGTAAATAGGCATGGAAAGCACAATTTAACTCCCTCCTATGTCTGATCTCCCACTGGTTGCTTAGATCACATGCCTACATTTGCTCCTCTGGCCGTGGAGGTTCCCCTTTTATACCTGCTTATACCACTTATACATGCTTCTGGCAATTCTGATAAACTACTCGGATCAAGCCTCATCCCTGGAATTTTCTCTAGTCCCGGAAGAGGAAAGCTAATGGATGGTTGACTCTGTGCGTTTAGAGTTTTGGTGGTTGAAATTATTCCTATTCCACACCCACTTGACTGCAGAGAAATCCTTTCTACCAGTACTTTGCTCTGTCTTGCACTTCTCTGCATGTTGACTCTGTTTTCTAAGATAGCAGACCTGCTTACTGGCAGCACCTGGGCCTCACATCCGAAGAGGTCCCCACCAGCCAGATGCTGGTTCTCTCCTAAGTTCCCATTTGAAAACTCCTGGGGGAGGACTAGCCTGACTTGTGTCATGTGTCCACCCTGCATCAGCCAGCTGTGACAGGTGGACTGAGTCCCACAGCCCAGGCATGACCACTGGCGTCCACTCCTGAGTCTCAGGGCTATTTTTGGAGAAGGGAGGCTTGTTGTGAGCTGGGACTCTACCCCAGTCTCTGTCTCTTACAGTGGCCCCTTCCAGCCTTGGCTGATAGGACTCACAGTGGATATCTGACACAAACGGAGCCAGTAAGAATCCCTCTCTTAGAATTTTGAATAATAAATTAGTGTAGGGTAAATCAACTTTGTTGAGGCATAATTTACATACAATAAAACACACCCAACTTAAATTAAAAGAGTTTTGACAAATGTACACGCCCATGAAATTACCACCATAATCAAGATATAGAATATTTAAATTATCCCTCAGAGTTCCCTCATGCCCCTTTGTAATCAACTCCTTCAAACCGTACCTAGGCAAACACTCATCTATTTTCTGCCGCTACAGATGAGTTGGGCCTTTCCTAGAATTTGATACAAATGGGATCACGCAGCATGTATTCCTCTGCGCCTGGGTTCTATCATTTGGCACAGTGCCTGTGAGATTTCTGCATGTTGCCGCATCTATCGGTAATTTGTAGAACACCCAGTTTTGGTCACAAAGTAACAACCGATCAACAGACAGAGAGGAAAGAAGCCAAGATACGGAGGGAAGTAGAGATGGAAGGCCACAGGGTCTAGAAGGGCTAGAGAGTAAACTCAGAGCCTGGTTCTAAAACAAAAACTTTAAAAACCACCACCACTACCCAGGAAAGTACAATACTATCCCATTTATCAAAACAAAGGGGAGGAAAAACAAGCCCATATATGAGTGTATTTGTCTAGGCAAAGGCTGGAAAGATACATACAAAGGGGTTAATTGTGGTTATCTCTGGGTGGTGGGATTATGGGTCTTTAAAAATATTATTTTTGCTTATCTAAATTTTAAAGTTTCTACAATCAACAAGGGTTATTTTTACTTTAAGGGGAAAAAGTATCTTTATTTTCAAATGTGCAGCTTTTAAAATCAGGCCGGGAAAGTTCTCAAATGCTTGACATTTTTAAATGATGCAAAATGTTCCTAGTTACATTTCAAACCTCTGATGTGGCAGTTACAGCTCTGCTGCAGTTGTTCAAAAGCAAAACTTCTGAAATAGGATCATTTCTGACTAATTATTCACTAAGCTCGGTTATGTTGAAGGCCCTCTTAAGGCGTCTCAAATTCTAACTGTTCTATTTGTGGGCTAAAACCTTAACCCGGCTGTCCTTGTGATCCTTGAGCCTGCGGTCAAGTGGAAAGGATTGTACTTCCATCATTCTCAGAATGTGGGCCAGCAGAATCACTTGGGGTGGTTATAAAAATGCAGATTCCTGAACTGCACCCCAACATACTGACCCACAGGCTTTGGGAGTGGAGTTCAAGGGTGACTTTTAACAACCCAATTAGGCTATTCTGAGACACACTCAACTTTGAGAGTCAGTGTGTTCATTTCTGACCAAATAAGCTTAGTTCCTCCCCTTAAACAGGCTTCCTAGGACTCCCACATCTAACCAGCTGACCTTCACCTCAGCTCTGCCTCTGCTCCTAGGACTAGTCATAATGTCAGGCAGAAGAGAACAGAACTGGTATTGATTCTGTTTTGTTTCAAAGAACTGTGTCCTTTGCTTTCGTGTGTTTACTCTCTCTTGGGAATACAAGCACCACCACCCCTACTCCTGAATCTTGGGCCCTTGTGGCGTTCTTGCTGTCTGGGGACCCCTTAGTGTCTTACTGGTTTGTTGCCTGCCTTCACGGACATCCTGTTATGTCCCAGCCAGGGGTTCTATTGTTTTGTATTACCTGTCTTCTGGGAGACCCTGATAATTTGATGACTGCCATCCAGACTTGACCCTTCTCTGTTTGTGCTCATATAGAGAAGGTTCAGTCCTCCTCCCCACCCATCCACTCCTACTCCTGGTCTTTGTTCTGTACTGGTGACTGTGCTTATTTCTAGATGCAAGTCCCATTCTGCTGACTGGATCCTAAAAGGTGACAAGAAGGAGATTGGCTATAATAACTTAGATTTCTCTTGGGCTCATCCTTCCAAGTGCAACAATGGACGTTGAGCCTATTGAGTCTTATTGGGTCTTAGTCAAGTTGTCTCTAATTATTCTTAGAAGATTTTCTGGGTGCTGCTTTATCTGTACTTGCCTTGTCCTCATTTCTTTTTTTAAGTTTTAATGATGGCATACATTGAATTTGTCCTCAAGAATAGAAATAGTTGGACTTCCCTGGTGGCGCAGTGGTTGAGAATCCACCTGCCAATGCAGGGGACACGGGTTTGATCCCTGCTCTGGGAAGATCCCACTTGCCGTGGAGCAACTAAGCCCACAAGCCACAACTGCTGAGGCCGTGTGCCACAACTACCAAAGCCCACGCACCTAGAGCCCGTGCTCCACAACAAGAGAAGACACTGCAATGAGAAGCCCGCGCACCGCAACGAAGAGTAACCCCTGCTCGACACAACTAGAGAAAGCCGGTACACAGCAATGAAGACCCAATGCAGCCAAAAAAAAAAAAAAGAATAGAAATAGTCAGTAGAACATCAATGATCTATTACTATAATGTCTATATCACAGTTAAAATCCAAATAGTGTTGTTTTTTGTTTTTTAAGTCAACTCGATCAAAGTCCACTGCTTCAGAATCAATAGCCTCTTTGAAATCATAGTAACACTTAAATATGGTTAAAACTCAAATTCAGAAGTTTGGTTAGTTGAAAAGCTTAATAAATTTCCGACTTGTCCAAATAGAATTACCAAGAGAAAAATTTAGGGTTTTTCTTACAGAAATACAGCACACTAGAATTACTAATACTAATACTAGACAGTTGTTAGAAAATTTGGAGTCCTGAGATGCAGAAGATTGTGTTTTTCAAAGATGGCTACACAATATCTCCCGCCTCACATGCTCCTCTCCCCTCAAGAGGCATTCTTGAATTCCTCTCCCCTTAAATCTGGGCTGGTCTTCATGACTTCTTAAACAATAGAATTTGGCAGAAGTGAAGTTCTGGGATTTTCAAGGACACGTCATAAGAAGCTTCGCACTTCTCTTGAGATGCTTGCTCTGGGGCAAGTCAGCCACCATGTAAGAAATCCAACTCTCCTGAAACAGCTATGCTGTGAGCAAGCCCAAGCGAGGCATGTGGAGAGAGACAGCCATGGTGCCCAGCGCCTAGCTGCTCCAGCCATGCCAGCCCGGGTACCAGACACGTGAGCCAAGTTGCCATCTTGAGCATGAGGTAACAAGGAATCCAGGCCTATTTCAGACAGTTTTCCTGTTGTTCTGCTGTCTAGTTAGAGGTTTGTGTCAAATTATACCACCATTGGCCATTGTGGCCTTAACGAGAGTCCTAAGTCTCCACGCATGGCAAGTGTTTCCACTTAAGTGTTTTGATATGCTTTTTGCCCCTTCAAGAGCTTCTGTGCTGAGGGATTCCTGGTGGACTGGGCAGCAGCCATTCCCACATATCCATGGTTGGCTGTCAGGGATTTTCAGATGTTGATGAACATAATGGACTGGAAACTGCTAGGCAGCTTTTTGCAACAGGAATCCACCTTTTCTTGGTCCTCCTGGGATTCTTCTCTGCTTTACCATCAGCCATATGGAATTCTGCTGAAGCTCAAATCACAAAGCAAAGGGCCAATTGCACACAGAAGAGATCGCATTGCACTAAGAAGATTTCTGATACTCTCATTGAGGTCATGGGGAAGCTGTCCTACAAAACGTAGCTGATCTAGGGCTGCCTCCTGAAGGACAGCTTTTAAAAGCATTTCTTTCAGCTCTATCTGGCTTTAACCCTTGAGGCTACAGCTTGAGGATTCACCATGGCCACAAAATAAACACAAATGCTTATTTCCTAAATCAGAAATAACTACAGAGGGATTACCTGTTGGTCTGACACAGACTGCTTTGCAAAATAACAGCCAACTTTGGGGTTGGTTGAGGAGGTCGGACTGTTAAATTTGCAGGGGAGAGGGTGTTGTGACTCCTGTTAGTATCTTCATCCTTTTGTTTCTTTTGTTATATTCTTTAGTAACTTTTTGAGGCAGTGGATGGGGTTAGCTAGTAATAGAAGGGGTTAGCTCAGGGTTACTTTTTGCTTCCGTGTGGGCTATTGTTGAAAGACCATCCATACCCATTTAATGCTATGCCAGGGCAGCAGAGAACATACAAGAAAGCTTTTTTCCTAGCTCTCACCAGTATTTACTGGGAAGACTGTGGCAACAGAGGCAATCTCTAGCCAATAGTTTCTTAGCTTGGGAATTCAGATGCTTTGAAAATAATGCAACATGGAGGAGAAAAAGAGGGTCTCGTTTTACAACTACCTAAATAATTTACTTACAATTGACACCCAAATTTGCTCACCTTTGTATCTATGCCTTTCTCTATACATTGAAACTTCTGTTCATCATAACAAGGGAATACCAGTGAGTGAGAACCACAGTGGTGTTGTCCTGGTTTTCCAAGCCTTCATCCGCAAAGGCCCTAAAGACAGCACCACATTTTAAAGGTCCCAGTGCAAATATTTAAACATGATTACACAGTATGTTCCCCTTGAGAAGTACATCTTGCATTAGAAAAGTCAGCTCAGGAAGTCTAAAGCTTCAGAGCAGAGAAAGATATTGCTTGTATCATAGCGAAATATGGTCAGTGTATAAGGCACTGCTTATGTAAAAGCAACTGAGTAATACCACAAATTAAAAGGAAAACAATTTGCTGATTCACCGCATCCTGGATCAGAACTGCAAACAGAGCTGGTTTTAGTGAGCACAATGAACCAACGGAGAAACATATGGAGAAAGTGTTTGCTACTTTTCTGTCTTTTTTTTTTTTTTTTCCCAAGTAGGGATAAATGGAAATTCTGGCTATGGTATAATTTGTAGGTTTTCCCTGAGTGCTTCCCTACTCTCCCTCCCTCCGCTGAAGCCCAACTAAATGAGACTATCATTTTGGCTTTTATTGCCTGAAGAAAGCAGGGCAGCCCAGCTAGCCTAGGAGTCCAGCTCTGGGTGTTAACCCCCTAGGTGACCTTACATCTTGCTACTGAGACCCCACCTGCAAACTGCTCTGATCTTTGAGAGCCTGGATGTCATGGAGAGACGTGCTAAGCTTCTGTAGTATATTTGTAAGATTATACGTCAATATTTCTGGGATATTCAGAAATTTTATGGGTGGTGTGTTTTCTAGTTCACAGTGAAATCATAGCATCCTTTGCTATTTAATAATACAACCAATTTGCTTATTAAATTTGGCTTTTAGGGCTTCCCTGGTGGCGCAGTGGTTGCGAGTCTGCCTGCCAACGCAGGGGAAACGGGTTCGAGCCCTGGCCCGGGAAGATCCGACATGCCACGGAGCAACTAAACGCGTGCGCCACAACTACTGAGCCTGCGCTCTAGAGCCCGTGAGCCACAACTACTGAGCCCGTGTGCCACAACTACTGAAGCCCCCGCGCCTAGAGCCCGTGCTCTGCAACATGAGAAGCCACCGCAGTGAGAAGCCCACGCACCACAACGAAGAGTAGCCCCCACTCGCCGCAACTAGAGAAAAGCCCGCGTGCAGCAGTGAAGACCCAACACAGCCAAAAATAAATAAATAAAATAAATAAATTTATTTTAAAAAATTGGCTTTTAAAAACTCATATGCACTCCTTGAGGCATTGCAAAATAAAAAAAAATCACAGAAACACTTCTAATTTTCAACCACTTTTAACAAATAGGGGCACATACAGTGCCTTTGGAAGGTGAGCTCATTAAATCTATGTGTCTATAGAAATCTTTGCAGTTAATTGGCCTCATACTCCATAAGGTGTACAGTACATGGATAAATGAAGACATTGGTTCTTATGACAATCTTGCTGAGTATAGAAAACCCATATAGTAAAGAAGTGGTGGAGGAAATCTCCACCATCACCAACCCCCCCTCAACCAAAGACGAATGCCCTATGGTATTCATTGTAAAAAGTAGAAACACTCTCAGAGATGTGAGGTCTGCAGAATGACTGAGGCATAGAATGGCTGAGGCAATACCCATAACACAGAAAGATGAGCTCACTGAGAAACTGAGCCATGCGGCTGAGCTCTGCCAGAACCCCCCAAAAACCAGGAAGGCAAGAAAAATGGGGCATACCTTAGGATCCAGAGAAAAGAAGTCTGTGAAAGGGGTTTGATAACTCCTATTTGACCGAAGCAGAAACACTTAAAAATTATTTTTAAAACTTCCTGTAATTTAAACTCGTACCTCTCTCTACCTTTGTGACACAATCACTGTAATTCTTCAAGTTATCCAATTTTTATACAAAGTATTGGAGTGGTTGAATGCCATTTTATAAGTTAGATTGATTTCCTTTATATGGTTTACAATTTTGCTTGCTTTTTGTGTTTGATATGATCAACTTCTACTAAGTTCATTTTTATAAAGACATAATTTATGGGGCTTCCCTGGTGGCTCAGTGGTTAAGAATCCACCTGCCAATGCAGGGGACACAGGTTCGAGCCCTGGTCCGGGAAGATCCCATATGCCGTGGAACAACTAAGCCCTTGTGCCACAACTACTGAGCCTGCGCTCTAGAGTCCGTGAGCCACAACTACTGAAGGCTGCGAGCCACAACTACTGAAAGTCTGCCGCCTAGAGCCCGTGCTCCGCAACAAGAGAAGCCACTGCAATGAGAAGCCCACGCACTGCAAAGAAGAGTAGCCCCGCTCGCCGCAACTAGAGAAAGCCTGTGCACAGCAACGAAGACCCAACGCAGCCAAAAATAATAAATAAATAATAAATAAATAAATTTATTTTAAAAAGACATAATTTATTTTGGATGAGTTTTCCTGTAGTGGAGATTTTTATGACTATCTTTTGTTTCCTAACTTTTGTTGACATGGAGAAATCTGGGGAGAAACAGATACAATGGTTTTTGTTTGGGGGGCTTTTTCTGTTCTGTTGCTTATATCCCATGTCGTACAGTGGAAAGAATGATGAACTTCATCTATGAATACCTTAGGAGAAAAAAGGGAGACCTAAACTTAATTTATAATTAAAATTTAAAATTTAGGTATAGTCCTTCCTTTTATATGACTTTCCCTGAAAAAAAAATAGAGAGATACTAAATGGAAACAGTTTGTTCATCTAAAAACATTAACTTCTGGGCTTCCCTGGTGGCGCAGTGGTTAAGAATCCGCCTGCCAGTGCAGGGGACACGGGTTCGAGCCCTGGTCCAGGAAGATCCCACATGCCGCGGAGCAACTAAGCCCATGCGCCACAACTACTGAGCCTGCGCTCTAGAGCCCGCGAGCCCAATTACTAAGCCCGTGCATGACAACTGCTGAGCCTGTGCTCTAGAGCCTGCGAGCCACAACTACTGAAGCCCGTACACCTAGAGCCTGTGCTCCGCAGCAAGAGAAGCCACTGCAATGGGAAGCCCATGCACCGCAACGAAGAGTAGCCCCCGCTCACCGCAACTAGAGAAAGCCCCCATGCAGCAACAAAGACCCAACACAGCCAAAAATAAAAATAAAATAAAATAAATAAGTTTATGTTAAAAAAAACAAAAAACATTAACTTCTTGGCTCCACCATAGCACTTTTCTTAATACTCAAAATTTA
The DNA here is from genome assembly GCF_002837175.3 of Physeter macrocephalus. NCBI lineage: Eukaryota > Metazoa > Chordata > Mammalia > Artiodactyla > Physeteridae > Physeter > Physeter macrocephalus. The sequence continues at coordinate 95,347,744 of NC_041227.1, read as the reverse complement.
ATACGTGTCCAGCTTCACCTACCCTCTACTGAACAGTATGCATTGTTCTTGCTTGTTAAACAGTGTAAACAGCAATTCTTAAATTCCACTGTGATAACAGAGAAACTTAAGCCTACCTACTTTAAAAAAAAGTAAAACCACAGTTCACCTAAATGCCAAGAGGTAAGAAAATAAATCAGATTACTACAGAGATGATTCATTTGGAGGCCTTTTGTTTGTTTTCTTTTAAATAAGGTGGTGATTGAAAATGAAAAGGCTCTGAAGTAAAAGCCTAGCTCTGCTATCTTTTATTAAAAATTTAGGGAATACAATTTTAGAAACCTCGGTTTATCCAGCAGTTATCTTAATTTGGGCAGTAGAAAAGGAGCTGGGCAAATATCCCTGATGATGGACTTGTAGGTAATTTCCAGGAATGAAATACCACTATTCTTCTTTTTTTCCTCTTACAAGTCATTTTTCCCAAAGTACACATGGTCCCAGGATTGTTAGATGACTTTTCCATTGTTCTCTTAGTAAGGGGGCAGGATGCATACTTGAATCCTGAACTATTTATTTATTATGATAATAATAATTACTCAAAATTCCCTCCCTGTATGTTTCTGGCTAGGGTGAACTACAAGAGACATTTTTACACAGATCTGGGGTTTGGAAGCAAAGAAGCAACCACTTTTTTTCTTTATAAATTTTATTTATGTATTTATTTATTTTTGGCTGTGTTGGGTCTTCGTTGCTGCGTGCGGGCTTTCTCTAGTTGTGGTGAGCGGGGGCAACTCTTTGTTGCGGTGCACAGGCTTCTCATTGTAGTGGTTTCTCTTGTTGTGGAGTACGGGCTCTAAGGCGCATGGGCTTCAGTAGTTGTGGCGCATGGGCTTAGTTGCTCCACAGCATGTGGGATCTTCCCAGACCAGGGCTCGAACCCATGTCCCCTGCATTGGCAGGTGGATTCCTAACCACTGTGCCACAAGGGAAGCCCCAAGGAGCAACCACTTTGTAGCTCACATTATTGCTTATCTGCTAGCTTACCTTGATGGCATGGGACAGTGGCTGGACCTACAACTGCTCCATCTTCCCCTGAATCATTCTCAAGCTTTTTCAGCTCCTGGGCTAGATATATAATGAAGGGGACAGCTTCTCCCACAGGCTATCTATACCATCAAGGTTAGAGGCAGTGAGAAGTGACATGGTTTCAGTCTGTCCTCCTGGGGTTTTAGCTCATGCTTGTAGGTTCCAGGTTGCACTTGCTTTTCCCTACTTTATATCTATCTTCCCTTCCAGGCTGTCTTTGCTGAAGTCTTCAAGCTCCAGGATTAGGTGTGATCACAACAGCTTTACAGAGACTGCTTAAAGAGGCCCCACAATTGCGTAAGATTAGATATGATTTACATCACACACACACACACACACACACACACACACACACACAGCTCCTAGTGCGTTCTGCTCCTTCTGCGCCTGTGGGGTCTGAGTCTCCGACTGAATCCTGGCTGATTGTATTTCACTGATTTTATTATAGTTGGGTAAATGCATTATCTTCTTTGGATTTGCACTTCCAAAAACTTTATCATTCAGAATAGTGTACTGCAGGTTGGTGATGTACATTTTGTACTTTGAAGACAAATTAATCTCAATGCCTGAATTCTGAAGAACAATAAACTTGATCAAATAAACAGCTTGTTCACATCTTTAAGCTTTTCACAATTGCCTAACTTATAAACATTGCTCTGGGACAAAATAAAAAGAGATAATATACACATTCTTCTTAGAAATATGGAGGTAGACATCAGAAGAGAACAATTTAACCAGTTGACCAGCTGCCTCTGGGTGGCAGGAAGTGATGATGAGCGGGAGCCAAGGGCCTCAGGAGATGATGCTTTTGGTAGAAGACTTTTTAAGCATCATTTGACTCCCTAAGCTAGTTGAATGAAATATTTTGATAAAAATAAGCATTGTTACAAGAAAGTTTTAATAAAAAGCCAAGTTCTGTCCACCTATTTGTAATAGGGCAGGCAAAAAGAAAGGAAATAGTGGACTTCTCTGGTGGTCCAGTGGTTAAGCCTCTGTGCTCCCAATGCAGGAAGGCTGGGTTCAATCCCCGGTTAGGGAAATAGATCCTGAGTGCCACAACTAAGAGTTCACATGCTGCAACTAAAGATCCCACACATGGCAACAAAGATCCTGCGTGCCACAACTAAGACCCGCAACAGCCAAATAAATAAATTAATTTTAAAAAGAAGAAGAAGAAGAAGAAAGGAAATAGGAAAGGTTATCATTTGAATTGGACAGTAGAATAGTTCTGGAGAGGTTCCAATACAAGTTGAAAGGAAGGTCAAGTTTGGGGAGGAATATGAAACAGTAAGATTTCAAGGGGTAAGACTTCCTTCTTTAAGACTCATTTGCTACAAAAAGAAAATCTTGGCAACAAGTGTCTCTCCTCCCCAGCTCTCTGCCTTCTCTTATCTGTATCTTGGGAGCTAAATGAATGAAAATTTAAGAAGTTATTGAAACAAGATAATACATTGAAGCAGCTCCTTTCAGAGCCATGTTTCATGGACTTGAGGAGCCCTGATTTCTGGGACTGGTATAGTGACGGCCATAAACAATAATTTTCACTTAAGAAAAAACTTTAATTCCTCTCACGGCTTAATTATATTTTAGCCTCATTTATTTCCTTTTCGTGACTCAAGCCCTTGGATTTCAACTTCTTGCCAATTCTTCCACATCCTCAATTTGACCTTTCCCTTAGCATTTATTATTTTCCACCCAAGTTCACATATAGAAACATAATTTGGTAATATTAGGACTAATTTAAGTCAAGGCATTGGTGAAAAAAGTTAGGTAGTTAACCCCTTAACAATACCCTCCCCCAAAAGGAGTAAATGCATGAGAGTTTTTTTTTAAAGAGAAAAAAGATAAGGTTGGGAGGAAAACAACAAGAAAGACATAAAGAAAAGTTCATGGAAAATGGTTCTACTCTGGCAGAAGAGAAACAAATTGTATATTCAGCAGCTTCACTAGTCCTATTTCAAAGCAATAAAATAGTTAGGTTTTATCTTACTAATTCACTTGTATCCATTTTAGAACTGCCTGCTCCTCCGTCGTTCAGAGCTTATTCCTTAAATAATTTGGTAATTCCAGCTACATAAATTTCTGAGTCCAATGAAGCCTAAGAGCTGAATGAAAAGTATTACATTACTATCTTGCCTTTATACATGGTTTCTCCTTCTAGAGACATAAAGCATTTCACACATACTTTCTCTTTTATTCAGCAGGCATTTCTAAGAGTGGAACAGCAGGCTGCATACCCTAAGTCATGTGAATTGTCAGCAAGAGAGACTCAAATTCCAGGCTTCAAGTTCTGGACTTTTTCCACTGAACTCTGGCACCACTCTAAATCCAAATGATGTACTTTCCAGACTATGGTGCCTTCTGATTGATGACTGTTCATCTTCCTGATTCCTAATTCCCCAAGGGATCCCTCCTAGAGACCGTTCTCTAGGTCAATTTCATTCTGTTATCAACCCCTCTGGGTAAAAATCCTCCACTAGCTACAAATTCGGTTAATGTCTGTTCTTCCTGACTTCTCATCAAAGAGTTTCTACCCTGGCCATCACCGGTCACATTTGCAGGTTCTTTCCTGGGATGGGAATTGTCTTGGCCTGAAGACAAGCTCTTTTATGAGACTACCTACACTCTTAATTCCTTCTCACCTACCTCTACCTCAAGTTTTAATTCCCGTTGAGAGACGTTTGTTTGAAATCACTTGTGGTTTGAAATCACTTTTTCCAAGAGAAGAAATCAAGAGCTTGGCAAACAGTGAGAGATTTTGTCTATTGGCTTATTCACTGACTCAAGGACTTTCACTATTCCCTGCTCTGCGACTCTGAAAATAATTTCTTTGTGCTTTCAAATTGCCTATCAGTAAAACTGGAATCTCTCCGGTGATAATGACTAGTTTAAAAATATTTTAAAGCATTGATATCAGAGGGGGTCCCAACTTCTAAAACGCCATTTACTACCCACAATCCTTACATTTATTGACAAAGAAAATGATTAGAATTTGTGTGTGTGTGTGTGTGTGTGTGTGTGTGTGTGTAATAGGCTGTGTTGGAGGTGAAATGGTAAATGAATTATCCAAAATTAGTGATGTTATCAGACAAGCCATTTAGAAGAAGGATATGTCACTTGCTAGCTCCTCATGTGATATGGGTCCATTAACTTTTGGCTATATTTCAATAAATAAAATTGGAAGACAGAACACTTATTTCCCCATTTGAAGGTATTCCCCAGATACTTTACAAAACTTATGCATTAAAATATATGATACAATGGACCATGGAGATGGCAGCGCCACAGCTGAGGCAGTGTGAGAACTGTAGGGTGGGGCGTCCATGGAAGTTGAAGGAGGAAGTGTTTATGAATGACCTGCTGAAATGTGAAAAGAAGATTATATTCTCCAAGGCATCAGGCTGCTGGAGGACCTGCTGCCTAAAGGGAGCAAAAAGGAGCAATAGGTCTGTATCTTCTACTTGGCTGAGGGCACTGCCAGCTCAAGGAATGGGAAAAGACCCTAAGATATATACAGGGGCTGCTGCAGGCAGAGCAGTCAGGCTACGGAGCTGAAGAAAGGAGAAAACTGTCTCTGTCTCTCCTCCCTCATCGTCTCCTGTCCCCCCACTCCCCGCCATCCCTCTCTCTATCCCCACCACGCTTTGCTCCTCATCCCAAGTCCCTCTGAATTCCTGCTTATTAAGATTCCTCCCCCTCCTCTCACTTTGGGCCCTTTCAATCTCCCTGTTAATGGTCTCCCTCCAAGCAGGTCGCCCTCAGCCTCCGCTCACCTCCCCACCCCCTCACCAAAGGCCTTCCTGATAAGATTTAGGAGCTAGCCAAGTCGATTTATAAATTATCTCTCAGCATGGATTATTTCTACATCTGAAAAAAATTAGTTTATGTTGATTCTTAGCAGCATTAATTTGGGAATTTCAATTTTTTAAACCAATTTCTCAAACTTTGCCATTGCTCTAATCATGTCACAGTATGATGCAAAATAAAATAAGGGCCGAATGGTACATATGCAGGGAAGAGAGATGGAACAAGGGGCCTACAACACGAATCCACTTGTGTGCCTTTGTGAGGCGATGAGAAAACTAAGGAAACCCATGACTGGGCAAAGCAGGCAGAGATGGTAATGGCTCAGGATCCTATGATTTTTTTGAACGGTGGCAAAATCAAACTAGAACCCAGGTCTCCAAATGTATAATTTCATGGTGTCAGGGAAGCACATGAGCTTAAGAAGTAGGAAGGGGAATTCACATTCTGGCTCTGCCTCTTAGGAGTGTGAGAATTGGGGAAAGTTACTTAGCCTCTTTGAAACTGTTTCTCCTTCTGTGAAATGGGATACATTTGCTGCAGGATTAAATGAGCTAACCTGGCAAAGGCCAAACTGAGTTTAAAAGTCAGCCTTTGCCCCAGCCTCCTCAGCCCTTTGCTTGACAGCTGGAGCAAGCCACAAGGATTGCACAACTCCTAGATTCCCAGGTCACATCAAGGGAAAGAAGGTGGCCAAATCCTTATCAGGAATTTAAGCCTGGCTTGTTTGCCCCTGGCTCAAACTTATCACTGTGCTGGGGTAATTCTCCAACCCTCTCTGGAACTCAGTTCATTCCTCTGTGGGATGAAGAAATAACAATCTATGCCTTTAAGACACGGATTAGATAAGAACCAATTAATGTTTATAAAATACAGTGTTACCCAAGGATGAGAGTACAGGGTCAAAATGCATTTTCAATACATGCTATTATAGGTCAGGGTAGTGTTTCCCAAATTGTGGAGTTTGAATTGCTGGTGGTATACAAAACATTTTTTGGCTGCTGCATAAAATGACAAAAAATATGTAGAGAGAAAGTGACTCCCTTTCAATTGTCTTTAATTACATCAAGAAGTAATTCTCATTTGGAGTCTCTAATACTTGTTTCTCTCTTTAAAAAGAGAGTAAACCTTGGGAGCCACGCCTTCAGCAAGAGGAGTAATTAAGCCGAATTTAGAAATATTTCCAAAGTTTTAATTTTTATGTTTGTGTTCTAGTTATAGCAAATAACACTGGTTTCCCATTTATGATAATGGCAACCTTTTTTCTTAAGAGTAAATGGAAGTGTTTTTTTTTAAATAAATTTATTTTTGGCTGTGTTGGGTCCTCGTTGCTGCTTGTGGGCTTTCTCTAGTTGCAGCGAGCGAGGGCTACTCTTCGTTGTGGCGCGCAGGCTCCTTATTGCGGTGGCTTCTCTTGTTGTGGAGCACGGGCTCTAGGTGCACAGGTTCACTAGTTGTGGCTCGCGGGCTCTAGAGCACAGGCTCAGTAGTTGTAGCACACGGGCTTAGTTGCTCCGCGGCATGTGGGATCTTCCCGGACCAGGGCTCGAACCCATGTCCCCTGCATTGGCAGGTGGATTCTTAACCACTGAGCCACCAGAGAAGCCGGGAAGTTTTAAAATACATTACGTATTAGAAAATTTTTAATTTTAAAAATAGGGAATTCCCTGGTGGCCCAGAGGTTAGGACTCTGCGCTCTCACTGCTGAGGGCCCGGGTTCAATCCTGGGTTGGGGAACTAAGATCTCACAAGTGGCAAGGCATGGCCAACAAAACAAAACAACTTGATTCAAATAAAAGTATTAAGTAAATACTAACATAAATGATATGTGGATTTGGACAAACTGAAAAGGTAGTTTTCAAATGACTGAAGTTTGGGAAACACTGGCCTCATGGATGAGGAGTCCAGGGACCTGGATTCTAGTCCTGCCTCTGGTAGAAACCAACCTTGTGACTTTGGTGAAGCTGAGCCTCAGCATCTTCATCTGGAACTCCCAGGGCTTGCTCAGTTGGTCCCTAAGGAAACTTCTGGCTCTAACATCCTAACATTTGAAGCAGATGATTAAGACATTTTCTGTTTTCTGGTTAAGAATCAGTTGCCCTGTTTTCTCTCCGTAACCCCCTTCAGGCATCTGATACCTAATCGAAAAGAAATATGGATCTCCATTTTATTAACACTCATAAGTTTAACTTAACTAATGCATATGTTGTTCCAAAAATGCAAAAGAAAGGAAAGAATTCTTTGTAATGGAAAGAATACTGGATTTTGAGGGAGATGACATTCATTCTGGTCCTCAAATTTGCCATTTACTAAAAATGTGATCTTAGGTAACCTTAAGTTTCCTTTAACACTAAAATTCTAATGAAATGCAAACAAGTCTATAAAAAGGAAATAGATCAGCTGAGAATTCACTGCCTTTCCTTTCTAATTGAGATATTTAATACCCCACAGTAATATTTTAATATAGACTCAGAGCTGAAAGGAGATCTTCATTTTTTTTTTTCCCACTCCCCAAGGAGATCTTCATTTTAACTCTCATTTTGATACTAGCATTGTACTTGGTACATCGTAGGTAATCAATAAATATTTAATGAATAAATAAAAAGTGGCTTCTCAGGAACATGAGGCCAAGAAGAAACACATTTCATCAGGTAAGAGTTTAATTAATTCAAAGGGAGTTAATTGAGCAGCTACCATTTGGTGGCCATATTTGCCAAGCATTATACCTTTTATCTTCCATAAATAGCAAGATGAAAAAGACATGGCTTCTGTCTTCTATTAACCAATGACACTTTGAGGGGAGATGGCATGTATACAAATAACCACAGTATGGTAAAAGAACTACAGTGCAATGTGAAAAGTGCCAGGCTCCTCATGAGCAGAACTGTGCCCCATCTTCATTCTTTTACTAACTAGTTGTATGAATGTGAGACACTCATTTGTAAAGTCAAATATCAGTTTCATCACCTGTAAAATAAGGTTACACTGTATGATCTCTAAGGTCCCTTCCAGCTATGAATCTGAAAATGATTCTATGCCTCTGAGAAATTAGTTTAAATGCTAGTCTCAAAGACTCCTAACTATACATTGGAGATGATTTCTTCAATACACTTATTTTTCCAGGTAAAAGTAATAAGCAAAATCACACAATTTTTTTTTTTTTTTACTGGCTTCAATCACAATTGCCTTAATCTTTGAACTCTCCTACTAGCAAACTTTCGAATTTGATTTCTCTTGATTTTTGTAAAGACAGTAATAGGAACACTTGCTTTCTCAATTTACCTCAAATACCCTAGTGGGAAGTTAGATGAAAGATTCAGTTCAATTCCATTCAACAAACATCTATTGAATATCAATTATGTGCAAAATCCTAAAAATGACTCCAAGATAAAGAAAGGTCATGGCCCTCAAGGAACCTAAAACCAAGTAGAGAA
>NC_041227.1:95333876-95338941 GCF_002837175.3 Physeter macrocephalus | reverse complement strand
ATTTTAGGAGAGAAATAAAGGATTTAAAAGACCTGGCTGGGTGAATCACACCTGCCAAGCATTGACTTATTGATGCCCCGTGAGAGCTGTCCTGGACCCCTGCCACTCTCCATGCAAACTGGTTGATTAGTTAGTGCGCAGGTGGGTGGGTAGGTTGGATGGATGGCAAGAGAGAACAAAGGAAGGAAAATAATATATTACTGCAGTTACAGGAGAAAACTAAACTCAGACCCTTGCTTCCAAATTCCCAAGCTATCATTTACTAGCTGTATGATTTTAAACAAGTTATTTGACCCTTCTGTGCTTTAATTTTCTCAAGTATAAAACGGCAATGATGATAGTAACTCCTTCACAGGGTTTTGTGAGAAGGAAGTGAGAGTCTCTGCACAGAGTGTTTAACATAGTGTCTGTTGCACAGCTGACGTTTCCAGAAATGTCGGCTGCTGTCCTCATGGCGAACCTATGAGTGGTGTGGTCAGGCTGTCTGGCTCATAAAGCGATGGCACCCAGGACACATACTAGAGCCACATGTACCCCGAGTCCCTCCTGTTGCTGCCATCCCCCCCCCACCCCTTTCCTGAGTATAGCACACTAGCCACAGTAGAGCTGGTCCTTGGGTTTGTGCGTGGTCCCTCTGCTTGACTACCCCCCCATGCCCCACGCCCAGACCCCAATCCCCACAGCCCGGCCCACGTACCTGTACCACCTCCGGCCTCACGTTAAAGGTGTACAGCCAGTCGCTGAAGCGAGGGTAGCTGTTGAGCTCCGGGGTCCTCTCGCTGGGAGCCACGCTCAGCTTGCACTGCCGCTGCTTGCAGATGTACCGGACCAGCTTTGCCTGTGGGAAGTCCAGGAAAGAAAAGTGGGTTCATCCCGGGCACGTGTACATGGCAGCCCCGAGCATGATATGGGGAGCTCTGGCAAACACGAGCCGTGTGATAAGGACAGGGGCCTGCCGGGTGCCCCCTCTGCTGCCATTGAAACAGGGTGAAGCAGGAAACCCTAGAGAACCACCCATCACCCGTTACCCCACCCAAGGCTGGCTGGCACGGCCTCCCCCTCGGGACCACGCTCTTCGGAGAGTAACTGTCGAGACCGGGCAGAAGACGGAACCGGGTTAAATGGAAGAGGGGCTTCCTGCTTGGGGGAAGGGGAAGAGGAGGGGCGCGTCAGTGACTGACGATGTGGAAGACATGGGGGTTTGGGGAGGATGAGTAACCTTCCACGGAGGCTGCTTCCAGCCTAGAATCAGATTGTCTGGGCTGGGATCTGAGGGCTCAGACACACCCTAGCCCTGTGACCTTGGACAAGCTACTTAACACCCCGCCCCCAGGAAAGTCTCAGTTTCCTTCTCCAGAAAATGGGGGTAATAATAGAACCTCCCTCTCTGGGAGGCAGAGAAGAAATGAAGCACTCAGTGTGTGCCTGGCACATAGCACACACACCGTGAGTGCTGGCCAGGCCTGTGGGCTGTGGCATGGCTGGCAAAGGTCCCTGACTTGGGTCCACCAAGACCCATCCCTGAAATGTATGCAAATTTCAGACATGTGAATCTGTGCATTTTCCAGGGAAGCGTGTCCACAGCTTGCAAAAGACTCTCAAAAGGCTAAAACTTCAAAAAACTAAGGGTAAATTAAAGTCAGACTAGTATTCTCTTTGACAAACGCTGGGCCTCGACCAGCCGGGTGCTGACTGGATGCAGAGGGGCAAGACCTGCAGCGCGGGCACAGCGGCGGCTGATTAAGAAGGAGGAGTGGACTTGAACAGATAGAAATGAGCGCACAACCCAAAGAGGACCAGGCTCGGCTGAGACCCAGCGACCCAGGCACCCGTTGAGAGCTTCCCCCAAAGGCAGGCACCACCTTCAAAGTCTTGGACAAAGGAACCCTGCCACCGGAGCCACTTCCCAGGACCTGCTGCCCCCTTCAGGGTTTTTGCCCTTGCTAATTCATTCCTTTTTCTTTCATCTGTAAATATCTCAGTATATTTTCTCTAAAGAGTAAGGATTCTTTTTGTTAGCACAGTTGCAATGCTAAAAAATAATTACTGTTATTTAATAATTTAAAATTTCAAATACTTAGAAAGCCTCCCAATTTCCAAACAGGAGCTCTCGACCACTTTTGGACCATGGACCCCTTTGGTGGTCTGGGGAGGTCCCTGATCCCTTTCTAAGAATAATGCTTTTAAATCCATAAAACAGAACATCTAGGATTACAAATGAAATCAATGATATTTAAATATACTTATCAGAATATTACTTAAAATTGTGATAGAGTACTATAAGCTTCTTTATTAAAGCATCAGACAATATCTAGCAACAGGTCTCATACCTTTGAAGTTGTGACACGTATAAACTGCTTTTTCAGATAGCCCCACAACTGTCATGTGATATGAAAACAGCTGTGATTTCTACTGGTGACCGAGCCGCACATATTTGCTAAGATGGCTGTGCCTTGTTGCCGCCATTCAAATTGAACAACATACTAAATTTCAGATAAGGTTAATGAAAAAAAAAGAAGGTACAATTCTTTTCCCCTCCAAATTCATGGACCCCCTGAATTCTATCCACAGACCCCAGTTAAAGAACCCTTATGGCCAGAGGGGTATGAGGTGTGAAATGAGACCGATAATGACAACAAAACCATTGTTTCTACATCAGTCTTTCTGAAGTTTCCCCCAGAAATGTATCTGGTCCCAGGCTCACAATCTGCTAGACTCAGGGGCACGGGCCCTCTCCTGCAGCCCTGAGCTCTATTGAGTCCTGCTATCTAGAGAGCTCCGTGGCAAGTGGGGACAATTGCTAGAGAGGAAACACTGAGTCAGAACAAAAATAATTCCACTCATTGTACAGTTTTGATGTTTAGTGAAACCTAGACAAAGGCAAACCCAATGGCATTCCTGCACCACATGCCCTTCAGGTACCCAGAGCACACACTGCTAATTGAACATTCTCTGCTGAGGCTTTCTACCTCTGAGCAGACATTGCTAATGGAACGCTCTCTGCTGAGGCTGGCAACTCCGGGTTGCCACGCGAGAAGTGTACTATGTGCTGTCCTATTATGGAACCTAGGCCCCTGGGAACATCTTTAGAGCATAAAGCTAACAAATGTGAAGACACAAGTGCTGCTTTCATTCTACGGGGCTAGGTAGAGGCACTCATGTCCCACTCTGACCCATCTCTCCCAACGTGACCAGAAGCCAATTCCAAGTTCAGGGCTTCAACTTTCTTTTCCAGGCTCATCTCCTCTCCACCCAACCTGGGTGCTCCAGGGATTCCACAAATACCTTCTGTACTTCCCTCCTCCCAGGCCTCTGCTCAAACTGTTTTGGCAGGAAATCCTTCTCTCCTCCAGCCACAATGTCCTTGGCCTGGGCAAGACCTCCTGGGCTAATCAGAATCCCTCATCTCCCCTTCCGAGTGCACTGTCTACACCTCTCTGGTAGCGCCTATCACAGAGGGGTTCGTGTTCGAGCTTCTGACTGGGTCTCCCCCGACGGATGTGAGCTCCCAGGGCAGTGGACACAGCACAGGCTTCAGAGTTGAACAGAATCTGGGTTCGAATCTAGTTTCTGCCATTTAACAGCCATGTGACCTCGGGGAAGTGCAATACATCTCTGAGTCTTGGTTCTGTCATCTGTACAACAGCAAGGATGATACCAGCTTGCAGTTGGTTGGGAGGACTGAATTATAGTATGGAAACCACCCCCAAAGACTAGGGTAGTCCCCCATTATTCTACATCAGGGCAGGGACCGTGCCCAGCTCATTTGACTGTCCCCACACACCTATTACTGCATCTGGCACGTAACATGTGCTCAAAGATACCTGGGGAAGGAAGGAGGGAAGAAAACACAGGGGCCTTATCCCCTCATTGAAAGGTTTCCTACAGTCAGGGCTTCCACTCCAAACTGCTCTCAAACCACAGCGTCAAATTGCTGACCAAAGACAAGGCAATAAATCAATTAACTGTTCAAAGTCAAAACCATTCGTTTCTGCATGAACCAAAGAGCTCAGGCTGCTGGCACTAACATCAGCAGCAAAGAGGGCGGACCGTCACCAGCCTGAGTGTTTCGAGGGCTGCACCCCTAGGAGCCAATTAATAACCCATCCATTCTGCTAAGACTTTGGCCATCACAGGTCAACATCAAGATCAGCCAACCTGGCCTTGACAACGAGCCAGTATCTGGGGGCTTTATCGCATTCAGCCCCGCCAACATGTCCCGCCCTTTTCAGCCTCAAGGCCCGCGGCCCTTGGCCCTCTACCAGGAAGGCTCATTCCAATGACCTCTCAGCCTCCACAACTCAGCTTAGATACCCCATTCCTCCAGGAAGACTTCACCAAGCCCTTCAGCCCTGTTCTTCACAGCCCCAGCCCTTCTCCTCCATCAGATCACACAGTGCAGTTCTAATATTTTACTTGTCTGCTTCCTTCTTTATTTCTTTTTTTTTTTTTTGGTACGCGGGCCTCTCACTGTTGTATTGTGGCCTCTCCCGTTGCGGAGCACAGGCTCCGGACGCGCAGGCTCAGCGGCCGTGGCTCACGGGCCCAGCCGCTCCGCGCCATGTGGGATCCTCCCGGACCGGGGCGCGAACCCCCGTCCCCTGCATCGGCAGGCGGACTCTCAACCACTGCGCCACCAGGGAAGCCCCTGCTTCCTTCTTTAGACAGGAAACCCCCTCAAGCCAGGGGCCTGGTCTGTGTTCTTGATCACCTGATCACCACTAGATCCCCAGGAGCCAGCACAGCACCTGGCCTGTGGTCTGCTACTGTAAAACCTTAGTTGAATGAATGGACAAATAAACACACAATACATTTTGGAGCCCCGACAGGCACACATGTTTATTAAAATGACAGTGGAAAACAAATGCCAATCAGGCAAGTGATGGCTCAGGAGCTTGAGAGTCTCAAAATCCAGGGGCAGTTCCCCCAAAGCAGAGCAAGCGGTTTCTTTTTTTAAAGGCTGTTAGGGCTTCCCTGGTGGCGCAGTGGTTGAGAGTCCGCCTGCCGATGCAGGGGACGCGGGTTCGTGCCCCGGTCCGGGAAGATCCCACATGCCGCGGAACGG
>NC_041227.1:95330293-95333710 GCF_002837175.3 Physeter macrocephalus | reverse complement strand
GGCTGGGCCCGTGAGCCATGGCCGCTGAGCCTGCGCGTCCGGAGCCTGCGCTCCGCAAAGGGAGAGGCCCCAACCGTGAGAGGTCCGTGTACCGCAAAAAAAAAAAAAAAAAAAAAAAAAAATAAAGGCTCTTAGAGATCCCCACTAGGCAGCCCAGAGGGGGCCCATAGGTAGGACCATGCAGAATTTAAAGGGATTCCTCACTGCACGCAGTTGACAACCCATAAGCCTGGCCACCTGTGCGGGGACCAGGAAAGGGGATGAGTCGGGGTGCGCTGCGACCCAACTGCCCGCGGGACCGGTGTACTAGAGCTCGTAAAGAAGAAACGACACCTGCAGATTTGGGTTCTGCTTAAGGAGGTGCCCGGCGTGCCGTAGCTCCCACCTGAGCAAAAATAAGGCTGCTCTCACTTTTTAGAAAGTTGGTTGCAGTCGCAGAAACACCCAGGGGCTACTTTCCCAGACAAGCCGGAGCAGGACCTGCCGGCCCAGCACCAAGGGCCTCCGTGAGGGCTTTTCATGGGTAGCGTCATTTTCTCTTAACCACAAAACCGCAAGATATAAATTCTTCAGAAAGAAGAGCACCTGGGGGTTTCAGCGGTGGGACCAGCAGCAAGAGGGAAAGAGTCATGAGCACTCTGGCCACAGGAGAGGACCTGGGGCTAGAACAAAAGTCTTCCTCCACCCCTGATACTCTTTTGCTTCATGGGTGTGCATCCTGTCCCTGCCCCGACACTCAGCCTGATTTAAAGAAGGAGCAGAAGAGCATCATGTCAGCCTGCAAATAGTCGGTGGGTATCACCGAGACATGGTACACAGCAGGCGCTCACTAAGTGTCCAAGGCTGAAAGATCTAGGCTCTGGTCCCAGCTCTGACATTTATGGTCAAGGCTCTTGGGGAAATCTCCCTTAGCTCAGCTTCAATCTCACTATAAAAAGGGTAACATTTTATGGAAGTTGGGGTCCAAATATATGTGAAAGTGCTTGGAACAACACTGACAAAAATACAGGCGCAGAACATTACCCTTGGTTACACCAAGCACATCCAAGACTCAGTGTAGCTCTGAGGAAAAACTCCGGCTCTCGGGATAGAGGGACCTGGCCTCAAAGCCCCTCGCCACCACCCTCCCTCAGCAGGTGAACATAGATTTAACCTGTCAGCCTCAGTTTCCCCACCTCTAAAATGGGGATGTCTCCCACCAAGGGCTATTGTGAAGACTTACATGAGAAAACAGGGATGTAAAATGTTCAGAAAATGCCCGGCACAAGGAAACACGTGCTCAGTGGAAGGAAGCCTGGGTGGGTGGTGTCCTCATGCAGCTAAGTCTTCAGGTTCTCTTACAACCTCCTTGGGTGACAGGGAGAACGCAGGTGAGGTCATGCCCATTTCAGAGATGGGGCTAAAGAAGACCCAGATGCTGGCGATGGCCTTCAGGACAACGCTGGTGATACTCACAGAGCCGGGATGTTTATTTTAGGTCTGAGGGCCAGCTCAGCGGGCCAGACCCCGCTCCCAGGTTGACTCCAAGAAACCTGAGCACCCCTTCTCCTTGGAGCGCTCACACCTCCACCATTAGCACCAGATGACGTGGCCGGAGTGGAGCTGCGTCGACTCTGGGGATGCCGCCTGCCCAGACAAGCACCTGCACCCCAGCCTGGCACCCTGATCAACTTCAAATATCATCTGCCAGCCCTGGCTGCACTGGCTTGACTCCCAAACAGGCCTCCCAAACGGAGGCTGCCCTGAGCATCCCTTCCATGGAGATGAGGCCAGTCAGACACCCCTGAAGAGCAGACACCAGTCCGATCTCCCTAAGCACATGCCACTGAAAGAGAAAAACTTCCCTGGGAAAAGGAAGCAGCTCCCAGAGCTGTAAGGGCGCAGGAACATGAGAGGCCTTACGCAACGGCTGTGTGTGCAGATGATCTCTCACCCAGGGTTTTGCACCTTTGCAGAAAACACGTGTTTCCAGACAACTGGTTTTGCAAACAAAGTCAGCTGTACCCTAAAACACAGGGCCTGGGATGGGGAGGTCTCTTCTATGGGTGATCTGTGATCCAGGCTATAGAAGTGACCAGATGCCAAGACGGTTGTCACCCTAACCCCACTGGCTGCTGCAGGACCCTGAGAAGATCACTGCCTTCTCGGGGTTCCAGGACTTCCCATCTCAAGCAGGGCAGGCGGGTCAGAGGTGACAGATGGTGAAATACAAATGGGCAATGAATCCCAGGCACAGGCAGAGATGGACACCAGACTCCCAGGTACAGCAGTGGGCTCTCTCAATTACGGAAATCACGTCAACACTTCATTATCAACCCTGGTAGTGATGATAATCTCTTCTATTTATGTAATACCTTGTCCCCTTCTCTCCCTGGATTCTCCATGAAAATTCTGGGGGGTAAGCACTGCAGTACAAGAGTGGTGTCCCAACCTTCACACAACCCCAAAGCTCCTAAGCATATCATTTTTCCCACAAAATAGTTCCGTATAACCAAAAAAGTCACAGATCTTTCCAGACTCTTGATGGGAGAAAAGAACTATGTCGAGATGTGGGTGCTGGGCAGCCTGCCTGGCTCACTCACTGGCTGAGGGGCACCCGCCCACCCAGCCTACAAACAGCAGCAGGCAATTCTGAGTCCAGCCTCAGCACGATGACAAGTGCAGCCTGTCACTCAGGGTCACTCACCAATAGTCAAACCACACGTGCTAATGAACCCATGAGACTTAAAGGTGTATTTTATTATTCTCATCTTACAGGTGAGGAAGCCGAGGCTCTGAGAACTCCGTAACCGTTTTGAATCATGAAGGGACTCAGACCTCAACCCAATGCCCTGTTTCTATATTCCACACCATCTCCCCAACTGACGACTCCCTGGCCCCGCTGCTCGTCTAAGCTGTCCTGACCGGCACGAGCAGGACGGCAGCGGGCAGGGTCTGCCTCTCCTGTGGCCCCAAGCCCCAGATCCAGCCACGTCCAGACTGTTCCAGGCAGTGAGTCCTCTGAATAAAAGTCACAGACTGCCCCACGCTCTCCAAAGGTATCCAGCCATCATGGGCCACCACCTCTGGTCCTGTTGTGCAAGTATCCACCCTTTGGGCTACACCCAATCCCTGGCTCCAAACCAGCTCTGAATTCATTAAAACTAGCCACCACCCTGACCTCTACCAGGGGCCGCCCCTTTCGAGGAGACCCCGGCATGCTTTGCAGAATGAGGAGATGCACCTGGATGGGCCCTCCACACGTCCACCCTCTTCCCCTCGGCTGACTCAGCCCTCCAGGCAGCAGGCACAGTTTCTGGACCAGCTTCCAGCCCACCTACACCTATGGGACCCTGATCTCTCTTCCCCGGTGGGCCACACTATATATTCTAATTTTTTTTTTTTTTTTTTTTTTTTGCGGTACGCGGGCCTCTCACT
>NC_041227.1:95295735-95329866 GCF_002837175.3 Physeter macrocephalus | reverse complement strand
GGGCACGAACCCGTGTGTCCTGCATCGGCAGGCGGACTCTCAACCACTGCGCCACCAGGAAAGCCCCACACTATATATTCTTAAGAGGACGTCCACAGCAGTCCTTGCTAGGGCCAGGTCCCTGTCTAACCCGTCCCAAGCTTCAGGAAGTCGCCAAAGCTCTCAGGACCTACTCCAGCCTTCCCTGTACGGTCCCTGAAGCTGCTACTCCTTCCCCGGCACCGGCCAGCTCCGCCCAGGCCCCGGGCTGCTCCCCTGACTTCTCTTACCTCCTCCCCAAAGCTGGAGTGAGCTTCTGGGGACCTCCTGCCAACGCAGCCAGCTAAGCAGTCTGGTCTGGCTGCCACGGCCAACGTGTTGCAAAATGATTTGTGAGACTGTAAGGAGGCCTCTGGAGGTCATGACGCAGCTCATGGCTCCCCGCACAGGCCAGGCCAGCCAGGCGCTCAGCTCCAAGAGTGTCAGCGGCAGCCCTCGGCCCTGGCACCGCCGAGCCTCGCAGAGGTCTCGAGGGTACCCGGTGGGGCTGCCATTAGTGGGCAAGGGGCAGAACGGGCGAGCATGCCAGGGGAAGCGGGGCGAGCAGAGGAGAAAGTGACCTCAATTCCCAAGCCGGGTATTTCGCAACCAGCCATCCTTCACGCCCTCTGTCCCACACCCATGCCCTCCCGGGGAAGCTGCCACACGCGTGCATTTGTGCAGAGACAATCTCCCCGCCAAGCCTCCCACCAGCAACCCTGCCCTGACGTTAAACTCAGAGCCGGGGAACTTCAAACACAAACAAACAAGTCCGCCCCAGACCACAAGTGGAGCCATTCCCAAGGAGGCCGGGGGTGAGAGGGCCACAGCTGGGAACTCAGGGCCTCCCGACCCCTTTGTCGGCTCCACTGGGGCTGCCGACTCTGGAGCCTGACATCCAGCTGCAGATGGGAGCTTCAAACCCAGGCTGAGACAAAACAGGATCAGGCTTTGGCCTCGCTGGTGGGTGTCAGTACCAGGGGCCAGCACAGCAGCGGGTGCAGGAGACCCTGCCCAGAGGCACTGATGAGCTTGTTAATTTCCTCTGTGCAGTTAGCATCCCCGTTAGATAGCATCCCCCATTCTAGTTGCTCTGGGGCTACCTATGCAGGCAGGAAAGGAGGGACTGATGTGGCCTGGAAGAGCACTCAACAGGCTTCCGGGGAAGGATGGAGCTTGAGCCCGGCCAGGGTGGACAGCCAAGGACCCGAGTTTCCTCGGCCACACCTGCCATCCCGTCTCGTGCTCCGCCGAGGTCTTGAGACTCAGCAGGAAAGGTTTTCAAGAGGAAGGCACTCCCCTGACCCAAATATCCTAAGACAGCTCCCACCTGAGAAGCCAAGGGTGGGTCAAATGAATGTGCTCTTCAGAAAGCAACCTTGGCTTTCACAAGCCAGTAAAGGAACCGTCTCAGGGCTGCCTTTGCAGGTTTGCTTCCTGCCTCAGTGCAACCCTACGAGCCCCCAGTACCCCCATGGGTTTTTTAGAACTAGCGGTCCTTAGGGGCTGTGGGGACAAACTGGACTAAATCACCAGAAAGCCAGACACCCGCTTTAAACCCTTAACTGCCCTGGGCCTGAAGCGATGGCACGAGGGAAGGAAGGAGAGCCTCTGTGCATCATCCACTCATTCAACAAGTCGTTGGGAAAGCTGTTCCCGTCGCCTGGCAACGAGAGGCACGGTGACATGGCCATAAGCAACCTAGTGCGTAAGCTTGAGGAACTCACACGAGTGGGGGTGACAGATGTGTCCACAGAGAGATCTGAGCGGACAGAGGGAGGTAACGAAGGGCAACAAGCATGCCCACCCTCTGAGCATCCCTGATGGCCCCAACGCTCGGTGTGTCTGCTGGGAAACCGGGGGGAGAGCAGGTGTCAGGAGCCACAGGGGTGGCGTCCCCCACAAACTAGACCCTTAAGCGACACAGCCTTTGTCCCAGTTCAAACACTTACTCCACGTGCCTGTCTGAAGTTCAGCAGCCCACAGAGCATGGCTTAGCTCTCAACCCCTCAATTATAAGACATAATCCCAGAGAATTCCTGACACTGCACACCGTAGGGGGCCTGGGTGTGAATTATCAAGCAGAGGCCTGGGAAAAAAGGCAGAGGCTGCACCTAATGACGAAGGTAGGTTTCTGCCCATGGGCCTACTCCCTTACCTACCCTGAAGACCTGGTGCCTGGAAGCCACTAGAAGGGAGGGATGGGGGAAGGTGAGACACTTCAAACTCTGATCTGAAAGCACCTGCTATGAGTAGGAGGTCGTGCCATATACTGGGGAGATAGGTCTTCTTTTCCAGGAACATGACTGTTTGCCTAGCAACTGAGACCATCACGGAAAAGGACAGGGGACTATGCAGGGGGTAAGGGGCAAGGACAGGTGAGCTCCTCGAATACCAGGGGTGGACTGATGTGGTGGCAAACTCCCCCGGCATGATGGGTGCTGCGTTAGGTGCTGTTCATTACCTATCTGACATCCATGCCTGACTTCTTCTGCACTCACAGGCCCACCCTGTTTGGGGCAGCACTGTACCCGGTGATGAACTGCTCTGAGTCAGCGGTTCTCAACCCTCACTTTACGTCCATGTAATCGACCTAGGATGGGGTCCCGGCGCGGCCCTTGTGATGATCTGGGCCCCACTTCCTGCTTCCTTTGAAATTAGCTACGTATGACAGTTCTGGTCAATGAGA
This sequence comes from Physeter macrocephalus, assembly GCF_002837175.3. NCBI lineage: Eukaryota > Metazoa > Chordata > Mammalia > Artiodactyla > Physeteridae > Physeter > Physeter macrocephalus. The sequence continues at coordinate 95,327,159 of NC_041227.1, read as the reverse complement.
CACGAGGGCGTGTCTGCTGGAAATGCTGGGAAAGTGTTTGCTTTCCTCACAAGTGGGACGGTCTCCGGGGCTTCCCATAGCCCCCCTTCCTGCTTTGAAGATTAGAATTGCCAAGAGTTATCCAGAGAACCACACAGACACCACTGTTCAGCTGATAAACACATGAGCCACCTTACTCCAAACTTCTCATAGTAGGAGAGACATAAGGGCCTGTTTGTGGAAGTCACATCTTCTGTAACTTGCCACCGAAAGCAGTCCTTCCTGCTAACGTTTATTAAGGCTGCACTGTCTCAAACCTCCTTCTAAACCTTCTAAGGCTTCCTGTCTGCTTCCAGAAAATCTACAAAAAGAAAAAGAAGGTATCTCGCCATTCTTCTTGGGACCATGTGCCATCCAAAAGCATTCCTCCAAAAGTCTTTCCAGGGCTTCCCTGGTGGTGCAGTGGTTAAGGATCCGCTTGCCAATGCAGGGGACACGGGTTCGAGCCCTGCTCCGGGAAGATCCCACGTGCCGCGGAGCAACTAAGCCCGCGAGCCACAACCACTGAAGCCCGCGCGCCTAGAGCCCGTGCTCTGCAACAAGAGAAGCCACCCAATGAGAAGCCCACACACCGCAACGAAGAGTAGCCCCCGCTCGCCGCAACTAGAGAAAAGCCCGCGCGCAGCAACAAAGACCTAATGCAGCCAAAAATAAAAGTAAATAAATAAATTTATAAAATTACAAAAAAAAAGTCTTTCCAAATTTTAAAGAGCAGCTACATTTTTATGAAGTCCAATTTATCAATTTTTTTTCTTTTTTGGTTTGTACTTCTTACTTCCTAGCTAAAAAATCCTTGCCAAGCCCACTTTCACAAAGACGTTCTTCTATGTTCTAGAAGTTTTATCCCTTCATCTTTTTTTTTTTTTTTTTTTTTTTGGTTTAGGCCTATGAACAACTTTGAGGTAATTTTTGTATTCCAGGACCGTTTTCACCACAACTGTCTACCGGTGTTTTTAATTGGACATTCCTATGCGCGAGGCACTGTGCCATGCACCTCCTGGGTCCTGTCTCATCTAATAGCCACATTAATCCTCTGGTACTATTATTAATCTCATTTTACAAATGAGAAAACTGAGGCTTAGACAGTTACATATACTTGAAAAAGGAACCTAGTGTACCCTACCCCCAGATGTGATACCTTCTAGTACCTTCACATCCATTACACAGGACCCGAAGTAACGATGGACATTTAACCTGACGGGAGAGGTAGAGAGATGAGGAGTCCTTGTTCTAATCACCTGCCTGATGTAGTGGATGCTGAGTGCCTGGGAATACACCCCCCCAGCTGCACCTCCCGCCCCTAGAAGATACAAGACGATCCAATTTCCAGGGGTGCACACAGTGGGGGTGGGGTGAAGCAGGATGTGCAGCGTCTTGCATTTGTAGAGAAAAAGAATGGCTGGAGGAGCCCTGCTCCTGGCAGGGCGTGGTGAGAGCTGTTCCTCCCCGTTTGACAGGCACAGGATCACTTGAGGCCAGGAGGCAAGTGCAGACCACCACAGTGGATTAAAGATGGCCAAGAAGTTCCTGTTCCTCCCCTCTAAGATCTGCATCCTCTCCCCTTGAATCTGGGCAGGACTGTGGTGCTCTGACGGACAGAACAGAGGACGGGTCTCCTGCAGCCCTGACCACTCTGATGGAGAGACCCTGTGGAGAGGCCCCAAGCCCGCGTGGAGAGGGAGGGTGTGCCGACGGAGCCCAGCCAACCTCACCAAGGTCCGGGTGTGCGGGCGGGGCTTCCTCGGGCCCTCCAGACCAGGACAGCCACTAGGTGCTGCCACAGAGGTTTGTGTGATCCCAAGGGGACTGGGTCTGTGGGGTGGGGCAGCATCAAAGAGGAAATAATCCCCGAGATGAGTTCAACAGGTTAGGGTGGAGCATGGGGTGTGGCACACAGACAGAGGGTAAGGGGCAGGGATGGCACCCAGGCGGGGGACATAGCATGAGCAAGGGCCAGAGTCACAAGAGAACTTTTTAAAAAGAAGGACCTATATAGCAAGTAGCTAGAGACTAGAGGGGATGGGGAAGGGTGGGAGGGCAAAGTCAGCCAGGGGGCAGGGCCAGCTCATGCAGGTTCCAGAAGATTCTGGAAAGTCCTGGAAGGCCACACTAAGGCATCTTCAATCAATCTTGCAGGCGTGGGGAGGAATGCAAAGGAAGAAACGTAGTCAGATTTGGATTTTTGAATGATCATTCTGGAAACCATGTAGAGGACAGATTGAAGTGGGTGTGGAGAAACCAGAGACAGGAAAGTCAATTAAGGAGCCAATGCAATTCAGCAAATGAGAACAAAAGGTAATTTAGTCAGTGGCAGTGTGGGTGGAAAGGAAGGAGCAGATTCTAGAGATGTTTTATTAGCATTTTTACTATAAAGACAAGACTTCCCTGCTTGCTTGTCTGGGGAATTTCTGGCATACCAGCACCCTGGAATGCAGGAAGCCTGAGAGCTGAGTTTCTCCAGCAAATGAGTCAACATATGTTTGACTTAGTAGAACTTGGTGCTTCATGGGGGAGGGGCCAGCTACCTATCAGAGGCCTTCGGGCCGAAGGTCCGACTTGGAAAAGGCACCTCAGCCCAGGTGTCTCCCGGCTTGAGCTCTGCCCCTTCCCCACCTCCCAGGCAGAGGGGTGCCCCGCACCTGCCAGGAGCAAAAGTCACTGCCCCAGCTGCTCCATCTCCAGCTCCTCCCAAAGCCCCCAGAAGGGGGTCAGATAGAAAGAGGCAGCACTTGCCAGAGCGGCCAGGCCCAGGAGGAGCTTCTCCAGCCAGCCCCCTCTGGCCCGCATGCAGAGCAGGAAGCTGCCTGCCACCCCTTAAAGGAGAGCAGCCCCAGATGTTCCTGCAAGAGAAAGAGCGAGCTCTCCCCTATCTTCCTTGGAAAGATCATGGGGATGGAGAGTCAGATAGACTGAAGTTCAAATCTCACTCCCACCTCCTGCCAGCTAAGGGACTGTGGACCATTGACAATATCTCTGAGCCTTTATTTCCTCTATTGTAAATGAGGTGGAAGATCGGCCTCCAAAGATCACTGTCAAGACTAAACGATAAGACATGCTCAGCAGCTGGCGTGCCGCAGGCACCCAGCAAATATCTGTTCCCATCTCCTTTCTCTGGGGCCTTAATCGTGGGTAAGGCCGTGGCTTTGACGGCTGACAGGAAGCCCGGGACAGGGGGTTGGGGGAGATCTCAAAAAGCGAGTGTCCAAAGGCAGGGGTCGATTACTGATCTGCTGACGTGTCTGCAGGCTTCCCACGGAACAGGGCTAAGAACCGACTGTAGAAACAAATAGCTCTGAGCAAGAGGGCGTGTCAGCACTACCCCCGCTTTTACAATCCACTCTGTACTATCAAGGTCTGAGCAACACCTCTGACGTTGAATTACCAAGCTGAGTTTCAGGTGAGACCAGGATGCCCCACCAGTGACATGACTGCCCGTTCTAGCTTGAAGGGCACCAATGAGATGACCTGGTAGCTTATGGGTACTTGTGTGGATGCCTCAAACCTGGTCACGGCACGTCACAGTTTACGGACATCATCCCATCCGACCCTCCCCACAGACCCATGAGGACCACCCTCATCTCCATTTACAGAGGTGAGAAACCAAGGCTCAGAGGTGAAGTGACGTGCCTCAGGCCACAGGACGTTTACTGTGTTAAGGCACCAGCCTCACACCCAGGCTCTTCGAGTCCAATGGTCAGTGCTCTCACCCCTCCCCCAACCCCCCAGAGCGGACAAAATTATTTTAAGTTAATAGATTAAAACCAAGCACTCCTGAAACACTGAGTCCCACTGGGGCCACTCCCACCCAGCTGGGACCCCTCAGATGCCTCTCAGGAAAGGAAGGCTGGGAGGCGCTTGGCAAGGGCATTCACGCCCCTTTTCACCAGGGATCTGCCAAGGCCATTCGACTACCCACAGCCTTCTCTGTTATAAAATCTGCCCGGCACTTATTCCTTTTTTTTTTTTTGCAGTACGCGGGCCTCTCGCTGCTGTGGCCTCTCCCGTCGCGGAGCACAGGCTCCGGACGCGCAGGCTCGGCGGCCGTGGCTCGCGGCCTCTCAACCACTGCGCCACCAGGGAAGCCCCCGGCACTCGTTCTTAAGAGACCATTTTATCTGGGCAGAGGAAGATTAGGAAATGTGGGGTTTAGATGACATAAGAAAGAAATCAGACCTGGAACCCGGGAATGGAATTGCAGTGGGGTTGAGGTGACAGCAGCTCTGGGACTACCCTCTCCAGCACACAAAGGCCCAAAGATACAGGATCTCTGCCCCCTAAGTCCCGTGCAGTCCCCTCAGCTGTAACTGGCCTGACACTGTCATGGGTGGAGGGTGAGAAAGGGCTCAGATAGCAGAATGTCACTGTTGAGCTATCCCAGGAATGCCGGCCAGAGGCGGTAGGGAGAGGGATGGTCAGACCTGGGTTCAAATCCCAGGTCTATTGCTGTCCAGTTGCCTTAAGTTACTCAGCCATTCTATGCTTTAGTTTCCTTATCTGTAAAATGGGGGAATAACAGTACTACCCTCACGGGTGGGAGATGTAAAGTGCTTAGCACCGAGGCTTGGTAGGTTGTTAATACTCATGGTCAGACATTTTTATCACAAAATGTATCTTGTTACCTTGGAAAGTAGTTACATTCTGACTTGTTGATTCCTTTAAGATTCTTGGACAAGCTAAGGCTGAACAAAGAGGGGCCCCATTTCAAAATAAACAGAGCAGGTGGGCTGCCAACGGCCCAAGAAATCAACTGACCACAACTTATTGAAGAAATCAGATAATAATAGCTAACACTGACAAGGTGTTTATCATGTGGCAGGCATTGCTTTAAGTGCTTTATATATACATTAAGCCACTTAATCCTCATAAAAAAATCGGTGAGATATAGGATGGATAAACAACAAGGTCCTACTGTAGAGCACAGGGAACTATATTCAATCTCCTGTGATAAACCAGAATGGAAAAGAATATGAAAAAGAGTATATATACGTGTGTCACTGAATCACTTTGCTGTACAGCAGACGTTAACACAACATTGTAAATCAACTATACTTCAATACATTAACAACAAAAAAAACCAACGAGAGAGGCCCTAACACTGTCCCCATCTTACAGGGGGGTAAACTGAGGGCAAGGTGCAGTCCCAAGTCACACAGTTAGGGAGTGGCAGAGCCAGGATTTGAACCCAGGTACTTCAACTGCTGAGTCCACACTCTGCCCCCCGGCTACGTTACCTCCACGAGTGACTGAGGTGTTTGGGGCACCTACTGTGAGCCAGGCCAATGCTGGCCATCCTGGTAGGGGGATTCTCATTTACACAAGGACCCAGATGCTCAGGGAGCCAACCCAAAGTCACCGAGCTGGTCATGCCAGAGCCAACTTAAACCCGGGAGGGGGGCCCGATGCCCCACGCTGGGCTTGACCTTACAGTAGAACACCCCAGCCCAAACCCACAGTTCAGACAAGGACCCCTCCCACTGTGCAGAGAGACACATCACTGACACACCGCACACAAACCCAGGCGAGGCTCTGCCACCTGGCCAGCAGGCCTGGGGAAGCAGCAGAACCCGGGAGAGAATCCAACAGCCTCAACCCCCTTCCTCAGCACACAGTTCCCTCCTCAGGGGCCCGGCCCACCACATCCTACTCCTTCCTCCCTGTCCACAGAAAGAACCAGAGCAAGAGCCTACTGCTGGGTCCCTGATCGCAGCAGGAGCTCTGCGTACCTGGCCTTCTGATGTGACCACTCAAGGCAGAGAGATGCACACAGACTTGCATAAGGCCCGATTTTGTTCACACACAGAACTGGGGGGCAAGGGGTGAGCCCTGAGGGCCAGGGTGTGCTGGAGCCCGGCAAAGCAGGGGCAGCGCAGCCACAGCGCCAGGCAGGACAGCGCACGGCTCACGTTCCCGAGGAGGCTGGTCCTCCCATGGCCCGTTTCCAGGTGACCCAGATATTCTCATTCCCCACCCAGATGCAGCAGAGCTCACCTGCACAGAGAAAAATCTGGGAAAATCCTAAAGGGCTCTGGATCTTCTGCCCACCAGTCTTTGCAGCCAGCCCCGGCGGAGAAGCAAGCAGGAGGGGCTACTGGCAGGACCGGACCCTTCTTGAGATACCGCAAATCCTTTTAAACCACAAAATCCAAGAATGTTCCACGATGAGGAGGGCCTTCAAGATCATCTCACACATACGGATGGATACCTGACAAAAAACACTGAGGTCCAGGTAGGGGCAGTGACTTGGTGAAAGTCACATAGGAAGTTAGAAGGCAGTGCCAGGACAGAACCCAGGTCCCCGGGCTCCCGTCCAGGGCTCTTTCCCGCTTACTGGACAATAGAAGGCCTGGGTTCAACCTGCTGTATGAGCAAGCTTGGCTGGGCCTCCAGTTCTCTATCTTTATTTAGCAAATCAGGGACTATTTAAAGAAATTTATACATGCTAACTCATCTCATGGGAGGAGGCAGATGTTATTACCATCCCCCCGTGGGGATGAAAGTAATACACAGAGATAAAGTGACCGTCAGGGGCAGAATGTGAACCCGGGCAGCGTTACTCCACGTCCAGGCCCTGGACCGTTGGCCCACGCCACCTGTGGGACTGCAGCCCCTTGCAGGGACAGGTGGCCTTAGGACAGTTGCTCTTCAGAGGAGCAGGGGCCCAAAGATGACTCCAGGACTGTTCCCATCCCGGCAGCCCCCCTGGACTGGCCCAGGGGATGAAGGGAGCAGATCTGCCATGCAGGATGCAAGCCTGGGACCAGCCCGAGAACGGACCCAGTTGTCTACTAGTAACTCCTAGGAGGCCTGGAGGGCGGGGACCAGAACTCACAGTCAGGGAGAGCAGCTTGGCCAGGTCTGAGGCCAGTGGCTCCTCGAAAGGTTCGGCGTCCCCTCCCCTGCACCCTCTGCAACCCCGGGCCTAGGAGGAGAGGAAGGGCTGCCGTGCAGCGCCCAGGCCCTGACCCCCACTGGACATGACTCGGCACTCTTGTGCGGTCTCCCCGAGGCTCAAGCACTTGAGTTTTCTTCCTGAAAAAGGAAGCCATTTCTCAATTAGGTTGCTACACACGGATACTGAGAAACACAAACCAAGAGGCAAACGGGGCACCAGCCCCAAAGGGAGGAGACTGAGGGGGACGGGCTGGTATAGGTCAGCGAGCCTGGGGGCACCCTAAAGAAACACGAGGAGACACTGTGGCTGATCTTGTCCACCCCTGTTCACAAGAGTGACACGAGGGGAAAAACCCAAAGACCTAACAACAGAAGCATGGCTGAGTAGGTTACGGTAAAACCACTTAAAGTATTACAAAACCATCGAACAAGTTTACAAGAAACACGGGAAGTTTTCTGTGTTATTCTATTGAGCGACAAAGGCAGGACAAAAAGAACTGCATGATAGATGTCGGGGGAAAGAACACAAACAAAACATTTTTGCCTACAAAACGCATCTAAAAGAAACGTCAACCGCCAAATGAGTGTGAGTGGGGAGGCTGCAGAGAATCATTTTCTCCTACTTTTCTGTTTTCCAAATGTTCTTTATAATGACCAGGTACCGATTTTATAAGGCGATTGATGATAATAAATTTTCAATTGTCAAAAGAGGAAAATGGAGGGGGCGGGTGGTGATTCTCTTCCAGCGAAAGGAAAAGGTCTGGGTAGGTAGCCAACGTTGATGCCCTACCTGAAACAGAACCCTGCTCAGGGCTGCCACACCCAGGCTTCCCACAAAGGCTGGCACGGCTGGTTGTTCCACCTGCCCTGATGGGTCTCAGACGGAGCAAAACCTCACTGATTCCAAAGGGAAAGAGGAGGAAGGGAAGAAAACAATTTGATGAGATGGCATTAAATTCATTTCACCAAAATTTTTAATTTAATTTTTAAGAACAGTGTGTGCAGGACATGGAAGCACCCGAAATGTCCATCAACAGAGGGATGGATAAAGACGACGTGTACATATATACAATGGAATATTACTCAACCATAAAAAAGAACAAAATAATGCCATATGCAGCAACATGGATGGACCTAGAGATTGTCATATTGAGTGAAGTAAGTCAGACACAGAAAGACAAATATATAATATCACTTATATGTAGAATCTAAAAAAAAAAGGGTACAAATGAACTTATTTACAAAACAGAAGTAGAGTCACAAACGTAGAAAACAAACTTATGGTCACCAGGGCATGGCGGGGGGGAGGGATAAACTGGGAGATTGGGATTGACATATACACACTACTCTACATAAAATAGATAACTAATAAGAACCTGCTGTATAGCACAGGGAACTCTGCTCAATACTCTGTAATGACCTATATGGGAAAAGAATCTAAAAAAAAAGTGGATAGATGTATATGTACAGTATAACTGATTCACTTTGCTGTACACCTGAAACTAACACATTGTAAATCAACTATACTCCAATAAGAATTTTTTTAAAAAAACAGTGTGTGTCCATCCATCCATTTAAGAATATTGAGTACCCACTGGTTATCCAGCACTATGCCAAGCCCTACAGGTAATGCAGAAATGAGTTAAGACCCATTTCCCACCCTAAAGACTAGATTCTAATAGGGGCCAAAGATACCAAGTTACAACGCAAAGGGCTATTTGACAAGTTGTTCTAAGATACGAGCTGCTGTGAGAATTTGGGGGTGAGAAAATAAAAATAATTCCGAGCTTCAGAGAAATGACAGGTAGCAGGCAAGGGTTCGTGGCCAAAGTGGGCTTTGAATTGGATCTTGGAGAATGAGTGGGAGTCCAGAAAAGGGTCAGGAAGATAAGCCAAGGAAATATATACGCTTATCTCAAAAGAAAGTTACAGACGCAGGCAATCATAACAAACCTCTCCACCTTAATAATAAGCAAGGAAGTACAAAATGAAAACAAACGGGGTTTTGGCGATGCGGGCAAAGTGACTCCAAAAGGTCCCTGGCTGGGCTGCAGCGGAGCTCTGAGCGGTACAGCCTTCCTGGAGGGCAGCGGAGAAATACGACACTGCAGCAGCAGCTTTGCAAACAGGCATACATGCTTTGAGGCAGCAAGGCCACTTCTAGGAATTTATCCTAAAGAAACAATTAAGCGTGAACAGAAGGCTATTCAGGGAAGTGTAACTTAAAACAGCCAACCATGGGGAAGTGGGCAACTAAATTCTGATATGTTTATATAGCAAAAAACTATGCAGCAACTAAAAAAAAATCCCATTTTCAAAGAACATTTAATGACATGGGCAATGTCCATGATATAGCAAGTTAACAACTCAAGAAAACCTACTTTCAGTATAACACCCCAATTTATCTTTTTTTAATTTTAAAGCATTATTTTTCTTTTCTCAGCTTTACCGTTTTTCTTTTTTTGCGGGGCGGGGCGGGGGGGGGGTTGGCTGTACCCCCGCGGCACGTGGAACTTCCCCAACCAGGGATCAAACCCATGCCCCCTACATTGGAAGCGCAGAGTCCTAACCACTGGACCACCAAGGAAGTCGCTTTTTCAGCTTTACTGAGGTCAATTTATATTTTGTAGCAAAATAAGTGTATCAAAACTTTAACACTGGAAACATAGGCTCTTACTCTGATGTTTTTACTTTTTTGTATTTGCTACAAAGAACATGTGACATTTTTATAATGTTATTCCAAATGAAAGAATAACGTTATATGTTATGTGGGATTTCAGTGGGAGGAGAAGGCGGCATCGCAGACTTAGAAAATAGCAGAAGTCAAAAGTAAAGAAATACAGGTCTGTCTGTGGAGGAAAAATAGCTGAACTTTAGAGACAGAGCTCGGTTTAAATCCTGGATCCATTATTTTCTAGCTGTGTGACTTTCAACAAAGTTCTGAACCCCCTCTGAGCTTCAGTCTCCTTCAAAGACGAACTGAGTTAACTGTTGCTGTTTGTTTGTTTTTCTTTTGGGCCATGCTGTGCGGCATGCAGAATCTTAGTTCCCCAACCAGGGATTGAACCCGGTACCCCCTGCATTGGGAGCACGGAGTCTTAACCACTGGACAGCCAGGGAAGTCCCAAGATGAACTGAGTTAACTTATACAAAGCACCTACTTAATACCCTGGGGCCAGGGGCCCCCATCAACTCTCTCTCAGAAGTTTATAAATTTACAGCCCTTTCTACCAACTAGGAAACAAAATCCATGTTGGATGCACACAGGTGAGATAGGAATGCTCATGTATAAGACACGCCACCTATGCAATAAGAGCATTTGGGGAATACAAACAAGTGTTATATTAAAGCCGGTGTATAATGCATCCCAATTTCAGAAATAGTAAACTATGAAAAAATATCTGTCCTAAAATCAAGAAAATATGAAAATTTCTCTCTTCTAAAGATGGTGATGACCAGCATGAAGACTCTGGTCATAGCTAAAGCGTTAATGTTGCTCTCATGCTGCTTAAATGGTCTGATTTGTGTCCAAAATGAGGAAATGGACAAGAAAGTCAGATTCCAGTTCCAAAGCAGACCTGTGTGCAGCAGATGTAAGGACCCCACCTTCCACAGAAACAGTTCTGCATTGGACGGCACCGCTCTCATTCTCTCTGGAAGCCATCTATATTTCTCCAGTTCAACCATGGAGAGAATTTAGGCAAAATTCTCTTGTCAGCCTACTTGGGGTATCCCTGGCCCCGAATACCCCAAATTCTTTCAGATGAAGAAGGCACCAGAATGCCAAGGTCAGCTGCCTGGAAAAGCTTAAGATTTGGAAAGAATCCTTTGGAAAGAAATGTCAGCTCGGTGACCAAACTATAAACAATCCAGAGCCCCAACCCCTCCCAAACGCCAGGCTTTGGCAAACTCAACAAGATACGCCTTCAGAGGAAGAGACCCAGGAGGCTCAGCTCACTTCCCAATCATGTATAACCACAGCAGCTAATCCTTACACTGTGGTTACCATGTGCCAGGCACAGTTCCAAGCACCTTACGTGCAGTAACTCGTTTATCCTCACAACGGAAGGAGAGACATGCATACAGAGGTTAAGTAACTCGCCCAAGGTCAGGGCCAGAACTAGCCCATATAGGGCCTTTGTGCAAGTTGGAAGAGGGTGCCCCATCCTCTGGAGAGATACAGCACAGCCCTGCACAGGGTACATGCCCGGCAGATGGGGACAGTCTGGATTTCAGCATCCTCTCATCTTCTTGTGCGGTGCACAACCTGCGTGACTCTATGTTGCCCCGTCAAAAGTTATGCAGCTAGTGAGAGCCAGAGCTGAGATTTGAACCCAGCTCCCCTGGCTCCCAAGTAACAAGTGGGTATTGTTTGATATTAAATAAAGGGCCCGCCAATCAATGCAAAACGAGATATTCAGAAGCACAGATTTGGGTGACTGAGAGCACCCAATTCTGTGTGTCTTGGATGATCAGCTCGTCAGCAATGGTGGGAAAATGCTACGACATTTACAACTTCACGGGCCAAGGCTTTTTAGCGTTTTCACCTTTGCTAATGGGAATATTCCTACAATGTGTCCCATGCTTCTCTGCTGTTTAGGACGGCGTGCCCCAAATATAATTTAACCTCGAGTGAACTCCACACTATCACCCCTACTCCCTGCCCAGGGACCCTCCAGCCTCCTGCCTTTTCCTGAGACCCAGCCTTTGCCTCCTGATCCTGGGTAATTCATCTTCCTCTGCTTCTATAGCTACTACTGAAGAAAACTGAACGTGCAAGGGAGTCGAGGCCATTCAAAGTTTGGGGTTTTAACCTCCTTCCTATGGCTTAGAATTCCTGTTCTTGCTCCTGCCTAACTGCTTGCTCTTTGGGTCTCACTTGTTTCACGTGCTACAAGCCGCTACGCAGAGACAGTGGAGGGCCCCGGCCTGAACTCCCTCAACCTACTTCTCCTCCCACTTGGAACTCATCACCTCCCATGGTCACCTCCTTCCCCCTGAAGAAGGCAGTTGTGGGTTTGGGGATGGGGGTCCTGTTGTCCTTCAGCCCCCAAACTTCATTCAAGTTTTTCTGGTCTTAAGAAAACACTTTCCTTCAGGCCCAAAGGCCTTGAGACATCCTCTCACCCCTCCGTCTGGCTCGGTGTCTCCACTGCACTGAAACTGCTCTTGCAGAAGCCCTCAGGCTCAGCCTTCCTATTTTCACGCTCACCCGGCTCGACTTCACGAGGGCATCTGGCACAGGGAGGCCTTCCTCTTCCCAGACACCTGCCTCTGGCTTCCCAGGTGTCCTTCTACCTCTGACGGCTCAACAGCCTCCTTCCCAGGACTCCCACCGCCACCTACCTACTGATGCCTCCCGAACCAGAAACTCTGAACCCTGCCCCTCTCCCAAGCTCCAGACCCATGTATCCAACTCCCAAATGGATGGCCTGACTGCATGGCCCATAGGCACCTCAAACTCAGCATCATCTAGTTGCCTCCCACTTCCCATTCTCCGTTCTTCCTAACACAATGCTGAGGTTTAGCTGGCCCATTTGCATCCTCCTTCACAGCTAGGCGTAGGCGCACGACTAATGTCTGGCCAATGACATGTAAATGAAAGAGTCATGTGGTCATTTCAAAAAGAATATTTAAAGAACACATCCCTCCTCCGGCCCTTCAATCCAACCTACTGTCTGGAAAGTTGACATGACAGCTGGAGCTCTAGCAGCTATCTTGGAACATGAGGACAAGGAGTGGCAAAGCGTAGGCTGGAAGGAGTCTGACTTCCTTATGACTTTATGGATCCACACCACCAACCCTGGGCTACCTACCTCCAGACTTCTTTGGTGTATAAGAAAAACTTGCTTGAGTCATGATTATTTTACTTTGCTGATGTTGTTGAGAATGAAGCTGAACTTAATTTTAACTAACATTCCCTCCAAAGCAGTCTCGGTCAATAATATCAACATTCATATCTGCTTATTTGTCAATTTTCCCCACTAGATTATAAGCAACTAAATGACAGGAACGTGTCTCTCACAGGAACGTGTCTCTCACTTTTAAAATAAAATATTTCAAACACCCAAAAAAACCAGAGTGCAACGTAATATACATTCACTACCAGATTTAACAGATGTTAACATTTTAACACATTTGCTTCAGACATTTTTCAGTCAGAAACGAAACATTATAAATGAGGTTAAAATTCCCCTTACACTCCCTCCTAGAGCCTTTTAACTTCCTCTCCTGCCCTTACAGGCAGCCACTATGGCGAAGCTGGTGGGTATTCTTCCTGTTTAGGATTTTACAGTTTTGGTACATCGTTTTGATTGTTTTAACTTACAGAAATGGTTATGATGACTACACATATTCTGTAACTTGACTTTTCACCAATCCTTCTCTTAAATGTAACCAGGCTGACTCATGTTAGATTTAACCTCTGAATTGCTATACATTATGTAAATACACCATCATTTGTTGATATATTTCCCTCCTGATAGACCTTGAGGAAGCTCCCAGCTTTTCATAATAAAAAATGCTAAAGTATACATCCCTATCTTTTTCTTCTTGAGCATCTGTGTGATAGTTTTTCTAATACAGACACTAGAAGTAAAATTTCTGGTTGTAGGACATGGGCATCCTTAACTTTACCATACAGTCAACTTTCTTTTGAGAGTAGCTGTACCAGTTCATGCTCCCGCTGGCCCTGTGTGAGAGTGGGGTCTTTCCCCCCAGCCATGCCATATTTATTCCTGAACCACTGATTCCTACCTTACACGACAGTGGCAGGAAACACTTTCATTCCCAGTCTCATTCATAACGATCCCCCCAGCCCACCCCCTCGCCCTCGCCTGCCTGCGTCCTAATACTCCCAGTGAGTTACAGCAGAAACACAGGAAGACCCTCATCCTGAGCTCCTCTTCCCAAAGGGCTGCCTGGCTGCTATGTGAGGATGGGTCACCCTGCAAGAAGGATTTAGCTGGGCAGCCAACATTCAGAGCGGGTGCATACATTACTCTCCCTGTATCACATCTCCCCGCAAGATGAAATCAGACTCTTCCCTCCTGCAGCATTTGGGGTAGGGGGAGCCCTCCGCATCCACCTCCCCGCTAAAATCATTTCATATCAAGCCCACTCGCTCGTGAAGACAGAAGAGGACAATTTAGAGGTGCCTGGCCCACTCTGAGCCCTCCCTTTTTCCCCCAGAGTTCTCCAGCTGCTGGAAGGAAACCTCTCATCTCTGGGGTGGTGGCTTGTATCTCCTGATAAAGGAAAGTTCCAGGCAGAGAGAGGGGCCAGCTTGTTTATTTCCAAACACAAGCCAGATTCCAGCTGTGACAAACACACTGGATCTGCCCACTGCGAAAGGGACCTGGGCGGGAGGGCCGGTGGGGAGGGAGAACTGGGGCTGCACAGGATGAAGTCGGGATCAAGTACACAGCCCCTGCCCCCTCCCGGTCTTGTTTTTCCCAGCTCTGCGTGGCCGTGCACTTTTTATCTGGACTTGCCTCAAACACAGAAAGCAGTTGCCTCGGCTCACTTAACCCAGGGGCTCACGAAGGGCGACAGAGGCTCCTAGGTGGGAATCCACCCTCCGGCTCCACAAATGCTTACTGAGCGCCTGTTCTGCCCATTCACTGGTTTAGAATGATGGCTATCACACAGAGCCTGCCCCAGGAAGCTCACAGCCCAGCAAATAAATAATTGTGATGTTATGGGAAAAGCTGGCGATAGTAAATACAATCGTCCCTCGGTACCTGCGGAGGATTGGTTCCAGGACACCCTCCGCCGCCAGATACCAAAATCCGAGGATGCTCAAGTCCCTTGAACAAAATGATGTGGTTCAGTCGGACGCTGAACCCGCGGACACGGAGGGCTGACTGCAGCGTGCGAGATAAAAGAAGTACGGAGAAGGGGAAGATAAAACGCAAGCTGGGAAACTCTGGCAAGCCTTCCCGGAAGGGGTGACGTTAAGCTTGGTCTCCCAACCAGCTTGGGTGGTGCGCAGATGTTTTATTATCAGTTATCATAATCCCAACCACTGCAGACCTGGTTCTAACCCAATCTGCCTCAACCGGAGCTGTCTTTGCCAACTCATCATCCTTCTTGTGGGTGATGGGTGACTGGCAACAGTCCGCTCATTTCTCACGTTCCAAGCCGAAGCGCTCAACCCTCTCTGCGGGTTCCCTCACCAGAAGGAAAAATAGGAATAGATGCCCAGGACCCACCCCAGAGATATTAAGTCAACTGTTCTGGTGTTGTGCCCCCAACATCCATAAGTTTTAAAAGCATCCTAGGTGATTCAAATGTGCAGACAGGAGTAAGAACCACTGTGGTCAACGCTGTTCTGGTGGTGGTGCTTGGGGGCTGGGTATCTCATTTCACAGTATGACCCAGAACTTGCCCAAGTCAGGGAGCAGACAGAGGCCACGTAGCCCCTAAGTGCCTGTTCTCTTTTCACAGGGATGTAATGATTTAAGGCAGAATTCTCTAAGAGTCCAGTTAGGAAGGCAGGCAAATGGGGAATCCACTATCTCCAAAGCTCTCCCTCTCTCTACCTGCTCTCAGCCAGCTAAGGATGCCCCCTCCCGGGGGCGGGTTAGGAGAAACAGGTCGCCTTCACAGGGCGCGGGCGGCATCCCCCCCCCGTCCACGGAACAGGGGGTCACCTCCCCCTCAGGGAGCCCCTGGTGGAAAAGAGCAGGAGCTGGAGACAGCCCAGAGCCTGGGAAAC
This sequence comes from Physeter macrocephalus, assembly GCF_002837175.3. Taxonomy (NCBI): domain Eukaryota; kingdom Metazoa; phylum Chordata; class Mammalia; order Artiodactyla; family Physeteridae; genus Physeter; species Physeter macrocephalus. The sequence continues at coordinate 95,311,510 of NC_041227.1, read as the reverse complement.
TTGGGCCAGCACAGCACAGCCTCCTGCCTGTGAGTCAGGCACAGAGAGGCTGCTTTCGGACAAAGGGGCGAAAGAACAAAGCTTCACTGTGCATGTTCTGATGGAAAAGCCAGCCGAGACAGGGAGACTTTGGGGCCAAGGAGGTGGCATTAGCATTTTACTTATTTATTTATTTACCTTAATTTTATCGAACAAACACTTAGTGTGTGCCAGGCACAGCCCAAAGCCCTTCCAAATATTAACCTATTCAGTTTCTGATCACACTGTTGGCCACAGATTCAGAGGTTCAAGCTTTCCCAACGCAATGTCCAGGGGAGGGGGAAAAATCTACTTCTCCCTCCTCCACAGGTACACGAACCATCCAAGGATAATATTTACCTCCTGCATTCTGCCACTGCCTGGCCTGCGACGAGATACAGATACCACTTGGATCCAGGACTGTGTCCCAGCGTGTGACCTAAATTCCTCTGCTGCCATAATGCAGGGCCATCTTCCGTAGGAATGGAAACTGTGTCGTGGCAAGGTGGAAAGGACTGGGGAGTCAAACTCCACTTGCTGTGTGAACTCGGGCAAGTATCGTAACCTCTCGGAACCTCGCTTCCGCGTCTGTACGCTGGGAACAGTGCCGCCGACCTCAGAGGGGGTGTGAGGGTGAAATGGATTAACTGCGTATGACAAGCTCGGCAAAGGGCCTAACATCAGCTGAGGGTTCTTCCCTTCTCCCACCTGCAAAGCACCCTCGCCGTCATCGCTGGACCTCATTCCCTTTATCTCACGGCAGCCCCGTGAAGCTGAGTTACTATCCCCATTTCCAGATGGGGAAACTGAGGCTGCCCTGGAGAAAGAACTTCTCCCGAGGCAGTGGAGCCCGGATTCAAAGCCTGTGCCACGGAGGTTCCTGTGGCCCTTGCGCTGAGTCCCTCCCCTCTGCCCTCATCCCCCACCCAGGCCTAGGGTTTAAACAATCCTAAAGCTCAGGAGCACTCCTGCTTTTTGGTTCACTTCGGTTTGGTTTGAACCATGTCAAAAATTCCCCCACAACCTGGCCGCTCCCACTGCGGGACCCACAGGGCAGGAACCTCAGTCCCTGCCTGGGTCAGGAGTCCGAAGCAGGGCTGGGCGGAGGAGGGAGGTCTCACTCTGGGGAGAGCTGGAGTCTTGTGACTTTCCGTGCGGCCCAGACTATCGCCATCCCAGTTACTCTTTCTCGGCATCACACCTGCCTGGGCCAGGAAGTCAGAGAGGAAATCATGCTGACACCACAGAGGCGTCGAACGCTTGGGGTTAAAAGAGCCTCAGTTTCCTCGGCTGTAAGATGGGTGTGGGAAGGACGGGGGCTGAACGAAACAGCCTTGAAGGGATTTCCTGTCTTCCTGCTTCTAGGAGCCCTAAGGGAGTGGTTGATTCCACCCGAGCGCTGCCTCACGCTTGAGCCACAGGGCAGGCCTGGACCCGCGTTTGGAGAGTGGGAAACCAGGGCACAGAGGAGGGCAGAGGTTCCAGATTCCCATGACTGAAGGGTGGGGGGAGACGACTGGGGATTGTTAAGGGGCGGGGGGCTGTCCAGGTAAGTTATGATTTTGATTAAACAAAAACCTCATGTCCAAGTCATCAGGACTGCCCTCTGCAGCGGAACCCCAGCCGGTTTCCACTTGCTGACCGTCACAAGCTACTACTGGGGGGAGGCCTCTAGTCGGCCACTACTCTCATCACCCCCATCCCCACCGCCAGCAGCAACTTGCAGGTCCCAGAAGCGAGATCTGCAGCCCAAGGCTTCAGGGTCAAGTAAGCCTGGGGGAAATGCCAGTCCCGCCACTTCTAGGCAAAGGGACCCTGAACAAACCACCCACACCTGAGCCCCGACGTCCTGGCTCTAAAATGCTATGCAGGGTGAATGATACACGTGTCCCACCACAGAGTCCCCAGCCAGGGCTGGTTCCAAGGAACGGCAGCTCCCTCAAAGGGCTGCACTGCTGAGGGATGTGGAAACTCCCCGGCACTGCTAAGACTATGCTTTTTGGGGGGAAAGGAGGTCCCAATACACTTTTTCCTCCCCCTTGAGCATCACAACTTTAAGCTTGCCCCACTCCTGATGACAGAATTCTTGCCCCACCTCCACTCTCCCACAGAACTTAGCCCAGAATGTCAACTATTCACCCAGACATCCACCTCTCTCCACACACTGTGGGGGCCCAACAAGGGCGGGCTCTGGGTGCCCAGCACAAGGCCTAGTAGAGACCAGGCGCTTGGGTGATGGATGGATGGGTGAGCGGGTGGACTGCAAACACCAGAATTACTGGACACGGCTTCTCTGATGTTCTGGGGGAACATCTATGCATCCCAGAGAAAGTACAGAAAGAAAACCTTCAGGTGCTTTCAAAACAAGTACCTTCGGCCTTTTCTTTTCACTTTAAGAATATTAAAGTTCACGCCAAATTTCACAAGTGGAACTTCCCCACCCAGCATTAAGTGGCTTGAGAAATGAAAAAGTGTGGCTATTGCTTCATCTTGCTGCTAACGTAATCCAGCCAAGCTGTTTCACACCACCGGGGCCTGGCTCCCAAGGCTCCCTCACCTGGAATGCCCCTCCCCCTACACAGCCTCTGTGGCTCCATATCCAGCCCACCCTCCCACCCCTAAGCAAGACTAACCTCCGCCCCATCCTTGAGAGCATCCCTAACAACTGATTTTCTAAGTCTTCCCCCAGAGACTAGTCTGACTCTGAGACTGGAAGTTCCTCGAGGGCCCCAGGCCCTGTCTTGTTTACTTCTTTTTTTTAAAATAAATAAATGTATTTATGTATTTATTTTTGGCTGTGTTGGGTTTTCGTTGCCGCGCACACGCTTTCTCTAGTTGCGGCAAGCAGGGGCTACTCTTCGTTGCGGTGCACAGGTTTCTCACTGCGGTGGCTTCTCTTGCTGCGGAGCATGGGCTCTAGGCACGCGGGCTCCAGTAGCTGTGGCGCGCGGGCTCAGTAGTTGCGGCTCGCAGGCTCTAGAGCGCAGGCTCAGTAGTTGTGGCGCACGGGCTTAGTTGCTGCGCGGCACGTGGGATCTTCCCGGGCCAGGGCTCGAACCCGTGTCCCCTGCATTGGCAGGCAGATTCTTAACCACTGCACCACCAGGGAAGCCCCCACCTTTTTAAAATGTCCCTCTCTCTCTCTGTCTACACACACACACGCGCACACACACACACACGTATAAATGTGTAAGAGTGATTTAAAATTTTTCTTTTATGTTTCTCAAATTTTCCACATGAACACCTAGTAGTTTTATAATCAGATATAAAAAAATAATTATTGGAAGGAAGGAAGGAAGAAAAAGAAAGAAACTCCACTCTGCACTGTCGTGGAAAGGGAACAACAGAAAAACACATCAAGATGTCTGTTCTTGGCTCCCCGTGTTGTCCAAACAATAGACTTATCTCTGTCATCAGGTAAATATGACTCAGACTGGTGTCCTTCCAAACACTTTCCCAGGTGGCCCAACCCCATACTGAACATAACCCAGCTGTGATGATGATGACAATACTAACAATACTACTTTTTATCGAGCATTTACTGTGTGTTAGGCACTAGTCCATTTTTTCACTCATTCTAATTGACTTGTACAATGACTCCAAGGCAGTTATTGTTATCCTCCTTTTACAGATGAGGAAATAGACACAGAGAGGTTAGGTAACTTACCCAAAGTCACACAGCCACCTTTCCTTGATTTTCTCCTTTGGTTTCTGCCTGGATGTGACAGGTCTCTTAGTTAGATAAAACCAGGTTTTATAGATGTTGTGCTTGTAAAATGGGGCTTTACATTCCCAGGGACAGGTGAGGCAAGGAGGGAGTTACTCTGAGCAGTGATGGGAAAATTAGCATTAAGTCAGCCACATAAAACCAACTGTCCACCATCACCTTGATTGGAGGATATGATTGGAAATGCCCCTTTGTTGTTGTTGTTTTTTTAAGTGTACAAATTAATTCTCAGGACTTCCCTGGTGGTCCAGTGGTAAAGAACCTGTCTTCCAATGCAGAGGATTTGGGTTCGAGCCCTGGTCGGGGAACTAAGATCCCACGTGCTGCGGGACAACTAAGCCCACGCGCCACGACTACTGAGCTCGCACGCCTCAACTAGAGCCCGCATGCTGCGAACTACAGAGCCCACGTACCCTGGAGCCCACGCGCCACAACTAGAGAGAAGCCCGAGCGCCACAACGAAGAGCCTGCGCCACAACGAAAGATCCTCCATGCTTCAGCGAAGACCCCGCGTGCTTCAACTAAGACCCGACGCGGCCAAAAAAAAGTAAAAAAAGAAAATAAATAAATAAATAAAAATTAATTATATTATCTGGTAGGCCAGAAGAGATCAAATGCCTCTGAGCTGATAAAGCAGACTCCATAGCCTACCTAACCTAGAGTCCTTCATGCTCTCACCCAGAGCTGCCTCCTCCATCCCTGGGTACTTCTATCACATTTGGTTACCTGGTGTAACCAGGTGTGTATTCACAGAATATAGAAAACAGAAAACGTAAAGGTGAGAACCATGGTATCTAGAGGTAAATGCACAGATACCACAAGACATGATAGCAATAACAGAAGAAATGGAAAAAATCTACAAAGCAGACCCAAGATTTAAAAAGCATAATTTTCTGGGACCATTATATGAGGGGCAAAACAGCCTGTCAAACCACACCTCAACAGAGGTGCTTAGACTCCCAGCCACACGGGGAAAAAATGTCATTAGACTGTTTTGAAGAAAATGCGTGTGCCTTCTTGAACCATTAAAAATGATGAAAATACACTTTGGTGCTCACAGGAATAAGTTTGTAACCAAGGAAAGTTTTACTTCATGTGACACTTGTTTCCTACGGCATCTATGAAATTGTGGCACCTGCTGTTAGCTGCCTTCCCATGTCCATTCTCCCCGTTCTTCCTGAACTGTGGGGATCCCTGATTTTGTTCAGAGTAACAATGTGCTCAGCTCCCAGACACCCTTGCAACCAGCGGTTGCCATAAGACCCAGTTCTAGCCAATGAAATGTAAGGGGAAGCCTATTGCTTGGTACTTCCAGGAAGTTAGTTTCCCTCATTAAAATGGGTAAGAGTCGGCTTCCCTCTCTCTTTCTTCCTGCCTGGAACGCAGATGTGACGCCTAGAGAAACAACAGCCATTTTGAGACCACGAGGGAAAATGTCATGTGCTGAGGCTGATGGAGCAAAAAGATATAAGGAGTCAACATAGAGCCCTAGGATTCCCTGCCTCTGGATTTCTTGTGTCATGAGAAAAATAATTCCCTTCCTTGTTCAGCCCAGTGTTATTTAGATTTTCTAAACATGGAGCCAAGTGAACCCTAAGTGACACATTAATATCAGATTATAACCCCAGGTTGATAATATGACTCCTAGTACCTTACTGTGTTCCTCCAAGAAGCCCAAAAAGTGTTTTCGTGTCATTGGGGTGCCCCAGTAAAACACAGGCTGGCTGACCATTACTTACTAGGAGCTTGCCTAGCTGCTGCAAGTGGCAAATGGCCACTAATTGGTATTGTGTCTTTGCTAAGCTGACTTGCTTTTGCAACTTGGAATTTTGTTAGGAAACAAAGAGCGCTTTATGGCAAAGGGGTTAGTGCCACAATGGGACCTTTCTGCTTTGATTATGAAAAAACATTAAGAGCTTAGCTGCACTGCAAGCAGCAGCCAGGAGACTCGGCTGAGGCCTCGGCCTCCCTGACCGTTCCCCACTCAATACGCTGGAAGGGCGCCCAAGCCACTCAGGAGGAAACGTGGCCTGCAGACACCAAAGCTTACAGGGCTGGGCATTCAGGTCCACCTGGAGGACTGTGATGGACAGGCTGTGCCCACAACCCTGCCTGCATGTCCCCCTGACCAGGCTGCCACACACCACTCACACAGGCCACCTGTGGAGTTACCCATGTGCAGGATACATGGGCTTTAGTGCCCTGAACCTACAACACCTGGAAAGGTTCTGTGGCCCCAGTAGAAGCCCAGAGGCAATTCAAGCGATACAGAGGCAGGACAGTGAACAAAGCTTCCCATACTGCTGAGCTCAGCCAAGCCTCCCCATACACTGACAAGGCCAAGGCGCGGACAGAACGAGATGCTGTGATTCCACCACCAGAAAGCATGTAGACGCGCACACGTGCGCACACACAGGCTTACCAAGAGACACGTCCAACAGTGACCACGGAAGCATTTTTGGGTGACATTCCCGAACGGTAAACGAGCCAAATGTGCACCAATAAAATGGATACAAAAATTGTGCAAATCATTCAATGGAGTGATACATAGCAATGGACATGAATAAATGACAGCTACAGGCAGAAATGCGTGAATTTCACAAACATAGTGCTGTGCAAAAGAAGCCAGGAACCAAAGACCGCACAATGATTCTCCTTGTTGAAAGTTCAAAAAACAGGCAAAACTAAATCACAGTGCTTAGGGGTATGTTTTAGCGCTGAGGTCCTTATGTTAAGAAGCAAGAAAGTGACTACTATAAAAGTCAGGCCCAACAGGCACATGAAAAGATACTCAACATCGCTAATCATTAGAGAAATGCAAATCAAAACTACAACGAGGTACCACTCACACCAGTCAGACTGGCCATCATCTGAAGGTCTACAAATAACAAATGTTGGAGAGGGTGTGGAGAAAAGGGAACCCCCCTACACTGTTGGTGGGAGTGTAAACTGATGCAGCCACTATGGAAAACAGTATGGAGGTTCCTTAAAAAACTAAAAATAGAGCTGCCATATGATCCAGCAATCCCACTCCTGGGCATATATCCAGAAAAGACGAAAACTCTAATTCGAAAATATACATGCAGGGGACTTCCCTGGGGTCCAGTGGTTAAGGATCTGCTTTCCAATGTAGGGGACGCGGGTTCTGTCCCTAGTCGCAGAAGTAAGATCCCTATCCAGAAAAAAAGAAAACTCTAATTCGAAAATATACATGCAGGGGACTTCCCTGGGGTCCAGTGGTTAAGGATCTGCTTTCCAATGTAGGGGACGCGGGTTCTGTCCCTAGTCGCAGAAGTAAGATCCCACATGCCACAGGGCAACTAAGCCCGTGAGCCGCAACTACTGAGCCCGCGCTCTGGAGGCTGCGCACCACAACTAGAAAGGAGCCCGTGTGCCGTAACGAAGAGCCCGCATGCCACAGAGAAGATCCTGCGTGCTGAAACTAAGACCCAACACAGCCAAATAAATAAATTTTTAACAACAAAAAAAGGAAAATATACATGCAGCCCTATGTTCATAGCAGCACTATTTACAATAGGCAAGACACAGAAGCAACCTAAATGTCCATCGACAGATGAATGGATAAAGATGTGGCATAGGGCTTCCCTGGTGGCGCAGTGGTTGAGGATCTGCCTGCCAATGCAAAAGATGTGGCATATATATATGAATATTATTCAGCCATAAAAAAGAATAAAAATGCCATTTGCAGCAACATGGATGGACCTAGAGATTATCATACTAAGTGAAGTAAATCAGAGAAAGACCAATATCATATGATCGCACTTACATGTGGAATCTAAAATATGATACAAATTGTTATTTACAAAACAGAAATAGACTCACAGACATAGAAAACAAACTTACGGTTACCAACGGGGAAGGGGGGGATAAATTAGGAGTTTGGGATTGACAGTTACACACTACTATATATAAAATAGATTAACAACAAGGACCGACTGTATAGCACAGGGAACTCTACTCAATATCTTGTAATAATCTATAATGGAAAAGAAACTGAAAAAGAATATATATGTATAACTGGATCACTTTGCTGTACAGTAAAAATTAATGCAACATTGTAAATCAACTATACTTCAATAAAATGTTGTTTGTTTTGAAAAAAAAAAAGTCAGGCCAGTGTGACAGTTGGTAGTAAAGGAAGGGGTTAGGGTCAGGAGACTTCTGGGATGCTGGCAGGGTTTCCTTTCTTGATTTGGACAGTGGTTACAAGGGTGTCCACCTCGTGATAATGCATCGAGCTGTGCATTTATGTTTTGTGTACTTTTCTGAATCTGTGTTATACTGTGCAATAGAAAGTTTAAAAAGTGAAAAGGAATGATGTCTAGATAACAAACCCAGTCTTCTCTTCAGAGACGGAGGGGTGCCCATATCAGTGCTGTGACAAAGATACAGCATTTCATCCTTCCCTGGATGTCTCCAGCATATTCATCTCTATCTCCCCAAACCAGAACTGTAAGCTCCTTGGAGGAAGGAAACAGTTTGGGACACATATTTACTCCACAGATTAGCGATGGCTATCTAAACAAGGAAGTACTAGAAAAGTCACTATGGGAGGAGGAGATGGACATTTGGCTGGGTCATCAGAGCAAAGGCTAGAGCCCAGTCCGTGGTCAGCACCTCAACAAGGAGACTGGGGTCCAGGGTCTGGCTCACTCCCAGCCCTGAGAGGGGGCCCAAGCTAACTGAATAGACATAAGATTGTTATACCCTGCATAAAGCCACTTTATTGTTTTATAGTAAGAAATTGCCACTTCGGGTTCTACTGTCCTAGAAAGTCTGCATAAATCAGTGTATTCTCCCCTTGGGTGAGCAGGCTTACACACTTAAGCAAATGTCTCCTAAGTGAATTGTCCTTACTTAGCACCTAGTTTGAGAACTGCCATATTTAGCGGCATCGAGGGGAAAAAAAGGGTTGGCGGGGGGAAGGATGCTTGCAGCTAAGCAGCACAGCGATGGAGCGCACAGAAGTCTAGAGGTCGGGGTGCCCTCTCCCCTGGGCAACTTTGTTGGGCACTGCCAAGGTTGACTCAGGACCCCTCCCCTTTCTTAAGCTTCCATGGATGACCAAGCCATCTTTAAATCATACATTCTCTCTACTGAGATACCTCAACCGAGCCACAGCCAAGCCCTGCTGGTCCAGGGACTACTCCCCACCCCGCCGTGGGGTCCTGCTGGAAGCTTTGCCTAGTTCTCCACAGGCCCCTGATGAGTGGACCCTGAGAGGTCCAGGGGGCAGGCTGTCGACTTTCCTTCCTGAGTTCTAGTCTCCAAGTGCGTCCTGACACCTCCACCCATTGATGGGCGTTAAGCTTCTTCCCAGCAGAGTACAGGCAGCCTGCAGTCCCCCGCACACCCTCCACTGCCCCCCACTCCCCACCCCACCCCCTTCCCGCAGCAAAGCCACTCCCACGTGCTTACCTGCCAGCACCCCAGAGTCCTCAAAGCACTCAGACTGGGAGGGAAATAAAAGCAGAGACCCTTCCTGGGGCTGAGTCGTCATGATGGCATCTACCCTCAATAGTACCCACCCTAAAGTATCTGCCCTAAAGGTGGTCTATTGGTGACAAGTTTCCAGCCCCAGCCAGCCGTCCCCGCACCATGCTTCCCGTTCACCTCTTCACAGCCAACCATTCTGCACCGGCAAGATGTACTAAAATCTCTATCCCTCCTTTCTCACTCTTTTTCTAAGAAAGAAACCAACAGCAAAGAAGCTGATGGCAAGGTTTTCGGTTTCTTTTAAGAGCTTCTAGATTATTCTTCCAAGGGCTGTGTGTACACAGGTATGATCACCCCCACCTTCTGAGACCCTGTCTCCTAAGATGGGACAATGGCAGTCCTGCCCACCGTCAGGACAGCTGTGAAGATCAGGGACGTGAAGGCATTCTGTCATTTATTAAGACGCCATGTTGTTACTGGGACAGCTGTCAATACAGAGATAACACCGGTCCAAGAGTGAGCCGGGGAGGCACTGCGGGATGCTCAAAGGATTAAAACTCATCTGCTGCAAAGAAATGAGCCAGGCAGAAAACAGTATTTATACACTTTAAAAAGAAGCTAAGCAAGCATTCTCTCGAAAGCCTTCAGCTAAGCAGATCACAGCACTGCCCAAGCATTTGGGAAAATGGAGAGGCTACGGAGCATCCACCGTGCACACGCCAGGCACACAGAGTCACATTCAAACCCTCTTCAACAACCCCATACTACAGACCAGAACACTGAGGCCTGAGGGGAGGTCATGTTAAGCTAAGGCCACTCGGCTATTCAGTGTTAGGGCTCAGATTTACTCTAGGCTCCCACGTTCTTTCTTTCCAATTCCATTTTGTCTGGCAGATGTCCATGAAACGATACAAAATGACCCCTCACATGGCCCTCGCATTCTTCACCACGCCCTCTTACATGTTCTCACTTAATCCTTACAACGCTCTGGGGTGTGTTTCATCACCACCAACATTCCCATTTTACGGATGAGGAAAGGGAGGCTCAGGGAGGTGAAGTGACTTGTACAAGGTCACTGAGATCAAGGAGGGCAGCCTCTGCCACCTTCACAGGGTACTCAGGGGTGGTCTTCCCAGACTGTTGGTTCTGCCATGACTCGCGGCCCTCAGAAGGAAGGACAGCAAGTCCATGCAAAGAGGAAAAACCACAAAGGTTATCTCTGGTCAGGGCGGAGCAGGCAGTGAGGAAGTGGCCCAGGTGGACTTTTGTGGAGACAGACTGCCCAATTCCCTGGCTGCCAGGAGGAAGATGGGGGAGGTGCTGGCCTCCTCAGGCCCCGAAGCTCAGATTACATGATGACCCCTACTGCCGGCCCCTGGACCAGGGGCTGGAGGCCAAGGCTGGGGTTTGCCCCTTCTCCCCAACACACACCTAATAGAGGGCTCTGGCCTCTTAAACCAATATTTATTCAGTGTTTAAAAGGTACTTGACTAGGAAGCGGGGCTGTACCCAAGGGCCTGGAACACAGAAACCTGGGCCTTCCCCCTTCGCTCTGCAGAAGATGTGTTGGGGCCTGGGGTCTGGCTGCCCAGCCTCTGGGAACCTGGGTTGTCTGATGGGTCTGTTCAAAGTTCAGGCCCAAACTCAGCTACACACAGGAAAGAAGGGCCCAGTGGACACAAGCACACATGTCCTCTCCCAGGATGGGAACCCTGAATTGAAAGTTTACCCCTGCCCTTCCTGCACCTCCTGTGAGGAAGCGTCTGCCCCTCTGTCTTTGTCATGAAACTGAGGGTCAGCGGAGACTGAGGGACCGAGTCCAGAGAGCAGTGGTGTGGAGCAAAGAGCAAGACACTGAGTCAGATGGGGGTTTCACTATAAGCTCTGGCACGTAGCAAACAGCAGGACTCTGGACCAGTGTTACTACTTAGGTCCTCAGTGATCCTCATCTGCAAAATGGGCACCATGGCACCTCCCAGCAGGTGGGAGGAGTCAGTGGGATGGTAGAGTACCCAGCACAGGGCTTGGCACATCACAGGCAACCAGTCAATGGTAGCCATTATTCTAACTGCCCAGAACCAGGATTCCAACCAGGGCTCATGAAGTCATGTCCAGTATGACACGCTGGAGCCCGTGTCCACACCTCCCAAGGTCCACCCTAAGCCAGCCACTCAGCCCCACTGAGAAGTTCCCTCAGTGACCTGACTTCCTGCGCCCAAGACCCCAGAGGTGTTACCAGGGTGGCTGCCCAGCAGACTCTCTGCCCCAGGGCACTTGCTCCTGTCACCCACCTGGCAGGTCCAAGAGCAGGAGACACTGGGCACATGGGGCACTAGGGGGGTGCCCAGGTGGGTTTCACTTCTGCCCTCTCTAAGCCAAGTCAGCCTTCCGTGGGGCAGGACGGCAGCTGCCAGTCTACACTCTAGAACAGTACTGTCCAACCAGAGTACAACATGAGTCCCTACGGAATTTTATACTTTCTAGTAGCCACGTGAAAAAAGAGAAAGATGGCATCAATTTTAACGATACGGTATTTTATTTAACCCAACATACCCAACGCATCACTTCAACACATAAAATATAAAACACACAAAATCAATATTAAAAATGAATGAGCTGCTGTCAGTTCTCTTGTTTGTGCTGTCTTCTAAGTCTGCCGCGTATTTTTAGTTAGAACACATGCCAATTTGGACTAAGCCCCATTTTTAGGGCTCAACAGTCATGTGTGCCTAACGGCTGCCATATTGGAAAGAGGAGAATGAACGTTTCCATCATCGCACAAAGTTCTACTGGATGGTGCAGCTGTCCTCCTTCATTAAATCCTGGGAGTTGCAGGCCCTCAGGGCTGGGGAGTGGCCTGGGTGGGGCTCCTTTTTCTGAATTCTCGAGGGGGCTGATTTCTCAGACAGCTGGGGGCTGACAGGAAATACCTGTTTGTCTGCCTATGAAAAAGGTTTCCCCTCCTTCTTCCTCGGGCTTGGGGGTTTCCATGACACCTGCAGAACCCAAAACACCATCCCCCAGGGAGCTGAACCAACACCCGGACCCATAGAAGAGAAAGATCCAGCCTAGAGGTTGGGGGGCGTAAAGGGGAGACAGCAGATAAAGGCTGACCCTCAGCAGGGCTCTGGGCCGTGTGTTAGATGAACAAACACCAAGTTACCCACTACAAAGGGAGAGGTCTGACTCCAGGGGCTCCCAGCTGCCAGCCCCCAACACTGCTGCCTCCAGAGGGGACAAATTCGGCTCTAACTAGACAACCAAACGTCAGGCAGCCATTAAAACTCTAAACATGAACAGCTTTTCTAACAAAAAGGATGCTTTGTTAAACCACCACACAAAGCTAGAGCTTTTACCTACACTGCTTCTTTCCATGACTGTGGCAAAGTCCATTGGGTTAGCATTACTCCCCTGCTACAGGACAGAGAGAGCACGGCTTCCCAGAGTCAAATTAACTTGCCCGAGATGGCCCAGTCAGCAAGCGCCAAGGCCACACTAGCCAGAGCCCACCAGACCCCAGGCCCCAAATGTATTACTATTCTACTGCCTCCCGGTGTGTTTTATTTTGGAGGGTGCGGGGTGTAACATCATCAAAAAGTGTCTTTGCTCTTTAAGTCCATTAACTATTACTAGATGCATATCTGCTACAGACAAAGACAGGAGGAGACCTGGAGATATGAAAACAGTTCAAATTAGGTCAGGGGCAGTAAGGCAATTATTTGTTTTAACATTATTATGCTGTTTGTGCAACGCATCATTTTTTCTTTTAAAGGCAGCTATCTTCTAGGAAAGAGGAAAAAAATGAGAGAAGTACCAAGAAAACCATGCAGGTGGCTGTCCTGGTCACCCCCAGCTCTGGAGTCCCACACCCCCGCAGTAGGTGGGGCTGAGGCTTGAACTACATTTGCATGGTGCTTCCAGTAAGACTGCAAACACAATTGTTTACATCAAAGAACTGGGCGGAGGCATGGTTGATGGCAACCCCTTGGTGACACCAATACCTGGCACAAAAATATTAACAGCTAGCACGTTTCTGGTGTCCTGGCCCTGTTGGGAGCATTTTGCACATATACTAAATAGACTTGCTCATCCGAACCCCCCCCAACAACCCAGCTGAGCTAGGTGCCCTGATCACCCAGTTATACTGATAAGGCAACTGAGTCTCAGGGAGATTAATAACTTGCTCAAGACCGCACAGCTAGGGCGTGGCGAGCCTGGGATTCAAGCCCAGGCAGTCTGGCTCCAAGCAGGACTCTAAGCCTCTATGCTGTACTGACTCTCTTATAACAATAATAACCCCCTGGCTGCCTGAATCTGCGTGAATCACACAGCTGAGGTGGAGACTGCTGGCACCTTCGCAGATTAAGATCCAATCCCTCCTGGATTAATGAGGGCAGTGGAAGGGGGAGGGGACGGATTTACAGGAAACACACCCGTGCGCCTGCAGGTACTGTGAGAAAGGCAGTCTTGCCAGGCAAGGGGCATCCCCCGCCAGGCTCCAGGCTCGAGTGCCTGGAAGATCTGAATTGAGTGGCAAGAGACTAATCTGTCATTCCCCCCTTTCTCACTGTAAGGGCATTTCACTGGCTTGACAGGGCAGAACCCTCCAATATGACAACCTCCGCAAAAGGCAGATCGGGTGAGCTCTCCCGACGATGCCCCTTTTGTGGACGGGGACGCTGAGGTGCCTGGGAGCGGGAGTCAAGCTGACTTTGTTTTGCGCTGCTGGGAAGGGCTCTGGCTCTGCGCCAGGATAAGCCGGCTCCTGGCACTAAATGATCATTTCCCAAGCCTCTGAGGGAGACGAGCACAACTCCTGAGCCTTCAGAGCAACTCCTGGAGGTGACACCCCCTCCCCGGGCACGTGCTGCGCAGGTAAGGCGATAGCTGTCCAGGCAATGCCGGGGAGACCAGAAGCCTTCTCCGGGACCAGCTAAAGGAGGACACCCCACCCTAAAGTATTCCTTCTTCGTGGTGACCCCAGGATTGGGGTGCTTCCTGCATATCTGAAACCCAGAAAAAAGTGAAAAAAGCCCAGCTCTTCCCTCCTCTCTACTCAGGCCCCATCCTACTTGGTACCCGCCCCAGAAAGCAGGCTCTGTGTCCCTGCCGGCCACTTCAGGTCATCTCTTCCCCCAGAGCTCTCAGAGCCCTCCAAGTTGTGCCCCATCATGGCACTGCTCACTTCCTACCCTATCCACCCCCCGACCCAACCCAACTCACTCAAAAACATCACTGTGCCAGATGCTTCACGAGGCCCTAGGCAAGTATAGATGGACCTTGTCCTCCAAGCATTCAGAGACCAGTAACTGATTGAAAACCGCTCACTGAGTTGGGTGAGCACAGCTTCATAGAGCCGCAGTCTGGTTAGGCTTTCTTGATCCCAGTAGGAGACTCAGATGATTGGGTAAGTCACTTAACCTCTTTAGACATCAAAGAGGTCTAGATGGGCCAGACAGATCTTCCAAACTCCCTTCCATTCCTTCTATGAAGCAATCAATCTGCCAGCATCTCTCAATCTCCCACAGGGTTGAACACAATATCTTCGCTAGAGTAAGCAATTCATAAACACCTGATGCTTCAGTAGCCAGCATCAGTATCCAGATAGAAACAAAAACACATACCACCTGCCTGATTCAAATCCTAACTTCTCCTTATTTTTGTTCTATTTAGAATACGTCAGTCAGGATCAGATAGGCTCTGCCATGGTAATAAAACAACCCCCAAGTCTCAGTGGTTTAAATAACAAAGATCATTTCTCATTCATCCTGCACGTCCACGTGAGTCGACCAGGAGCTCTCCCCTGGGCCTCCGGACTCCAGGACACAGGCTGATGGAACCTCTGCAAGCTGGGAGCATTGATGGTTGCCATCGTAAGGCGAAAGAAATGTGGCAAACTGCACCTGAGCTCTTGAAGGTTTCAACATCAAAGTACCATCGTATTTCCTGCTGACAGTTCTTTGGCCAACGCAAGTCACATCTCCACCTGAGAGAAGGTAGGAAAGTGCAGCCCTCCCACATGATCAGTGGGAGGACCAGAAAGAGGTGGTGAACTGCACCAATGACCACAAGCAGGGTCTGGGGTTTGAGCAGGAGTTAATGATCTCAAACTGGGTGAAAGAATGAATACTGTTTCTTATTCTTTTTTCCTTTTTTTTGGCCGCGCCATATGGCACGTGGGATCTTAGTTCCCCAACCAGGGATGGAACCCGCACCCCCTGCAGCGGAAGCGCGGAGTCTTAACCACTAGACCGCCAGGGAAGTCCCTCTTATTCTCTTTAGATCAGAATTTCTTAACCTCCCACTAATGACACTGGAGATGAGTAATTCTTTGTTGTGGGAGGCTGTCCCGTGAGACGCCAATACCAAACCCTTTCCCAAACTGACAACCAAAAATGTCTCCAGATATTGCCAAATGTCCCCTAGAAGGCAAATGGCCCCCAGTTGAAAACCTCCGCTTCAGACTTACAAGAAGCATACTCTCTCTTCAAGAGAAAATACCATCCTCTGCCCATAAGATATACTACTTGGAACTAACTTAAGAGACAGGTTTCCTTTTTTTTTTTTTTTTTT
>NC_041227.1:95290713-95295560 GCF_002837175.3 Physeter macrocephalus | reverse complement strand
GCGGGCTCGGCGGCCATGGCTCACGGGCCCAGCCGCTCCGCGGCACGTGGGATCCTCCCGGACCGGGGCACCAACCCGCGTCCCCTGCATCGGCAGGCGGACTCTCAACCACTGCGCCACTGGGGAAGCCCGAGAGACAGGTTTCTTGATTGCTAGGAATAATCACTGTACTCACCTCAAAGGGTCATTGTGAGGATTAAACCAGCAAGTGCTCGTAGAGCCCTCAGCACGGGGCCTGGCACATGGGAAGGGCAAGCCGGCAGCAATGTTGCCTATGAGTAGAAGAGACTCGCTGTATTACCATCACCACCAGCGCTGCGGCTAGCGTCGCCGCCCAAGAGAAGACACGGGAACAGCCAGGCATAGATTTCTTCCCAAGAAAGCAGAGAGTCACTCAGTCACTCGGCCCACGGTCATTCCCGCCTCCCCGGGGGCAGGAGTCCAAGACTAGGCTGGGAGGCTGATGCAGAGTTCCTGCCATTTGCACTCCAGCCCCCAACGCCTAAAGTCAAACAACATCTGTGTCATGATTATGCCAGACGGTGTAGGTAGAATGTGCTGATGTTCAAGTGCGGGCAAGCACTGCGAGATGACAAATGAGGGCCTTCCCGGAGGAGGGCTACGGCCAGCGACGCGGTCACCTGCGGGGTGCAGTGACCAACTGCGAGGCTGCACACAGCTCGAGCCACCCCCCGCCAGCATCCCCAACCCGGCCCCCACGAGAGTCAGGTAGCCTTTTCACCCCAGGCTGGAGGGTGGGGTGAGGGAGGGGGAGGGGAGGAGAGGATGGAGTTGATTTTAAGCAAAAGGAAAAGAAGGGAACATGGAGGAGAAATGGCAGATTTGAAGACGTTAAGCTTACACGAATGCCTTGCTTGGATCACAGGCTCTCAGAATTGGCAGAGGGGCCCTTCGTAGTCACTGAGGCCACCATCCTCCATCCTGACAGACGGCCACCTGTCTCTTGGGATCACTTCCAAGGACCAGCCCAAGGATGGGCCCATCCACCTGGAAGTCTCCGATGAGCACGAGGTTCTCTCTCCTCGGCACTGGTTAGAAGCATGAGCTCCAGAATCAGCGGACCTGGCTTGGGATTCCAGCTCTGCCATTTCCTCCTCTGTGGCTTTAACCAGCTCCTCAGCCTTGGTCATCCTCAGGGCCCTCGCCTACAGCTGTGCAGTCCGAGCCCTGCGCTAAAGGCACCAGACCAGGAGGCAGGCTGGTGGGAGGAAACCAGCCCACATATCCTCAACAAACCAGGTGCCCTGGCCTGGTCCACCTGACGGACACCTTTCAGTAATCTGCATGAAATTAGCATGGATATGCCATAGGGGCCAACCTGATACTCAGTTCCTCCACTTCGAGATGGGGATAATAATCCCCTAATCTCCATAGAGTTATTATGCAGATTAATGACAATGACGCAAAGTGTTTTGCAGTGCCTGGCATATAGAAAGTGCTCGGTGATCATTGCATGAAAATTACAATAACTCCCATGATGATGATGATGTACTTTATAGCCTTGATCAATGCCCTGCCTCCAAAGCAACCAGAACAAACCTAAATGCTGCCTTGTGGGGCTGCGATGAGGATTAAATGAGATAATGTACAAGAGCTGCTTAGCATAATAGGAATGGCTCTGCAAACATCAGCAATGATTATTACAGACTTGCACAGCCTTTGGTCTGAATTCTGCAGCTTGGAGCTCACACAAGTTGTAATCTTAGCACAATGCCTGGCACATAGGAAGGACTCAAAAAAATGCCAGCGACTCTTATTACATAATATGTATACCCTCTGGTTTGCATTCTGCATCCTGGAGGTTCATTAAGTGTGATCCCTCAGTAAGGTTGTGTCAGGGATTCAGAGTTAAGCCACGTGAAGAGGCTGGTGCCAAGACCTGGCAGGGTCAGAACCATGACCCGGCAGCCCTCTTTCCCCTCCTCCTTGCAGAAGGACAATCTAGGCCTTTTCTTCCCGTTTCTCATACCTCCATAACCCTAATCATCTGGTCTGTCAACATCCTTCCAAAATGTAGCCCCCAATTTTTCCTAACTTTTCAGTTGTTACAATGTTACTACTAGAACGTTACAATATTCTTTTAAAAACAATTTCTAACTTGGAACCAAATAAATTAAAGTGTGGTACCCAAAACAGAACATGAATGTCAGATGAGGCCTAGCTGGTCCAGGTGGATGGAGCTTCGATGATGTCTGAACATCAAACCTTGATTGGCGTGGCCCAAGCCCCCACCTTTGCTTTGCTGGCAGGCAGGCACTCCTTGCCTCTGGAGCACACGGCAACTGAAATCTGTCTTGCTCACACTGTCAAACCTAGACTGTTCCATGTGCACTTGCACAGCCGTCACTTACTGGCTGCGTGGCCTTGGGAATGTCACTTAACCTCTCCAGCCTCAACTTTCATCATCTCCAAGATCACCAGGGCCACTTCTGACTCTCATGCTAAAGGGCAGGCTTCAAGGGCACCATTTCTAGGAGCCCTACTGACACAGTGCAAAGCTTTACACCCACAGCACTACAGGAAACCTCCTTCAGGCAGGTCAGCCTACCGACCCTAGACAGTCGTCCATCAGTATCCACGGGGGATTGCCTCCAGAGCCCACTGTGGGTACCAAAATCCATGGTTGCTCAAGTTCCAGACTCAGCACTCTGAATCCGCAGGTTCCCCATCCATGGATTCAACGAACCGGGGATGGAAAACACAGTACACCATCTGTCGTTGGTTGAATCCATGGACATGGAACCCACAATCTATGGAAGGCCCACTGTACTCCTTATAAGCTGGATGGTCACCCATGCTGGCTCATTGCTCTCCGCCTTGGGCCTTTAGGAATCATGCCTTTATTCAAGCGCTACAAAGATGCAAAATGTGCCTTCCTCCAGACTGACCCAGATCCACCGGCAAGATGAGGACAGAGGTGGTACAGACACAACAGATGACTTCAGCCTCTTCCATCTCCACCAACCCTCCCAAACTACCCTCAAATGACAGGTAACTTAAATGAACTGGATGCCTGTCACACTCTCAAATCCCCCTTGCCCCCTCTTCCAAGGAGAAAGCCTCACCAGACCCCTTCTACATCGAATTTCAGGGGCCCCCTCTGCTTTGAGGGGCAGCTGATGAATTGACTCTGAAGCCATACATACAGCTGTAGCCCCTCCAGTTCCTATTTCCGCATCTCTCCACGAGGATTTTCACTGATGCGTTAGACTCCGGCTGCCCACGAAGAAGACATCACCAGTGCTTGGCCAAATGCTTTGTCGAGAGGCCTCAGGCGCTCCCCGACCTGGCAGTCAGCTACCTACCAGAACAGGAAAGGCCAGCCTGGCATGCCTTGTTCTGGAAAAAAAAAAAAAAAAAAGTGGCTATCACCTTGACCCAGACTGGGCTCTATACCTGCTCACAAAACAGCTGCTTAGTCATGCTTTTGGGAAGTTTCTTGGAAATGGAGCCCAAGCTCACCGGACTATGGTTTCTAGAATTCACTTTTTCCTAACTTTTTAAAAGCAGCGACAATCTCCCCAACTCCCAACCCAGTCTTCAGGAGCCTGGCTCTCCCTTTAAAGCTCCTTAAATTGACCAACAATGATGGATGACCAGGTTCCCAAGTGCCCAGGATGAGATGGGGTAGCCTCATTGAAAGCAGCCGGGAAAAAAAAAAAAAGAGGGGTGTCTCCCCTGGCTGTCCAGCGGCTAGGACTCTGGGCTTCCGCTGCAGGGGGGAATGGGTTCACAGTTCGATCCCTGGTCCAGGAATTAAGATCCCGCGGGTTGTAAGGTGTGGCCAAAAGAAAAAAAAAAGAAAGCAGCCGGTGCTCTCTGGCCGTCTCCACTCCAATCTCTGCCTCAGTTCTCTTACTCCTGGTTGGGTCACCCTTGCTGCCCAGGGACCTAACAGAACAGAAAGGCCACGTGAGCTGCCGCCCTGCTCCCCTCCACCCCCGGGGCTCCCCGCTGCATTGCCTTGGCCGAGCTGCAGCTTACCGTGCCCTTGCTCTTCTCGCTCTGAAAAAATTCTCAAGAGCCCTTTCGATGCCTTTCCCATTTTTTGAAGCTGTTAGCCCCCCTGACCCGGTTCTAACAGGTTGATGTGTTCTCCCTCTCACCCTGGGTTACTGGCCTCCTATCTCCATTTTTTCACAGAAGTCCTCCAAAACCTGAACTCAGACCTGTGGGTTTTCTCTGCAGACACACTAATTTCTGTAAAGGCCTCGTGCGGCCCTTTGCTTCCTCATCACGAGCATTCCCAGGAGTGGTTAAAAAGTGGCCCCCAGGACTTCCCCGGTGGCGCAGTAGTTAAGAACCTGCCTGCCAATGCAGGGGACACGGGTTCGAGCCCTGGTCCAGGAAGATCCCACATGCCACGGAGCAACTAAGCCCGTGCGCCACAACTACTGAAGCCCACACACCACAACTACTGAAGCCCGCGCGCCTGGAGCCCGTGCTCCGCAGCAAGAGAAGCCACTGCAGTGAGAAGCCCACGCACCGCAACGACGACCCAGCGCAGCCAAAAATAAATTAATTAATTATAAAAAACAACAAAAAAAGCTGCCCCCAAAGTCTCTACTGAGGCCAGTGGGTCTCCACCGGTCCACACAGCAGAAGCACCTGGGAAGCATTTAAAAAACCCTAATGCCAGGCCCCAGCCCCACAGATTCTGGTTGGGCTTCTCTGGGGTGGGGTCCAGGCCTCAAATCTTCAAGAGCTCTCCAGGTGACTCTCACAGGCAGCCAGAGCTGGGACCCACAGCCTGTGACCGGACCACAAGCTCAGACACCGGTGTGTATCGGGATTACCTGGGGCACACAGAGGCCCCGCTGGGTGGG
>NC_041227.1:95288259-95290213 GCF_002837175.3 Physeter macrocephalus | reverse complement strand
TGGCTCATAAGGCCAGTGTGTCAGAATTAGTAGAATGTGGATCTAGCATGTTAATCACACTTCATTTCTTCATTTCCTCTGCTGTTTTGCCATTTATTCATTAATTCATTACTTCAGCGAACATTGAACACCTCTTATGTATAAAAAAATTCCATCTATAGTGTCATTAAGGTTGTGTTATGGGTGGTTTAATTGCTCTCCTTATTGATCTGTATGGTTTCTGGAGACGTATGGAGAGATTTCATTTTGGGCACCCATGATTATCCATAGGAATCTAGTTTTTTAATCAAACTAGAAAAATATATATTTTTTTCCTGAAAGTTTCCTATTGATAGACATTAGCCCACATTTACACACACATACATAACATTTGCTGCTGACAAGTTAGCTGAGAAATGGTGAATGACTTTGAAAACATGTTTTTCTGACATTTTCACCTTACTATTACCGTAAATCTTTAAAATTCTTGAATTGGAGTGATAAGGAGAATTGCCCAAGGCTCCAACCTGTCAGTCTAGCCTCAACCTCCAGCCTCTAGGCATGTAGGTAAATGAACATTCTCATTCTTTTTTTCATCTTAGCTACAGTGTTGATTTCATGTTCTCTCTGGTCTAGGCCCCTATGCATAATTGGCTGTGTCAGAAACTGCTGCTTGAGGAGCTTGGAACCCTCATACACTGCTGGTGGGAATGTAAAGTGGGGCAGCTGCTTTGGAAAACAGTTTGGAAGTTTCCCAAAATGTTAAACATGGAGTTACCATATGACTCAGCAGTTCTACTCCTGTGTATATACCCAAGGGAAATGACATACATCCACACAAAACACTTGTACACAAATGTTCAAGGCTTTATTCATAATAGCAAAAAAATAAAAAAGCAAACAACCCAAATATCCATCAACTGATGAATAGATAAATAGATGTAGTATAGTTATACAATAGTATGTAATTCAGTAATAAAAAGGAATGAAGTACTGATACACCCTGCAACATGGATGAACCTTGCAAACACTATGTTAAGTGAAAGAAGCCAGTCGCAAAATACAAAGATATATTGTATGATTCCATTTATGTGAAATATCCATAATAGGCAAATCTATGGAGACATAAAGTAGATTAGCCTAGGGGCTGGGAGGGGTAGGTGTTGGGAAGAGTGGGGTTTCCTTATGGAGTGATGAAAATATTTTAAAATTAGATTATGGTGAAGGTTGTACAACTCTGTGAATATGTTAAAAGCCACTGAATTGTATACTTTAAATGGGTGAATTGTGTGGTATGTGAGTTATAGCAATAAAAGTCCTAAAAATAAAATAAAATGCCAGGAGAAAACTGAATAAATCCCAAAGCATCTGGAAGGTAACACCCAAACTATCATTAATTTCTAGAAAATTCTCTCCTTCTTGATTAGTTTCTTTTGAAGGGAACAATTGTCTTCTCTCTCCAGTGGTTTCCAAGGCTGAATTTTTCTGCTGGGAATGAGGGCCAATCCTCATGCCTTCTTTACCCACTGTGCTCACTTTGTAATCCGTTGGGGGCAGTTCTCACTTCAGAGAGAAACAGGCCCAGAGAGGCTAAGACATTTGTCCAAGGTCACATCTCAAGAACACACATCTCGGGCTTCCCTGGTGGCACGGTGGTTGAGAATCTGCCTGCCAGTGCAGGGGACACAGGTTTGATCCCTGGTCTGGGCAGATCCCACATGCCGCGGAGCAACTAAACCCGTGCGCCACAACTACCGAGCCTGTGCTCTAGAGCCCACAAGCCACAACTACTGAGCCTGCGTGCTGCAACTGCTGAAGCCCGTGCATCTAGAGCCCACGCTCTGCAACAGGAGAAGCCACCACAGTGAGAAGCCCGCGCACCGCAACAAAGAGCAGCCCCCGCTCGCCGCAACTGAAGAAAGCCCGTGTGCAGCAACGAAGACCCAATGCAACCAAAAATAAATAAATAAATTTA
>NC_041227.1:95265305-95288241 GCF_002837175.3 Physeter macrocephalus | reverse complement strand
CAACTACTGAGCCTGCGTGCTGCAACTGCTGAAGCCCGTGCATCTAGAGCCCACGCTCCGCAACAGGAGAAGCCACCACAGTGAGAAGCCCGCGCACCGCAACAAAGAGTAGCCCCGCTCGCCGCAACTGAAGAAAGCCCGTGTGCAGCAACGAAGACCCAATGCAACCAAAAATAAATAAATAAATTTATTTAAAAAAAAAAAAAAAAAAAAGAACACACATCTCCCAGGTTGGGCCCTTTCTAGAGGTTGAAGGCTGCTCTTCCAAAGGCTCTGAGATGATAACCTATCTACATTAGGTTATATTAAAAAAATTTTTTTTATCCTCATGCCCTCTTAGAAGTCTAAGAGGTACAAAGGACTTGGGGAAATGAAGTGACTTTGGATTACAAAAAGTTTGAGTTTCCCAACTGGAGTGCCCTACGCTTGTCACCTCTACCTGAAGCAACCTTAACCCATTATCCCAGTGTGTCCTACTTATATTGTCACTTTTTATGTGTGCCAGGGAATGAAAAGGGTTGGAAAGCTCTGGGGTCTTCTCCTTGGCATTTTCTGTGTCTGAAAGTGTCTGAACTGAACTGAGGTGTCTCTCTGATATGTATATGGCTACCACAACCCAGAAAAAGACATCTGATCTTGTTAAAAGATGGGCTGATAGCTATGTGACTTAGGGAAAGTTACTTAATCTTACTAAGCCTCACTTTTCTCATTTGTACAATGGAGATAAAAATAATAGCTGTCTCCCAGTGTAGTTCTGAGGATTCAAAGAGATGCTGCACCTAACATACTGAGCTGGAGCCTGGTACACAGCTAGCACTAAATAAATGTAGCTCCTATGCTTGTTAATTGCATGGGGTCTCCCTGCCCTGGAGGTTGTCTGGAGCCAGTTTGGGCTTTCAGGCTGATTTCTTTCTGTACATTATTTCACTGATTAGGAAGAACAAACTCATTTTAACTTCTCCCTGAAAGCTTCCATCATAACAGAAATCTGAGGAGAGAGAAGGAATCGTGTCTTCGTGTCACAGGTGGGGGTTGGCAGGTCAGGGCACGTGACAGAAGCTACCAGGGATTCTATTTGCACGAAGACCCTCAAGCCCTTCTGGGAGGCATGAAGACAAGTTGAAACACAGGTTTGGCTCTGGACTGAGATGCTGAAGCAAGGAAAAGGGCAAAAGCTGCCTCTTGAAAACTTGGGGGATTGTCTTTCAATGTTTTTCTTATCTATTGCTGGGTAACAAGTTACTTCAAAATTTAGTGACTCAGAACCGCCATGACATTATTTCTCATTATTCTGTTGGTCAGGAATTCAGGAAGGGCTTGTCTGGGTGGTGACAAGTAGTGACAGCTGGGTCACTCAGTCTGCTGCATTCAGATGGTGGCTGGGCTGAGCTGGAAGGTTCAGGAAGGCTTCAAATAAATGTCTGGCACCATGGCCTTTCTCTGTGGGGCCTCCCTCTTTCCCTACGTGGTCTCTCATTCAGAAGACCACGCGTTTCTTTACTCTAGGGTGGCTGCCTTCCTCAGAGAGCATGAGAGCCTCACCTTTTTCACGTCCTTTTAAAGGCTAGGACTAGAGTGACACTTCTGCCTCATTCTGGTGGTCAGAACGAGATTCAAGGAAAAAGGAAATAGACTGTACATCTTGATGGAACAAGTAGCACGCACATACAATGAGCGACATTGATGGTAGCCACCTCTGGAGACCATCCACCACACCCAGTGAGCTGGTAACTTAGATTTTGGGAATATAAAAACAATATGCTTTAAGTCAGACACTGGCTGAAGGAAGGACAACTTTGGAAGCAACACTGAGGTGCAACACTAAAAGCGTTCCCCCAGCTCAACTCAGGAGAAGCCATTCTCCTCAATCTTAGAGTCAGGGACTGAGGGAGAGTAAAAATCAAAGACTTTTAATAATTAGGTCGCAATATGACATTGCAAGAGCAAGGTCACTTTGTTCAGGATTCTGATAAAAGAATTATAACTATGGCCAGAAGAGATAAGTGTTGGTGACGATATGGAGAAAAGAGAACCCTTATGCACTGTTGGTGGGAATGTAAATTGGTGTAGCCATTATGGAGGACAGCATGAAGGTTCCTTTAAAAAAATTAAAAATAGAGTTATCATATGATCCAGCAATCCGACTTCTGGGTGTATATCCAAAGGAATTGAAATCAGGGTCTAGAAGACATACCTGTACTCCCATGTTCACTGCAGCATTATTCACAATAGCCAAGATACGGAAACGACCTAAGTATCTGTCAATGGATGAATGGATAAAGAAGATGTGATATATGTAAATATACAATGGAATATTATTCAGTCATGAGAAAGAAGGAAATCCTGCCATTTGCAACAGCATGGGTGGACCTTGAGGGCATTATGCTAAGTGAAATAAGTCAGACAGAGAAGGACAAATACTCTATGATACCACTTATCTGAGGAATCTAAAAAACTGAATTCATAGGCACAGTAGAGTGGTGGTTACCAGGGGCTGGGGTGTAGGGTAAAAGGAGGGATGTTGGACAAACTTCCAATTGTAAGATGAATATGTTCTGTAGGGTCTAATGTACAGCATGGTGATTATAGCTACTAATACTGTATTATAAACTTGAAAGTTGCTAAGAGGATATATCTTAAATGTTCTCAACACAAAAAAAGAAACGGTAATTTTATGAGGTGATAGAGGTATTAGCTAATGCTATGGTGGTAATCACTTTGCGACACATAAGTGCATCAATCAACATGTCGTACACCTTAAACTATTACACAATGTTGCATGTCAATTATATCTCAGTGAAGCTGAAAAAAACCCAAACCTCTGGTCAGGAGTGTCTTCTCTCAGTGAGAGCAATGGAGTCATGACGGGAGAAACAAGCCACAGGAATGAATGGGCTCACAGGAGTGAAATCAAGGAGGGTGATGTGGGGAATTCCCTGGCAGTCCAGTGGTTAGGACTCTGTGCTTTCACTGTCGAGTTCCCTGGTCGGGGAACTAAGATCCTGGAAGCTGCGCGGTGCGGCCAAAAAAACAAAAGGAGAGTGATGTGAACATAGCGGTGAAGAACCCCCAGAGACTTGGCTGGCTGTCTTCATGGGGAGCAGTAGTAAGGCGTCAGACAGCTGAAACCAAGGTCACCAGATGTAGGCATAGAGATGGCTTTGGAGGCTGTCACAGAATATCCACAGTATGGCTGCCTGTGAGACCACGTGGGCAGCCTGGAACCTGGCTGGAGGCAGGAGAAGCACGTGAGGAGGCTGGACGCCCGTGATAGCTACTGTACTCCTCCCTCAATGATTCATCTCCCAATTAGGGAAACACATACATTTAGATTATATGTTTTGGGGGATCACCCTCCCACAGGGTAAAAATTAGCTAAGAATGGAGCATATGGCTGAAGAAATTATTTTAAAATATATCATTTATTACTTGGAACCAATTGCTTTGAATTTCACTAAGGCAACCTTCACAGAGAAATAGCACCAAGGACGTCTTGAGTATTCTCTTCAAAGGGCCCAAACATGGAATACTACTCAGCAATCAAAAGGAACTAACTGTTGATGCGTGAACCCACTCGGGTAAATCTCAAAGGCGTTATGCCAAGTGAGAGAAGCATAGATTACATGTAACCAAGGTACATAGGTTATGATTCCATTTATATGACAGTCTCAAGACAAAACTACAGGAGTGGAGGACAGATTAGTGGTTACCAGAGGTTAGAGGTGGAGGGAGGGTGTGACTATCAAGGGGTAGCATGAGGGACATTTTGGGGGTGAAATGGCTGTTTTGTATCCTATTGTGGTAACAGTCACATGAATCTATACATGTGTTAAAATTCATAGACCTGTACTCTACCCCCAGAAGTCAATTTCATTGTATGATTTTTCTTTAATGGCCCGACCATCATTAATAGGATTTTGGGTCCTTTATGTATTAGCTTCCTCCATGGTCAAGGGAAGGTGGTCTCCCAACTTATTCTCTGTCCTCAGGAACAAAAGGAAGAAAGACGAGGCATTGCTGCAGGCAGGGATTTTTGAAAATGCCACCTTTTTAGGTTTTGCAGGGAAAACGAAAGAAGGCAGAGGGGAAAATGGTGGAGGGGAAAGAGGGGTTGGGAGAGGTGTTCTGGAATGACTTTTATGAGTTAATGTATTTTTAATACTTATTACCTGCCAGGCAGTAAAGCTGTAAGTGCTTTACTTAAATTTTCTCTGAGAGGTAGGTGCTATTATTAGCCTCACTTTGCAGATGAGGGAATTAAGGCCCAGAGAAGTAAAGCAGTTTGCCCAGGGTCACACACAGCTGGTGAATGGTGGGGCTAGGATTGCATTCAAAACCAGTGCCCATGGTCCCCATGCCATTAATCCTCCCTCCCAGTTCATGTCATTCCAGCCCCATACCTTTGAGTTCCTTGCTCCCTGGGCTTAAGATTTATATTTGTTTTCCCTTTCTCCTGAACCTCAGGATTCGGTATTGGATGTGCTCTCCACGTTTTCTTCCATCCCCGTCTCTTGCTGAGATATCCCTCCTGGACCGGCCTCTCAGCAGGCCCTCGTGTGATTTGGAAGAGTTATGGGAGGCAACAGCAGCAGCAGGCAGAGGTGTGGGCTTTGGCAGACAGGAGATGTCTCTTGGCATCCCCTGTGGGTCTCCTGCCTTGTGATGCAGGCATGCCTGGGCACACTTTCCTGCAGTCCCTGGCCTGGACAGCAGGAGCAGCTTCCTGCTCTCGGAAAGCTGGTGGCAGCCTCGCTGACCTTTCTTCTCCAGCTTCCAGATGGATTTGCAGCACTTCATTTCCTGTAGTGAGTCCCTTCTTGAGGTGCCTAGCGTGGTTTCCGTTCTCCATACCAAACCCTGGATGAAGCAGAGCCTGGGGGCTCTATCCTCTCAGGAAAACCTTTTAAAGGATTTATTCCTTTTGAAATACAATTCTGGAAAATGAGGAAGTGGACTTGGGACGGAGACCCCATGGTAGGTGTCTCTGGGGTGTCCTTCCTTGGAGGTGGTTGGGTGAGCCCTCTTATCTACCCGGCAGTGACTGGGGGGCCTGGACTTGGGGAGAGGAAGACATTGTCCAAAGGGAGACCTCCCAACCAGGTGATTCTATTCCAAACACATTTTCCTTTTCTCTGGTTCTTGACTGCCCATCGCTTGTGTGAAGGAAGCAGCAAGAGTTATTGTCCCCAGTGTATAGTGAGGGAAACTGAGGCACAAAGAGGCCTGAAATGGGGTAGTGTATGGCAGATCCAGGGAGAGCATCTCTGTGCTCTGTCTCCAAGTTCATCATCTCGTCACCAGAAAACCAGAAAGATTCTAGGGGAGGTGAGGATGGGGCAGGAAGATGTATTAAGCACCTATTACGTTTGCAGTGTTAAGCACTTTCCAGGCAATAGTTCATTTGACTGAAATGTCACAAAGTCCTGCTTTATGATTCCCATTGATGAGAAAAATGAGGCTCAGGGAGGTTACATGAGTTGCGGAGGCGCACAGTGGTAGACATGAGATTCAAACCCAGCACAGTCGAGCGCCAAAGCCCGTGTTCTTCCTCCTATACCACTACCCTTGGATAGCTGTGGCTGTAGGAGGTGTCCTATTGGTCGTTTTGGGGGCTCTCTGCAAAAGTGCCTGTGTGTGCCGGTGGCTGTGTTAGGCTCTATATATAAGTGCTTAGATTTAGGTCCTGGCCTCTCAGATCTTCCAATTTAAGATGAACGTCATTCATTTCTAGGGCTCTAACTTGCTTTATTTAGGGCTTTACATGTGTTAGCTCTGATCCTCATAAACCATGCAAAGTGGTTGATTATCTTCATTTTACAGATGACAAAACTGAGGCTCAGAGAGATTAAGTAACTTGTCCAAAGCCACACAGCTAAGTGTCAGAATGGGATTTGGAGAGGATGCGGGTCTGCCTGACTCCAAAGCCTGTGCCCACCACTGGTTACCACACAGCCTGCAGTGCAATAAGGGACATGACCAAGTAGACTCTCACGTAGTCATGTGATCAGATATCATGAGGTTTTTAAAAGATGATCATTAAAAATAATCTTTAGTGAAAAGAAAAATGCCTATGATATGAAGCTCCTGAGAAAAAGTAGTACACAAAAGTGTATGTACAGTGAGATCATTTAACAAACACACCATCAGACAAACTTGCCTATGTAGAGAAATGGAAATTGGAGAGAGATCCACCAAAATGTGAAGAGTGGTAGTGAAATTATGGGTAGTTTTTTCTAGCTTTCTGAATTTGTCACATTTTCCTTAGTGGAAAAAAACTCCCATATGTATTTTTTAAAAAGATGGCCACTCCAACATGGATAAAATGAAGCACGGGTCTAATATAGTAACAGAGGAAAACCCCTCAGACCCAACCTCAGCCAGCTTCTGACCATCTTTGAACATTCACTGTGGGTACCAGTCTGGGGTGGGCCCTGAATCTGAGGAGAGAGAAGGAATCGTGCCTTCGTGTCACAGGTGGGGGTTGGCAGGTCAGGGCACATGACAGAAGCTACCAGGGATTCTATTTGCACGAAGACCCTCAAGCCCTTCTGGGAGGCATGAAGACAAGTTGAAACACAGGTTTGGCTCTGGACTGAGATGCTGAAGCAAGGAAAAGGGCAAAAGCTGCCTCTTGAAAACTTGGGGGATTGTCTTTCAATGTTTTTCTTATCTATTGCTGGGTAACAAGTTACTTCAAAATTTAGTGACTCAGAACCGCCATGACATTATTTCTCATTATTCTGTTGGTCAGGAATTCAGGAAGGGCTTGTCTGGGTGGTGACAAGTAGTGACAGCTGGGTCACTCAGTCTGCTGCATTCAGATGGTGGCTGGGCTGAGCTGGAAGGTTCAGGAAGGCTTCAAATAAATGTCTGGCACCATGGCCTTTCTCTGTGGGGCCTCCCTCTTTCCCTACGTGGTCTCTCATTCAGAAGACCACGCGTTTCTTTACTCTAGGGTGGCTGCCTTCCTCAGAGAGCATGAGAGCCTCACCTTTTTCACGTCCTTTTAAAGGCTAGGACTAGAGTGACACTTCTGCCTCATTCTGGTGGTCAGAACGAGATTCAAGGAAAAAGGAAATAGACTGTACATCTTGATGGAACAAGTAGCACGCACATACAATGAGCGACATTGATGGTAGCCACCTCTGGAGACCATCCACCACACCCAGTGAGCTGGTAACTTAGATTTTGGGAATATAAAAACAATATGCTTTAAGTCAGACACTGGCTGAAGGAAGGACAACTTTGGAAGCAACACTGAGGTGCAACACTAAAAGCGTTCCCCCAGCTCAACTCAGGAGAAGCCATTCTCCTCAATCTTAGAGTCAGGGACTGAGGGAGAGTAAAAATCAAAGACTTTTAATAATTAGGTCGCAATATGACATTGCAAGAGCAAGGTCACTTTGTTCAGGATTCTGATAAAAGAATTATAACTATGGCCAGAAGAGATAAGTGTTGGTGACGATATGGAGAAAAGAGAACCCTTATGCACTGTTGGTGGGAATGTAAATTGGTGTAGCCATTATGGAGGACAGCATGAAGGTTCCTTTAAAAAAATTAAAAATAGAGTTATCATATGATCCAGCAATCCGACTTCTGGGTGTATATCCAAAGGAATTGAAATCAGGGTCTAGAAGACATACCTGTACTCCCATGTTCACTGCAGCATTATTCACAATAGCCAAGATACGGAAACGACCTAAGTATCTGTCAATGGATGAATGGATAAAGAAGATGTGATATATGTAAATATACAATGGAATATTATTCAGTCATGAGAAAGAAGGAAATCCTGCCATTTGCAACAGCATGGGTGGACCTTGAGGGCATTATGCTAAGTGAAATAAGTCAGACAGAGAAGGACAAATACTCTATGATACCACTTATCTGAGGAATCTAAAAAACTGAATTCATAGGCACAGTAGAGTGGTGGTTACCAGGGGCTGGGGTGTAGGGTAAAAGGAGGGATGTTGGACAAACTTCCAATTGTAAGATGAATATGTTCTGTAGGGTCTAATGTACAGCATGGTGATTATAGCTACTAATACTGTATTATAAAC
Organism: Physeter macrocephalus; assembly: GCF_002837175.3. Classification (NCBI taxonomy): domain Eukaryota; kingdom Metazoa; phylum Chordata; class Mammalia; order Artiodactyla; family Physeteridae; genus Physeter; species Physeter macrocephalus. The sequence goes on along the minus strand of NC_041227.1, from coordinate 95,280,181 downwards.
TTGAAAGTTGCTAAGAGGATATATCTTAAATGTTCTCAACACAAAAAAAGAAACGGTAATTTTATGAGGTGATAGAGGTATTAGCTAATGCTATGGTGGTAATCACTTTGCGACACATAAGTGCATCAATCAACATGTCGTACACCTTAAACTATTACACAATGTTGCATGTCAATTATATCTCAGTGAAGCTGAAAAAAACCCAAACCTCTGGTCAGGAGTGTCTTCTCTCAGTGAGAGCAATGGAGTCATGACGGGAGAAACAAGCCACAGGAATGAATGGGCTCACAGGAGTGAAATCAAGGAGGGTGATGTGGGGAATTCCCTGGCAGTCCAGTGGTTAGGACTCTGTGCTTTCACTGTCGAGTTCCCTGGTCGGGGAACTAAGATCCTGGAAGCTGCGCGGTGCGGCCAAAAAAACAAAAGGAGAGTGATGTGAACATAGCGGTGAAGAACCCCCAGAGACTTGGCTGGCTGTCTTCATGGGGAGCAGTAGTAAGGCGTCAGACAGCTGAAACCAAGGTCACCAGATGTAGGCATAGAGATGGCTTTGGAGGCTGTCACAGAATATCCACAGTATGGCTGCCTGTGAGACCACGTGGGCAGCCTGGAACCTGGCTGGAGGCAGGAGAAGCACGTGAGGAGGCTGGACGCCCGTGATAGCTACTGTACTCCTCCCTCAATGATTCATCTCCCAATTAGGGAAACACATACATTTAGATTATATGTTTTGGGGGATCACCCTCCCACAGGGTAAAAATTAGCTAAGAATGGAGCATATGGCTGAAGAAATTATTTTAAAATATATCATTTATTACTTGGAACCAATTGCTTTGAATTTCACTAAGGCAACCTTCACAGAGAAATAGCACCAAGGACGTCTTGAGTATTCTCTTCAAAGGGCCCAAACATGGAATACTACTCAGCAATCAAAAGGAACTAACTGTTGATGCGTGAACCCACTCGGGTAAATCTCAAAGGCGTTATGCCAAGTGAGAGAAGCATAGATTACATGTAACCAAGGTACATAGGTTATGATTCCATTTATATGACAGTCTCAAGACAAAACTACAGGAGTGGAGGACAGATTAGTGGTTACCAGAGGTTAGAGGTGGAGGGAGGGTGTGACTATCAAGGGGTAGCATGAGGGACATTTTGGGGGTGAAATGGCTGTTTTGTATCCTATTGTGGTAACAGTCACATGAATCTATACATGTGTTAAAATTCATAGACCTGTACTCTACCCCCAGAAGTCAATTTCATTGTATGATTTTTCTTTAATGGCCCGACCATCATTAATAGGATTTTGGGTCCTTTATGTATTAGCTTCCTCCATGGTCAAGGGAAGGTGGTCTCCCAACTTATTCTCTGTCCTCAGGAACAAAAGGAAGAAAGACGAGGCATTGCTGCAGGCAGGGATTTTTGAAAATGCCACCTTTTTAGGTTTTGCAGGGAAAACGAAAGAAGGCAGAGGGGAAAATGGTGGAGGGGAAAGAGGGGTTGGGAGAGGTGTTCTGGAATGACTTTTATGAGTTAATGTATTTTTAATACTTATTACCTGCCAGGCAGTAAAGCTGTAAGTGCTTTACTTAAATTTTCTCTGAGAGGTAGGTGCTATTATTGGCCTCACTTTGCAGATGAGGGAATTAAGGCCCAGAGAAGTAAAGCAGTTTGCCCAGGGTCACACACAGCTGGTGAATGGTGGGGCTAGGATTGCATTCAAAACCAGTGCCCATGGTCCCCATGCCATTAATCCTCCCTCCCAGTTCATGTCATTCCAGCCCCATACCTTTGAGTTCCTTGCTCCCTGGGCTTAAGATTTATATTTGTTTTCCCTTTCTCCTGAACCTCAGGATTCGGTATTGGATGTGCTCTCCACGTTTTCTTCCATCCCCGTCTCTTGCTGAGATATCCCTCCTGGACCGGCCTCTCAGCAGGCCCTCGTGTGATTTGGAAGAGTTATGGGAGGCAACAGCAGCAGCAGGCAGAGGTGTGGGCTTTGGCAGACAGGAGATGTCTCTTGGCATCCCCTGTGGGTCTCCTGCCTTGTGATGCAGGCATGCCTGGGCACACTTTCCTGCAGTCCCTGGCCTGGACAGCAGGAGCAGCTTCCTGCTCTCGGAAAGCTGGTGGCAGCCTCGCTGACCTTTCTTCTCCAGCTTCCAGATGGATTTGCAGCACTTCATTTCCTGTAGTGAGTCCCTTCTTGAGGTGCCTAGCGTGGTTTCCGTTCTCCATACCAAACCCTGGATGAAGCAGAGCCTGGGGGCTCTATCCTCTCAGGAAAACCTTTTAAAGGATTTATTCCTTTTGAAATACAATTCTGGAAAATGAGGAAGTGGACTTGGGACGGAGACCCCATGGTAGGTGTCTCTGGGGTGTCCTTCCTTGGAGGTGGTTGGGTGAGCCCTCTTATCTACCCGGCAGTGACTGGGGGGCCTGGACTTGGGGAGAGGAAGACATTGTCCAAAGGGAGACCTCCCAACCAGGTGATTCTATTCCAAACACATTTTCCTTTTCTCTGGTTCTTGACTGCCCATCGCTTGTGTGAAGGAAGCAGCAAGAGTTATTGTCCCCAGTGTATAGTGAGGGAAACTGAGGCACAAAGAGGCCTGAAATGGGGTAGTGTATGGCAGATCCAGGGAGAGCATCTCTGTGCTCTGTCTCCAAGTTCATCATCTCGTCACCAGAAAACCAGAAAGATTCTAGGGGAGGTGAGGATGGGGCAGGAAGATGTATTAAGCACCTATTACGTTTGCAGTGTTAAGCACTTTCCAGGCAATAGTTCATTTGACTGAAATGTCACAAAGTCCTGCTTTATGATTCCCATTGATGAGAAAAATGAGGCTCAGGGAGGTTACATGAGTTGCGGAGGCGCACAGTGGTAGACATGAGATTCAAACCCAGCACAGTCGAGCGCCAAAGCCCGTGTTCTTCCTCCTATACCACTACCCTTGGATAGCTGTGGCTGTAGGGGGTGTCCTATTGGTCGTTTTGGGGGCTCTCTGCAAAAGTGCCTGTGTGTGCCGGTGGCTGTGTTAGGCTCTATATATAAGTGCTTAGATTTAGGTCCTGGCCTCTCAGATCTTCCAATTTAAGATGAACGTCATTCATTTCTAGGGCTCTAACTTGCTTTATTTAGGGCTTTACATGTGTTAGCTCTGATCCTCATAAACCATGCAAAGTGGTTGATTATCTTCATTTTACAGATGACAAAACTGAGGCTCAGAGAGATTAAGTAACTTGTCCAAAGCCACACAGCTAAGTGTCAGAATGGGATTTGGAGAGGATGCGGGTCTGCCTGACTCCAAAGCCTGTGCCCACCACTGGTTACCACACAGCCTGCAGTGCAATAAGGGACATGACCAAGTAGACTCTCACGTAGTCATGTGATCAGATATCATGAGGTTTTTAAAAGATGATCATTAAAAATAATCTTTAGTGAAAAGAAAAATGCCTATGATATGAAGCTCCTGAGAAAAAGTAGTACACAAAAGTGTATGTACAGTGAGATCATTTAACAAACACACCATCAGACAAACTTGCCTATGTAGAGAAATGGAAATTGGAGAGAGATCCACCAAAATGTGAAGAGTGGTAGTGAAATTATGGGTAGTTTTTTCTAGCTTTCTGAATTTGTCACATTTTCCTTAGTGGAAAAAAACTCCCATATGTATTTTTTAAAAAGATGGCCACTCCAACATGGATAAAATGAAGCACGGGTCTAATATAGTAACAGAGGAAAACCCCTCAGACCCAACCTCAGCCAGCTTCTGACCATCTTTGAACATTCACTGTGGGTACCAGTCTGGGGTGGGCCCTGAGGCCTGTCTGTGTCTCCCCAGCTGTGCTGTAAGTTCCTATGGGACAGATTAGGTCCTATTCATCTTTGTGCCCCCAAAGCCAAAAACAATGCCCTGTGTGTGGTAAGAATACAATGAGAGTTGAAATAGAAAGGCTCTCCAAGGTTGTTATTTTAGGACTTGTGACTTGACTTGGAGACCTGACTTGCCATCCAAGCCTCTGGGACTAGACAAGAACTAGATTTCACAGCATCATTAATGCACCAATACGAGAAGCATCCAAAGGACTCAGTTCTCCTAAACCAGTCTCATCGTTATTCCCCTTCTTCTAATTATTCTGCCATCTTCTCTGATTAGAGAAGACAAACGTCTCCATCGTTCAGAGACCCTTACATTTTGGAGGTTTTAATATATGACAGTCAATTTTCATTATCCAATTGCTATTGTAATTAATGTATTCTGACATGGCCCTTGCTGACAAGAAACTCGCTATATTGTGGCCCAAACCATGTCCCCTACAACTTAACAATGACCCTGAAAGGCGCTTCTGATCTAGCTTCTTTCCTGGCTCTGGCCTCTTCTCCCAGGGCTCCCTCCCCAGTCCTACTCTGCTCCAGCTGCATCCTGTTACCTGCCCCAGTGGGCCCAGTGCTTTGGGCTCTAGTCCCAGCTTTGTTCGTGCTGTTCCCCTGCCCGGTGTGCCCTCCCCTCAGTCCATCTGCCAAACTCCTCGCCCTTCTTTCAAGGCTCTTACAAGACTCCTCTGCAAAGTCTTTCTTGACCTCTATCCACAGGCAACCCTGATCTCTCCCTAAGAATTCTACCGTCTCTAGAATGTTTCTCGCACTTACTCAATATCCACCCTTTCTGTGTGTATTTAGTGGGCACTTGATATGGAGCTAGGTGCTCGGTGTATGTTACCTCGAATTCTGGCAGCAACCATGTGAAGAAGCATTCATGTTTCCACTGATGAGGACACGGGCTCAGAGAAGTGAAGGACTGGCCCAGGCTCTCACAGACATTAATGGTAGAACCAAGATTGACGCTGGGTCTGTGTGACTCCAACATTCAGTCAAGTTTTGCCGGGTTGAATTGGATTACTCAGCAGGTGGTGTGGCTGCTACAGTGGGTGTCGCTGTGCATTCTCAACAGTCCCCTGACAGGAGGGGCTTGGAGTAACAGTCTGATTGGAAGGGAAGCTTCCTTCCCTTCCAATGGTCTGAAGCTGCATTTGGGCAACCATCATACTGCTTTTTATGGACTGCATATTTATGTAAGGCAGCTTTAGAGTGGCTTGATAGAAATTATGGAGGGGCTAAAACCCCTTCACAAGCACTGCAGATGGAGTCAAGGAAAAGTTGGGGGTAGAGGGCTGGGTCAGGGAAGCAGAAGGCAGAAGTGCAGCTGGGGGAAGTCATGCGTTCATATTAATCACCCAACTTTATCCACACTGAGTCAGACCCAAGAGGCATTTCATGAAGAGTAGATGATGCCATCCATTCCCTAGAGGACTCTCCATTCCAACAGAGATGTGTAAAAGAGGAATTCTGTGGGCATTAATAAACAGCTGTTTAGAAAGCTCTCATTAAACAGCATTCCCATGCTCCTGAGAAGGATGCCGCAATTATTATTTTCTTTTTTTTTTTTTAAGAACAGGAAAGAAAAAATTAACTGGGAAAAGCAAGAAACAATCGCTGTTGTTAACAACAATAAAATCATGACATTTGAATATAAAAGTTTCAACTTTTTCAAAGAGCTATCACATATCATTATCTCATTTAGTTCTCACTTCCATTAAGTGAGTTGTCAGGAGAACTTCTTACTCTTAATCCACAGGAAAAAACAAAAGTTCTCAGTGATGGATCAGAACCTGATGGATCTTGTGGGGCAAGCCCTCCAGTGCTCCTCATAGAAATTAGAACTTACTCGGTGAGCTGTTGTGGGCAGAGAGAGGGATTGGGCAGGTCCTTGTTACCTGGAAGTGAATTGAACCTTAGGTCCCGGTAGACAGAAACCATCACTATGCAAAGGCAGGTGAGCTGTGGTGCCCTTTACTTTCCTTGTTGGTCATTTCAGCTTTGTTTGGGTTGGCGAAGCCATTTTCAGTGGTCTTCAAAAGACATCACCAATAGTACTGGGCAGTATCCTTGTGCACAAGGCAAAGTTCAGCATCCTCTGGGTTGACCAATCAGAGATGAGTAACTTGCTCATTGATCTTTGATCCCTGATACCCATGACCTTCATCTTTTCCTTTCAGCTTTAATTAATGTCTCCTTTCAGGGTAGCAATAGTTATGGATGCACAAAGAAACATTGATTCTATTATCTGTTTCTTCCATTCTTCATCCTTTTATTATTGATTAGATTCTAGGTTCTGGTTTTGAATAGGTCATGGCAAATACAGTCAATAAATAATAGCACATTAAGCTTTAAGGTCATTATTTCATTGGCATCAATGCCAACATGATTTTTCAATTTATCTTGATCCAGTTCAGTGCAATTCAGTGTGTTTTTAAGCTGCTTCTCATTCTAAAAATCCTGTTAGGCATTGAGGATACAGCAGTGAATCGTTAAGTGTGGCTCCTGTTCTTATGAGGCTTACAGTGTAGTGGGAAGACAGACATTAAAGACATAATTATATACCTATTTAGAATAGTCACTAAAGGATGCTACAAGAAAGTGTAGCAGGAAGACCTAACCTAATCTTGATGTGTTGGGTGGGGAATTGACACAGAGAATATGTCCTGGGGGCGGTAATATTCCAGCTGAGAATTGAAGGGTGAAATTTGTGGGGTTCAGGGGGTTTGGTGGTGAGGGAGACAGGAAATGAAGAGCATTTCAATGCAGAATACAGCAGGGCAAAGGTCTAGAGAGCTTGGCACATCCATGGCTTAAAGGAAGTCCAGGTGTTTTGGATCACAAGGAGGAGAGTCATAGGAGATGATCTATAAGAGCCCAGGCAGAGCTATGCTATGGATCTGGGACTTTACACCAAGGGATTGGGAAGGCTGGATTAAGTATTTGAGATGTATTATACCAAGCAGGTGGTAGATGATGGTGATGATGATCATGATGAGGATAATAATGATAACAATAATAGCCAACACTTACTTTGTGCTTACTATGTGCCAGTCATTGTTCTAAGCATCTTACAAACATTAATTACTTTACATAAAGACCCATTATAATCTACCTCTGTTTTCTGGTACCAGGAGGCCAAAGTCTATCTGGGAAAGTCAAGAGTCAAACCAGAAAACAGAGGCAAACCCTGCAGAGTGGTCTGTAGTCAAGTTCTCAGTGTCTGGCAGAAATGAGCCTGAAGGAGAGGCAGGTTAGGAATAATCCAAGAGAGCCAGGTGACTGGCACAGACAGCTTTGGGGTTTCTCGACTCAGCTCAAATGGCAGAAGTTGCATGACACTCAGAGCCTCGTACGCCAGGCTGATCTATCCCCTGACTTTGGTGTGAACTGAAGGAAATAATGGAGGTGACCCAGATGCTCCTGTATAGGTTATGTAGGTGGACAACAGAATCCAAATGCCAGACCAAGACATTAATAAGTAGGAGTATTTCTATGCTAAGGTCCAAGTCTGAATTTTAACTGGTACGAACACTGACAGGCTTGTCACCTGTCAATGACAGTATGGGTAATGTCCACTATGTGTACATCTCAGCAGTTTGGAGTGGGGTTGGGTTTAGGGACAGGCATTTTTCTTTTTTTTTCATCTTTATTGGAGTATAATTGCTTTACAGTGTTGTGTTAGTTTCTGTTGTACAACAAAGTGAATCAGCTATATGTATACATATATCCCCATATCCCCTCCCTCTTGGGCCTCCCTCCCACCCTCCCTATCCCACCCCTCTAGGTGGTCACAAAGCACCGAGCTGATCTCCCTGTGCTATGCAGCAGAGGACAGACATTTTTCAAACCATGTATGGTATGATGAAAAGTACCCTGGCCCGTTGTCTGAAGAGGTTGGCCTCTAGTGCTAGTTTTGCTATCTTCTAGCCATGTGAGCTGGTGCAAACCACTTGCCCTGCCCCAGTCTCAGTTTTCTCATCTATAAAATGGGATTTATGGAATTGTTATGAGGATAAAATAAATTCTTATGTGTAAGAGCACCTTTCAAATGATAACACATCACTGTATCAGGGATGATTGGATGTTGAGGAAACTGTGCTCCAAACCAACAAAAACTGGCATGTTCCAGGACACCAGCTTCATAATATGGTGTCATTTGGGAAATATAGTTGGCAGATATCTGTGTGTGCCTTCAGGGCATTCTCTTCCCAGAAGAGGGGCCCACAGAATGCAAATGAGGGTCAGATGGTTGCATGTGGCAGGTTCTCGGCAGAGTGGACAGTGGTCATGTGGGTGGTGTGGCAGGTTCCCAGCAGAGTAGACAGCTGTGACAGTTACTGCTTCTGCTTCCCAGCATCCTTTCCCCCTCTCTCTGATAATAACCTGGCCACCTGACTTTGCAGGAACAAGAAGATCATGACTGAATTCCAGACTATGGAGAATTCCAAGAGGAATAGATTCACATGGGCTGGCGTGGGCAGAGAAAGCTTTGAGCGGACCCAGGGACTTGAGCTAGCCCTTGATAGATAGAATTGGGACAGTCAGGGAGAGGGAACGGCATTTCAGATGGAGGGGACAGCAAGAGCAAAGGCTCAGAGGTATAAATATATGTGGGGCTGTGATAAGACACAGACTAGATGGCAGGGTGTCTCAGGAGGTAGTAAGATAATCAAATCGACCACGGTCCCCTGAATCTGGATTATATGCATGGCACCTGCCAACCAGTTTATTTCAAGACTGTCCTTTCTGGGTCACTCATTTTATGATCCAACATCCCTTGTTCATTTGTCAGAAAGTTCTTTCTTATGTCTAACTCAAGTCCGCACTGCTAACATAAGGTTGTTTTCCCTGGTTTTGTCTTCAGAAGAGGCAAAAGACACAGTTTATAGAAAGTCCCAGCATGGAAAATATACTGGTCTTGTCCCTGTGGAAAGCTTTTGGCATCTAGAATACCCAAGTAACTGGAGCAGCCAGATCCTGCCTCTGGGAAGGGGCTCTGGCTGCCCTGGGCCTCCTGAGTATTTTCTCTTTGTTTTCTTGACTGATAAAAGGATTTGAGAATCCCCTGTTCAGCTCATATGGATGAACTCAAGGTGAGAAGGAAAGAAAAAAGAAAGAATTCATCTTCTTTGTCTTTGGAGTAGAAATAATGTACAGATGTCAAGTAGCACATTGAGATGCAATATTTAAGAGAAAAATGACACAGGTTCTTAAAAGCTAAATGTTTATTTCTGACTTAAAAGTGAACAGGGACTTCCCTGGTGGTCCAGTGGTAAAGACTCTGCGCTTCCACCGCAGGGGGTGCAGGTTTGATCCCTAGTCAGGGAACTAAGATCCCACATGCTGCGGCATGGCCAAAAAAAAAAAAAAAAGTGAATGGGCTCTGTTATCAGACAGCCCTGGGCTCATGCCCTGAGCCGGACACTTGCTAGTTGTGAGACCTTAGGCAAGTTACTGCATTTTTCTGAGCCTGTTTCCTCATCTGTAGAATGAGGTAGGCAGGAGGCATGGGCCAAAAAAAAAAAAAAAGTGAATGGGCTCTGTTATCAGACAGCCCTGGGCTCATGCCCTGAGCCGGACACTTGCTAGTTGTGAGACCTTAGGCAAGTTACTGCATTTTTCTGAGCCTGTTTCCTCATCTGTAGAATGAGGTAGGCAGGAGGCGGTAATCCTTTTCTCCATAGGGTTGCTATAGAAATGATCACATTATAGCACAAACGGAGACGAAGGGTTGAAGATCCCCACTCCTCACCTCCTTCTCATTCTTTTCTGTTGCTCCTTTCGTTGTTGGGCCCCTCCTAGACCCGCATGCCTGCCTAAGCCTTAGGCCTTCCGGAGGGGACTCCAGGGCAAAACCCAGCTGCTTTCCTTCATTAGTAGCTGGAGCACCTGGAGCCGCCTCCTGGTCCCAGAGGAACAGGGAACTCCTTCTGAAGGTGAGCCTGTTGGTCTCCCTTTCATCCTCCTTATCAAGCCCGGGTGATGACACCGAGCCGCCCAAGACACGAACCCGTGCTGTTCACTGGCCTTTCCACTGGAATTTAATCAGAACTCACAGACCAGCTCTTTGGGTCATTGCAATTCGGGAGCTCAAGACATTCTGGCATGACCACTTTGCTTTTCTCACTATTGCAAATAACTTTTAGGTGCTTGTTTTTATGCAGGAAGGCGTTAAACATCAGCCTTTCTGACAAGAGTTCCCTGTGGAGAAGTGATTCCATCTTTTGGGGCCACTTGGCACCTCGGAGGCCAATGGCGCAGCTTTTCAGCAAGGAACCTAATTAAACAAGCTTGGCAAAGGCCTCCAACTGATGTGTCTCTGTGGGGCCGCATGACAAGCGTGGTTTCAAGGTGAAAGAGGGAGGCCTTTCCTGGAAATTATGCCAATTGACTGGAATAAATATTTTCTTCCCACCTGCCTTTCCAGAGGCCGCAAGCGATCCTCTGTTGGTGGATTCCCCACGGGGGACTGTGCCAGGAATTAGGGAAGGGGCAGAAGCTAGGAATCCCTGAAACCTTTTCCTTTAAATAGCAGAGAGGAGTACTGGATGGAAGCCATTTGTTTCATAAATTAGTTTTCTAGTTCATTAGTTCCTTTAACCAATGAGTACTTGTTATGTGAATTTATTTAGTTTTAAAATAGGTAAGGTATTCACATGGTTCCAAATTCAGGAAGTTCACTGTAAAAGTCTCCCTCCAACCCACTCCCCGGCCATCCGGTTTCCCTCTCCAGAGGCAAGCAACATTACCAGTTTCTTAGGCCTCCTTCTGGAGATATGCTAAGCACAGAAAAGCTGTACATATTTCTTTTCCCTGTGCCTGTTTTTTTGTTGTTGTTGTTGTTTTAGGGTTTTGATTGTTTGTGTTTTGTTTTTAACCCACACAAATGGTAGTCATTTACAAACTCTGCTCTGACCTTGATTTTTTAAAACTTAATAATGTGTCTTGGAATTCTTTTTTAAAAATGCATTAAAGGCTTCATTATCCCTTTTTTATGGTTCATTTTAGTCCACTGCATGGAGGCATCACAACTTTTTCAGTAATCTCCTATTGAGAGACATCTGGTTTGTCTCCATTCTTCTGCTGTTAGAAACAACACTGCAGTGAATAACCCTGAGCAAATGTCATTTCATACATGGGCACGTATATCAGTAGAATAAGTTCCAAGAAGGGAATTACTGGGTGAAAAGGTATATATATTTTATATTTGTAATTTTGAACGGTGTGGTGAAGTTGCCCTACGTAGAAGTTGGATCAATGTACACTTCCACCAGTAACATGTAGGACTGTTTTCAACATGCAAGCGTGTTTTATTGAGTGTTTATTATGTTCCATGTACGTTGGGTGGTTAAAAAGGTGGAACCAACCTTCAATGGCTTCTCTTTGCTCTTAAAGTAAAGAGCAGTCCCCTACTTGGCTGGCGTGACCTAGTCTGTGAGCTCCCTGCTCGCGCCCCAGCCTCATTGCCTGCCTCTCTCCTTGCCTAACTCACTGCCACCACGCACACCCATCTTTTTTTAGCTCCTCAAACATGCCAAGCTCCCTAACCTCTCAGGGTCTTTGTACAGGAAGTGCCAGGTACCAGGAAGGCCCTTTCTCCCTTCTCCTCACCTAGTGAACCACCTTTAATCCTTATTTCTCAGGTTGGTCACAGCTGCCTCTTGGGAACCCTTCCCTCACCTCCATGACTAATTCCCTATGACTAGGTTAAAGCTCCCCAGCACCATGTATTCCTCCTTCAAGGCCCAGAACTTGATTTCTGCGATTATTTAGTTAATGTTGGTCTTTCCTGCTGGGCTGTGAGCTCCATAAGGGCAGGGACCATGTTTGTTTTTCTCCCCGTTATATCTCCAGAGCCTAGCACTGTGCCTGGTGCCTAGTAGGCACTCAGTAAATATTTCTTGTTTGAATTTATTTGGTAAGATCAACAACTCTTTATTAAGTATGAACTGTGTACAGGAATTGTTCTAGACACCAGGGATACATTAGTGAATAGAACAGACAATATTCCTGCTCTCATGGTGCTTAATATTCTGATAGCATTGGGGGAAGGAGTATATAGTCAATTAGCAAATAAAGATAGATAGATAGGGCTTCCCTGGTGGCGCAGTGGTTGAGAGTCCGCCTGCCCATGCAGGGGACGCGGGTTCGTGCCCCGATCCGGGAAGATCCCACATGCCGCGGTGCGGCTGGGTCCGTGAGCCATGGCCGCTGGGCCTGCGCGTCCGGAGCCTGTGCTCCACAACGGGAGAGGCCACAACAGTGAGAGGCCCGCGTACCGCAAAAAAAAAAAAAAAAAAAAAAAAAAAAGATAGATAGATAGATAGAAAGAATGTCAGATTGTGATGCATGCTATGAAAAGAAATAAAGTAAAGCAGTAGCACAAGATAGGGTTGGGAGAGCCATTTTAAACAGAGTCTTCAGACCTTAAGAAAGTCTCTTAAATAAGGTGATACTTGAGCAGAGACCTGAATGAAATGGAGTGAACTTTGTGGATATTTGTGGGATTTTTTTAAAAAATTCAAACAGAAAGCCACAAAAATTATCATGTGGATATTTGGAAGAAGAATATTCCAGACTGAGGGAATGGCAAGTGCAAAGACCCAGCAGGTCCATAATAGGCATGTTAGAGGAACAGCAAGAAGACCAGTATGGCTGGAATTAAGTAAGCAAGAAGAAGTGGATGATGGTAGATGGGCAAATGAATGACCCAAGAAATTGGCATATGGTGGAAAAGGTAAAATTTACAGGCAGAAAAAAACTGGGTTAGATCAAAATTGACAAGGGTGTTCAACAAATGGTGCTGGGACAGGTGGATATCTGCATACAAATAATTGAATCTTGATCTACATCTCTCATCATCTACAAAAATTAAATTGAAATGGATCATAAACCAAAATGGAAAGCCTAGAACTATAAAACTTCTAGAAAAGAAAATAAGAGAATATCTTGGTGATCTTGAGTTAGGCAAAGATTTCTTAGATACAACACCAAAAGTATGATCTGTAAAAGAAAAAAATTGTAAATTGGACTTCTTCAGAAGACACTGTTAAGAGAATAGAGACAAGTCATAGACTCAGAAAAAATAATTGCAAATTACATAACTGATAAATGACTTGTATATAAAGAACTTTCAAAATTCAACAATAAGAAAGCAAACAACATAATTTTAAAAGGACATAAGATTTCAACAGATGTTTCACCAAAGAAGATATGTGGATGGCAAAGATATGGATTGCAAGATATATGGTAAGCACATGAAAAGATGCTCAACATCATTAGTAATTAATAAAATGCAAATTAAAACCACAATGATATGCCACTATTTAGAATGCCTAAAATAAAAAGTAATGACAATATCAAATGCCGACTAACTGGAACTCTGGAAATGCAGAGTAACTGGAACTCTTACACGTGGCTGGTGGGAATGCAGAAATGCTACAGCCATTTTGGAATACACCTTGGCAGTTTCTTGTAAAGTTAACAAACATCTGTCATATGACCTAGAGATTCCACTCCTAGAGAAATGAATCTTCGCAAAACATGTATGTGAATGTTTATAGGTGTATCATAGTAACTGCCAAAACCTGGAAACAGTGTAAATGTCCTTTCATTGAAGAAGTAAAAACAAACTGTGGCACATCCATACAATGAAATACTACTTTACAATAAAAAGAAACATATAATAACACAGATGAATGTCAACTGCCTTGTGCTAGTGGAAGAAGCCAGGCTCACAAGGCTGCATACTGTATGATTCCATTTATTTGACATTTTGGAAAAGGCAAAACTATAGGGACAGAAAGTAGATCACTGAGGGCAAACGTCTCTGAGATCAAGATCTGAGCCACATGGTCTCTCTGAGCTTCTGTTTCTTCATCTATAAAATGGGGGTAACTATACCCACCTCCTAAAGGTGTTCGTAAAATAGATGTAATATCTAGAAAACTATCTGTGATCAGGAAATGTTCCTTGTCTCTCCTTTCCTTTCTCCTACTTGGGGCAGATCACTATTTCAGGTGGCTAATCTCAAATATTAAGTATTGATTTGACTGGTTTGCCTCTTAGAGGGACCCCTTATCTTTATATTCTGGAGGTGCCTTGCTTGCCCTCCAGTACCGATTGCTGCCACTGGGTATGTGGACTGTGACTTGAGTGGTGATACCAGCTTGAATGCAACCTCGGGTTCAGACATGTCTGAAGACCCCATGGGATGGCTTTCCAGAACCCTATTTGCATGAAGAATGGAAAAACCGCAAGAGCTTGTTCTAAGTAAAGAAGGTGATACAGCCATGGGTAAGAGGGAACCTTTAAGAATAACTGAGGGGGGTACTTCCCTGGTGGCGCAGTGGTTAAGAATCCGCCTGCCGATGCAGGGGACACGGGTTCGAGCCCTGGTCCGGGAAGATCCCACATGCTGCCAGGCAACTAAGCCCGTGCGCCACAACTACTGAGCCCACGTGCCACAACTACTGAAGCCCACGCACCTAGAGCCTGTTCTCCGCAACAAGAGAAGCCACGGCAATGAGAAGCCCGTGCACCGCAATGAGAGAAAGCCCGTGCGCAGCAACGAAGACCCACCACAGCCAAAAATAAATAAATAAATTTATAAAAAAAAGAATAACTGAGGGGACATCCCTGGTGGTCCAGTGGTTAAGAATCCACCTTCCAGTGCAGGGGCCGCAGTTCCATCCCTGGTTGGGGAACTAAGATCCCACATGCCTTGAGGCAGCTAAGCCCATGTGCTCTAGAGCCCGAGCACCACAACTAGAGAGAAGCCCGCACGCCACAACGAAAGATCCCGCTTGCCTCAACTAAGACCCGATGCAGCCAAATAAATAATGTTTAAAAAAAAAAAAAAGAATGACTGAGTCAGGGAAAGAGGCCAGTGACTGATGATCTCTCACCCAGATTTGTACACCTGCCCAGCCTCCTATGGACTGTTCAGGGACCCCCCCCCCCCCCCCCCCCCCCACCCCAAAGAGTATAATTC
>NC_041227.1:95231549-95265260 GCF_002837175.3 Physeter macrocephalus | reverse complement strand
GACTGATGATCTCCCACCCGGATTTGTACACCTGCCCGGCCTCCTATGGACTGTTCAGGGACCCCCCCCCGCCACCCCCCGGCAACTCAAAGGAGTATAATTCAAAGAAGGGCTATCTTCCTCTTTGCACCAGAACCCCCTGCAACTTTCACATTTCAAGGGCTCCTGGGTCTTGGCTGTGACGAGAGATGGTCGTGCCTGGTGGCCATGGTGGTGCCCTGTGACAGCTCCGTGGAGAAGCCAAGGCTCAGCAGGAGAGGACTCAACCATGGGCGCACGTGAAACACCTTTGGGAAACACCCAGAAGTACATGAGTATGTGGCACAAGGGTCAGGGAATTTTGAGTTGTTACTGTTAATGGGACACCCTCTGTGTCCACAGGCTGGTAGGATCTTCTCCCTACTTCTCTGCTACCTTTCCTTCTGATGATTGTCATGTAATGTCTACAGAAGGTTGCGATCCCTCTAGTGTGGCCAGGTATTTGAGAATAAGCCCAAAGGAGGTCTTCATTAATAGAAATATGGCCACCAGACACCCATTTAGCATCTACTGAGCACACACCATGGACAGAACCCTACTATGTTTCAGTGGGAGGCACCAGTCCTGTCCCTGGGGAGTTCCTTATATGGGAGAGGTCACACACACATGAAACAACTTTAGAATAATTATAGTGTAATAATATACTTGTTCTCACACAGGGTACTATGGCAACAGACTCTAGGTTTGGGAGTTGCTTGCTAACCCATATTACTTGTAGCTGTTTTTATCCCTGGCTACCCACTAGAATCACCAGGAGGGAGGGGCTTAAAAACTCTGATGTCAAGACCAATTCAATCAGAATCTGTGGGTAGAGCCCTGGCATTGATATGTTTTAAAAGCTCCCGAGTGGGACTTCCCTGGCCATGCAGTGGTTAAGATTCTGCGCTTCCAGTGCAGGGGGCACAGGTTCGAACTCTGGCTGGAGAACTAAGATCCCACATGCCACGCGGTATGGCAAAAAAAAAAAGGTAATACAAATAAATATTATGTCAACTAGAAAAAAAAAAAGCTCCCGAGTGACTTTTTTCCCTTACTTCATATTTTTGTTAGCATTTTCCAAATAATTAAGGCAATACATTTTAAACAGGGCACAAACAAAGGCAGATTGAAGAACATTCAGAATTTTTAAACAGCTTTGTAAATATTCAAAGGTGGGATTCTTATCCTTTTAGTGCTGTATTTTTAATAGGAAACTGCTTTCAATATAAAATACTGTGCTAAAAAAAGTACTGTACTAGATATAACTCAAAAATAAATTTTATGAATATGCAGGTAGATATTTTTAAGATTAGAATTTATATAATGTTAAAACACTTGCACTTGATTTAGTCTATTGTCTTATTTATGAGGTTACAAGAAACCTGAGATAATTTAAGACCGAAAAGAAAAAAGAATTTGACAGTGAAAATGATATTTTATCCTGAGACCACAGGCAAAAAATAAAACCATGATCTTCTTCCTAAAAACTTCCTATCCTTTGTGTAATTGAGGTCAACCACCTCACTTCACAACACTATAATTCACTCCATTCTTCTTTTCAGCAATAAATAGAAATATCAGAACAAATAAATTTTCCTGAAAATCTAACCATTTAAAATTATGCCAAAGATTGTTTATTTAATACTTACATAACTCTTCTATATAATATAAATATACATTTATGTATTATATATAATTATTTTTTGAAGAGATTATCAGTGAAGTTTATCTCTACCTTATAATCTATTTTATATTATCAACATTCTGTTCAATTCAAAATAATAATTCAGTACAATTTTGGTGATTCTGTTTTCACAAGTGCCAGTCAAAATAGGTGCAAAGTCAAAAGAATTGTTTCTACTGAAAGAATTCAACATGTAAATTTGGTCTCCTGAGAATCAGGCAGGGTTCATAAAATCTCCTTCAGTGTGATTACCTCCTTAGGAGATTTATCTTAAAGCATTCTGAAGGTACTTACAAGCACTATAAATAAAACACCATGCTGCCTGCCATGTCAAAATCGGGCCCACCGACAGGAGATGTCACACTGGTGTGCTGGGGCCAGCTGCACTGCCCACTTAGTGCCGATGGTTGAATATTCAGGAACTTTGTGAGCAGGCTGTTCAACCATTGGTAGCTTGAAGTCATCCATAGTGAGAGTACTTCACCATGAAAATCAGGGCACCCCCAAGAGCCAGTTTACCAGCATCCGCTGTCTAGGACAGTGTTTGTGATTTTACCTAGGACTATCATATTTTGAAAAGCAGTTCCCCCAACCCCCAGTGCTTTGCCTGGGTGCACACCCAGCTATGACTTTATGGCCATGACACTGAGCCTGCTGCAGGACCACGTGGCAGAGGCGCAAGCATCCCTCTCCTCCCACAGCTGTGCTGTGCCAACTCCCCCTAGTCCTAGAATGACATCCTGTGGGTCCATTCGGAGCACTTCCTCGACAACATGTACGCCTGTTTACCTTGAGCCCGGTTATGTAACATGTATTTATACATGTTAACTTATTTTTCCTCACCACGAGTGAACAGAAGATATATAAAGTACTTATCGTCAGGCGTAGTATCGGGTAGGGAAAAGAAACATGAACAGAGAAACTGCCTTATAAGAAAGTCTTTAAATGCCATCGATAAGGCTCACAGATGCAGAAGGAGTCCCATATTTCCAGTTGTAAAATGACAAAAGTCTGTGTTCCATCGGTAATTATTGTTCCCAGTAAGAGCATTGTTCTGCCTGAGATCCTTATTTGAATGGTGTCTCCAGTGACTAACTTTGTCATCTTGCCAAGTTACCTGGCTACTCAAGTTTCCTCCACTGCTATGTTGCAGACTGGGTCGATAATGAAATAGAGCTGTGGTTCTGAAACCTGAGAGCACATACAATCACCTGGGGCAACACAGATTGCTGGGCCCTACCCACAGAGGCTCTGAGGCAGTAGGGGTAGGCGAGGCCTGAGAATTGGCATTCCTAACAAGTTCCCAGGGGATGCTGCTGGCCGGGATAACACGCTGAGAACCATTGAAACAAAGCAGAGAAATAATAACAGTTGCATAATTCTTTGTCTCCCCTGTTCCCTTGACTGATAAGGAAAGGGGAAATAGCAGTTATTGCGTATCTACAATTATGCAAGTCATCTCATTTTATTTAATACTCACAACACCCTCGAAGTAATTATTATTTTATGGATAAGGGAATTGAAGCTCAGAATAGTTAAATGGCTTGCCCAGAGCTTTAAAAGGAGGACCTGGTGAATCTGGGATTCAAATACGTTTGTCCAACTCCAAAATCTATATTCTATTTGTTGCACCTTGCTGCCTCTACCCACAGTGTTTGGCCATGGCAATTGCATTAGCTTAGGGGTTTAATTTTATTCTACTTCCTCCTACATGATAGTTTGTCTTCTACTTTGTCTTATTGTCTTTTTTCTAGGTATTCTGATGTACAGCCAGAGTCCAGTCCCCTAGTCTAGAACAAATTATTTGGCTTTTTCAGCCTCTTTTTTCTCATCTATAAAATGGGGAATCACATGACCCACCGTAGAGCATCGCGGTGGAATTAAAAGTCTGCATAAACAACTTGGCAGACGTTAGGTGCTTGATGGCTGTTGTAATCACTCGGTGACCTCTCGCTTCCCTTGCTTGCCATCGTCACTAATTTCAGAACGAATCAGTTGATGTGTTCTCCTTCTCCTCTTGCGTTAGCTACATTAACTGAGACTTATTCTGACCATTTGTTTGAATTGTCTTCTCGGTACGTCTCCTATTGGCACCCACTGAATATATATTGCAGAGTGTTGTGAATATTAAATGAGATAACTTGTAAGAGGCATAGCAATCAGCCAGTCAACAAGCAAACATTTATTAAGCATCTACTCTGTGCCAGTCATGGGGTATAACAGTGAAGCAGAGTCCCTGCCCTAAAGGAACTTGCATGATCATTTTCATTGCTTCTTTTTGGAGGTGGCAAGGATTAAATCTCTGATACGTTTGTAATACTACTGCTGCTGCCTTTTCAATACTGCTTTGCTTTGCTTCCGAGTTGGTTGATTGGTTGGTTGGTTTTCAGTATGTTCTAGGAGCCAATGAATTGGCTGGGAACTTGGAATCCTACTTTTGAACTCGCAGCAGCTCCCTGTCTGTTTTCACACAAATGGACTTGCCGATATCAATAAGATGATGCCTTCTGGTCTCAATATCTACGGTGTTGCAGGTCTGGGTGTGACTTGCTGCTATGACTCCCTAGACAGCAGCAGAAGCTGGAGTTAAGAGCTCACTTTTCCTCCAGCATCTTCCACATCCCAGAACCTGAAGTTCTGTGCTTGGTGCAGTGCCTGAGAACTAACTTCGGTAATTAGTGGTGCACTTGTCAAGGTCACCAGTGGCTGTCACGTTGCTAAATCCAACGCTTAGCTCTCAGTCCCCATCTTAGCTGACCCACCAGTGGCATTTGCAGAGTTATCCCTCTCTCCTTTGTCCCTCAAACACTTTCTTCACTTGGCTTCAAGGACACCACACTCTCCTGGTTTGTAGTTTCCTCCTCACCTCTAGGGAGGCGTCCGCCATCTGACCTCCTCCCACTCCTGACCCGCCTGCCATCTACTCCTTCTCAGCTAAAAGCACCTCCACCCTTCCAGCTGCTCAGGCCAGAGCCCTTGCAGTCACACTTTACTCCCCTCTTTCCCTCACACCCCACATCAAATCCATTAGCAAATCTTGTTAGCTCGACCTTAAAATATACCCGGAATCTGACCACTTCTCATCACCTCTGCTGCCACCACCCTGGTCTGAGCCACCATCATCTCTTGCCTGGATTATTTTAATAGCCTCCTAACTGGTCTCCCCACCTTGATCCCTGTCCCCGCCCCCCGCCCCTAGTAAATTGGTTATTTCTTTTTTGCGGTACGCGGGCCTCTCACTGTTGTGGCCTCTCCCGCTGCGGAGCACAGGCTCCAGACGCACAGGCTCAGCGGCCACGGCTCACGCGCCCAGCGCGGCATGTGGGATCTTCCCGGACCGGGGCACGAACCCGCACAAGTCCCCTGCATCGGCAGGCGGACTCTCAACCACTGCGCCACCAGGGAAGCCCTAGCAAATTGTTCTTGACCACAATGGCCAGGTTCATTCTTCTAAAGTGTAAGTCAGATCATGCCGCTCCTCCACTCAGAGCCCTCCAGTGGCTGATTGTGTCTCTCAGAGAAAAGCTGATGTTCTTAAAATGGCCCAAAAGCCCTGTGACCTCTCCCAGCATCTCTTAGTACCGGTACTAGACAGTACTCTCCCCGCCCCTCTTCTGGCCTCCTTGCTTTTTCCTGACTTTGCCAGGCCTGCCCGACACAGGGCCTTTGCACTTGCTCTTCTGCTCTTCCACGGTCCTCTACCCTCCCCGCCTACCTCCTCCCCCCTGCCCCAGATGGCGGCACGATTTCCCCACTCACCTCCTTCAATTGCTTGTTCGCTTGTCTCCTGCTCAGTGGAAGCTCCCCTGACCACTGTATTTAAAACTGCAGCCTTCCACACTCCCCATCCTCTTCCTGCTTTGTGTTCTTCCACGGACCTACCATCTCCTAATAGAGTATGTGGTTCCTTCTTTGTTTCATTTTCACCTGTGTCCTCCGCTCTGATATAAGCAGTAGGAAGGCAGGGGGTTTATGTGTTTTGCCCACCATTCATCCCAAGCACCCAGCACAGTGCCTGGCACACAGTCAACCCTTAACAAATATTTGTCAAATGCATGACTGCCTGACATTTAACAAGTTCTTACTATGTACCAGGCCCTGTGCTAACTGCCTTCCTGGAGTCTATCATTTCATCCTCTAGCAACACTGAGAGGTAGACACTATTATTATTTTATAGATTAGGAAATGAAAATTCAGGATAACTTGCCTGAGGTGACGTGGTTACAAAGTGATAGAGGTAGGGTTTGAACCCGCCTAGCCAGCCTCCAGAGCCTGGGTGCCTGACCTCTTTGCTGCAGTGTATTTAAGCCTCAATGTGGAGCCTCTGCCTCCAGGGGGCCTTCCTGACCCCCAGCGCAGGCTGGGCCTGATGACTGGCCCGCACCGTTGGTACTCACACAGCACCAGGCACCATCTCAGAGCTCTTCTAGGAGTCGGTCTGTATGTCTGCCTCTCCCTGTAGCTTGTGAGTTCTGCTAGGACAGTGCCTTATTCATGTTTATCTTCCCAGCCTGGCATGGCACATGGTAGGTACCCAGTGAACATGGGTGCAGGAGGCTGGAGCTGCTGTGTCTTCCAGGCTCCATGGATCGATGGCGGCTGCCGGTGCTGAGCAGGAGCCCCGTGACCATCAGCCACGTCTGACTTGCACAGGGTGGGAGATGGGTCACATGCATGCAGTCTGCCTTCCTCCAAGCACAGAATAGACACTCAGTAACTTTTGTCGGCTTGAGGACAGAATTACTTCCTTAAGGAATTGACTTGAACCCTTCAGGCCACACGGGGTGGGTGGTGGGGTCGGGATTTTTTAATGTCTCAAGAAGAAGCATTTGGAAGAGACGCATTTGGGCAAAGCTTGGTTTGCCAAGGTGCTCATGGAAGAGACTGCTATGATATCTTGCTCTTCCTGGTTTAACTGAACAGAAACCCACTCTATCTTGATTGACACACTTTTGTGTCTTTTTAAAAAATTATATTGAAAGACAGTGCTTTGCCTTCAGTGGCTAAGGATGTTATAGCACGTATGGGCTCAGTATAGTAAGTCTGCTTGCAGTTTGCCTACAGACAGCTAGCTGTATAAGAACTTGGACTAAGTCAAGGACATTCCTTGGATATTAGTACTTTCGCTACCTCTCAGACATACATGTAACTTCTTGTAATTTGGCCTTTTATGTTAAAGGTGGAACATCTACATTTAGGAAGGGGATGGATAGATAAGATTCCAGTTAACTGAGGGCACTAATTAATGAATTGTAGTTGATTGATTTTGTAAATAATGGAACCCTAAGGCACCTTTGTGTCCCGTGTTTACTCATCCTGTAAACCAGAAACAGTCACTCCTCACTGTAACCAACCCTGAGCTCAGTCCAAATATTGTAGCTGTTCTGCTACTTTACTAGTTGACAATTGTCCTAATAAGTGGACCTCTTTTAGTTCCCAGGGCTTAGGAAACTTCTGTTCTATTGAGAATGTTGCAGGGCTGCTATTTGTTGTAGCAAGGTTTGGCTCAAGATAAGAACATGGATGAGTGTAGCTGTGCGAAGTGCTTTGCCGAGAGAGAAAAAGTTGTTTTGAGTCACTGCACCTGCCTGTCTCCCTGGGCTGTGATGCAAAACACAATCCTTTCAAACAAAAGAATGTAGGAAGTGACAGTCCTTCAGCCTCACCAATGAATTCAAATCGGCACCAAGAAAACAGATTCAAATCAGTAACCCAAACCCCACCCAGAGCCAATTCTTTGTGAACAATAGCTGTAACCCACGCCTCACTGAGCATTAGGTGATCAGCTATTTTAAGTAGCATGGGTGCTTAACCCCAAAGTCAGGTTTAGTTAGTTAATTAATTTTATTCTGCCTTTTTATAAAGACAGGACATAAGGGGTTTTATAATTTTAAATACAGTGAAAATGGAGAATTTTAAAAGGGACTGGAAGCTGGTTATGGCAAAATAGGAAATATTCTCAGTAATGTGGATAAAATAGTTTGAGCATGAAAGTTAACCCTGAGCTTCCTAGCCCCCAAGGCAAAAACAGAAATGGTGGGCCATGTGAGTTTCATCATCATTATCTGAAGGAGATGGAGAAGGAAAGCAGCTGAGCAGCTGCATTTAGTTTTGTTTGAAGGAGCAAGCATTCACCGGGCATTACATTGTTGGAAAATTAAATTTTGTAGATTTTCATGTAAGGCACTTGAGATACTTGCTCAGAGATGTCTTCGGCTGTAGTTTCGCAGGAGCAGAAATGGACCCTGTTTTACCATGAAACCATGAAAGCATAAATCAATGATGGTTCTTCCGGGGAGAGCAGTCACCTCATACTTAAGCTCCACATCTATGCCTAATTCTGTGTCACATTTATTTTTAACTTTGGTGCAGGGATGCGAGCTGGTTGCTCGTAAAGAATTGACTTCCAGAAAGATGGATTCTAGAGACACAGCCAACACAGGTAATACAAACAAGTCAGCTTGAACAAACCACCAGAAAACCCTCACGTCTTCTTTTTCCACTGGTTGCTCCATACTGTATTTACCCCTGTGTGATGCTGTCAAGAGAGAGAATGAAATAACCAGGAGAGTCTTCGGGCGAAGGAGACACAACGAATAGCACTGACATCATGCGCTGAGAGGAGCTTCAGCTGTTGGAAATTCCCAGTGTGCACATTTTGGCATTTCCACCTAGAGTGTGGACTTCCTGGGACAGTGGAAGAAAGCCCACCCTGCTCTCTGTAGTAAAAGTGTCCCTGCCCAAGTCCAAGTATCCTGGTCATTAGCTTTCCCAAACTGGCCCAGTTCCAATGTTTGACTTTATATACAAAGGCAGCTTTTCTGATACACATTTGCAGGACGTTCAATTAGCTTGTTTTCTTGCCTTCTCTCATCTGGTTCTTTGGAACCATCTGCAAACATCTGCATTGCAAGTGCAAGTGATTAGGACCAGAGTGACCCCTGTCTCTCCTGTAAGCCATTTCAGGGCAGCGGAGGCGCTTCCACCGTCTCCGGATCGATAACCAACGTGCCTCACAAGGGAGTAGGTACAGAGGTGAATGCAGCCATTCCATCTCCTGGTTCCAACCCTCTAAATGAGAAAGTTTCCACTTGGGGACGGCCCAGGGATGAATTCTTTCTGGCTGTGTGCCCTTTGGAAGACACAGGTTTCTTCCAGGGTGCCAAGTGAATGGCAGGAGTGATGAGTAACAGTCTCTCTCTAGCACGGTGAGCTGTTTTATGGGCAACAGAGGGCATGAGTAAGCAGTGGGAAGCAAGGGGCTGGGGCTATCCCCTTATGGGAGGGACATTAAGCCAATGTCAAGTCAAAGGACAGGAAGAGAGCTCCCCAACTTCCCCAGCTTATTAAACTAGTGCATTCTGAGACACCCAGTTTAGTTCTGAGCATGGCAGCCATGGGATTTTCCCTGTCTGGGTGAGACAAGTGATTCAGCTCTTCAGTTAATTCCCTTTCTCGGCTCTCGGCTCTAATTCTTGACTTTGCAGTAGAAAAAACACTTCTCAGAAATAGGCATCACTTAGCTGAGCCACTTGCAAGGCAGCCAGACATCCATGAAGAAATCCTCTAGGCTCCCCAAGAGGTCTAGAAAGTAACAGTAGTAAAAATAATAATAACAGCCATTGCTTATATAGCACTTACTGTATACCAGCTTCTGTTCTAAGCACGTCCCTTACATTTACTCATTTGATGCTCTTAAGAGCCCTGTGAGTTTGGTGGTGTTGTTATCCTCATTTACAGGTGAGGAACTTTGGAAGCAGAGAGGTATAGTAACTCATCCAAGGTCACACAGTGGTGAGACGATGTCTGCTGAACACAGGGTACTAAGAAAGTGTCATGAGAAAGAGTGGTTTGAGGTAATGGTCTGGGTGGTCTGTAGCCAGCCTGGTGAGACCTGAGGCTCTTGAATCTTCTTTGGATCCAGGAGCCCTCTGAGAATAAGTTGAAAGCATACACCTTCTTTCTAGAAATATGTACACATGCATTATCATAGAAAAAATTCCAATGTAGCTGCTTTACTTGAGGAATTGCAACTCAGTGACTGTTTAACAAGGAATAGTATCACTTTTCCTGATATTGGCTGCCAGTAGTGCTACCCTCTTTTCTGCAGGTAAGCTTCTGTTGATGAGCAACGAGCAGGACTTCTCGGTCTGTCCCCATAACATTAGTCATTTGCATTTATAAAACAGTCTTTTGTACACTTTACATATGTACAGTTTTATTTGCCAATGATACCTCAATAAAGCCGGGGTGGGTGAGGGGAGGAAACGGTCTCATGTAAGTTGTTAAGCCTTAATATTAACAATGTTATTTAAGTTCTCTCCATTTAAAAACTTCGATCTTGTATTCGCTTCCAAACTTCCCTCCTCCTCCCAGGCCCATGAGGCTCCTTTCCGCCTAAGGGGTGTGTGTGTGTGTGTGTGTGTGTGTGTATTGGGTGAGGTGTGTCTGCTCTCACTCAACCCCTCCATCCTTCTTGGTTACTCCTTCACTGATCTTTGATTGGGTTCAGGTCAGAGGAGGCACCTGCTAAGGGCCTAGCTGCAAGAGCCTCAATGTCAACATCACTGTCAAGTGGCATATTGAGGGATGTGTGTGTTGGGGGCACTGTCCATACAGAATTTAAATGCAATCATAAAACTGACAAAAGCCAGTCTACGTTTATCCTCACTATGCCCAGAAAATATTAAACAACATAAGTGACCAAATACTTCTTCCCGCCTAAGCGGACCAACCCCCTTGGTATGGCATGATGTCAGGCGACTTTGCCAGGCCTTGGCAGTCCATTGAGACCGGTGTCTTCAGGCTGATTCCCAGCCAGAAGCACCTGCTGCTCATACCTCTGTGCCCAGTGCAGCTTGCCTCCTCATCTCCAGCAAACCTGCAGCCTCCCAGCTCATCTTACTCTCCACAGCCCCAACTCCGGCACCTGCAGGTCCTGGTTGCTGGCAGGAACTTGGGGTTGGAGGGAGTGTTCTTGCCCTCTCTTGACTGTACCACTCCAGTAGCATCAGGGCAGTCCGGTGGCTCTGTGGGCATCAGATAGGCAATGAAGTGTCAATCTCCCCATTGTGCAGATACCAACAGATTTTTATCCACTCTCATCCCTGTTCGAACTAGTCAGAGTCCCACTCTTTCCCCTCCATCTCCAGGGAGAGGAAGGATAGAATAACTTCTTTTCACAAACACTCTCCTCCCCCCAGAAGCATCTCCCCACTCACCCTAAACCATCAGCTTTATATTGACCAGGGTGGTGGAGAGAAAGGGGTGTGTCCTTGGTTCTTCCAAGTGTTACCCCTTGTCAGGCCTGGTGGGAGGGTGGCTTGCTTCCAAGCTGGTAGCTCATGGACTTTGCTATGTGGTATTGGGTTGGCCAAAAAGTTCGCTCGGGTTTTTCTGAAACATCTTATGGAAAAACCCAAATGAACTTTTTGGTCAACACAATATATCCAGTTCCTTTGGTTCTCAGTTCCAGTCACAGTTTCGGGAAATCAGAAACAATTTACCTCTGCGTTTCAGGCCACCATACTGTAGTTGTATAAAATTTCAGGGGATTCTCAGACCAATGCCAAGATGACACAGATGTTAGAATTACCTGGCAAGGATTTTAAAGTAGTCATCGTGAAAATGCTTCAACAAGCAATGACAAACATGCTTGAGACAAATAAAAAACTAGAAAACCTCAGCAGAGAAGCAGAAGTTATAAAGAAGAATCAAGCAGAATTTTTAGAACTGAAAAATACAGGAACCAAAATTTTAAAACTCAGTCAATGGGCTTAAGAGAAGACTAGAGAAGGCAAATGAAAGAATCAGTGAACTTGAAGGTAAAAAAATAGAAATTCCCAAATCTGAGCAATAAAGAGAAATAGACTGAAAAAAGTAGAGCCACAGGGACCTATGAGACTATAACAAAAGAACATTTGTGTCATTGGAGTCCCAGGAAAGGAGAAAGAGACTGAAGCTTAAAATGTGTTTGAAGTAACAATGGATGAAAACTTCCCAAACTTGGCAAAAGCCACTGATTCAAGAGGCTGAGAAAATCCCAGACAGGGTAATCCTAAAGAAATCCATGCCAAGACACATAATCAAGCTTCTAAAAATTAAAGAAAAGAAAATCTTGCAAGTATCAAAATAGAAATGATACCTTACCTATAGGAGGAAAACAATTCAAATGATAGTATATTTCTCAACAGAAACCATGGATGCCTGAAGGAAGTGATATAACATTTTTCAAGTGCTGAAAGAAAAGAACTGTCAACCCAGAATTCTGTAACCAGTGTTACAGAAAATATCCTTCAGGACTGATAAACATAAATCAAGACATTTGTAGATGAAGGAAAAACTAAGAGGATTTGTCTCCAGAATTTGTCTACCCTAAGAAATGGCTAACGGAAGTTCTAGAAACAGAAAGGAAATGATTAAAGAAGGAATCTCTGAACATCAGAAAGGAAGAAAGAACAAAGGAAGGAGTAAAACTATGGGTAAATACAATAGCGCTTCCTTCTTCTTTTAAGTTTTCTAAATTATATTTGATTGTTGAATCAAAAATCGTAACACTGTCTGATTCTCAATATATATAGAAGAATATATAGACTGGTTCTCAATATATATAGAAGAATTATTTAAGACAATTACTTAAATAATTGTAATGGGAGAGGGTATAAATGGGAGAGGGTAAAAGACACTGAGAAGAGCACAGTATCATGTCTGTGTTATTCTTGCCCGAAATGCATGACCTTAATCTAATCATGAGAAAATATCAGAGAAATCAAAATTGTAGAACATTCTACAAAATAACTGACCAGTACTCTTCAAAAGTGTCAAGGTCACAAAAAACAGAGGAACTGAATCACATTGGAAAAATATAAAGAGATATCACAACCAAATGCAATGTGAGATCCTAAATTGGACTTCTAAAATATTTCTTTCTTTAAAAAAATTCTGCTAAAATGATAACAGCAGAGTACATAAAGTACTCCAATCTTAAATATATTACGTGATGATTCTTTATATATGGACAAAACTATGTAACCACCACTCAGGTCAAGACATAATATTTCCAAAAGGAAAGATAAAACATAAGATTCATTTGTGTCCTTTCCCTGTCTATCCCCTCCCACAGAGGCAACCACTATTCTGACTTCTATCATCAACAATTAGTTTTTCCTGTTCTTGAACTTCATATAAATGGAATCACATAGCAGGTACTCTTTTGTGTCCGGCTTCTTCCATTTAACATAGTATCTGTGAGATTCATTTATGTCATTTTGTAAACTCAAGTTTGTTTTTATGCTGAGTGGTATTCCATTATATGACTACCCTATAATTAGTTAATTAATTCTCCTGTTTATGGGCATTTGGCTTGTTTCTAGTGTTTGACTACTATGAATAAAGCTCCTGTAAACATTTTTGTATTATGTATTTTTGTTCACACTTGAACTTATTTCTTTGGGTTAATATATAGGAATGGAATTTCTGGGGCATATTTTTAGCTTTATAGATACTGCCAGGCAGTTTCCCAAAGTTGTACCAATTTACATTCCCTCCAGCAATGTATGAGAGTTTGTCATTCCATGTCCTTGCTAACACTTGGTATTCTTAGTCTTTTGTTTTAGCTATTCTTGTGGGTATGACCCTCCTTTTACGTATTTTCACACCATCACCGCAATCCATCTACTGAACTTTTCATTTTCCCAGACTGAAATTCTGTGCCCATTAAACAGCAACTCTTCATTCCTCCCTCCCCCGAGCTTCAGCAACCACCATTCTACTATCTGTTTCTATGAATTTGACTACTTCTAGGTGCCTCACATAAGTGAACTCATACAGTTTTTGTCCTTTCGCGGCTGACTTATTTCACTTAGCACTTAGTCTTCAAGGTTCATCCATGTTGTAGCGTGTGTCAGAATTCGTTTCAAAGGCTGAATAATATTCCCTTGTAAGTACATACTACATTTGTTTATCCATCTGTCAGTGGATACTTGTGAATAATGCTGCTGTGAACATGGGTGGACAATATCTGTTTGAGACCCTACTTTCAATTCTTTTAGGTATATACCCAGAAGTAGAATTGCTAGATCGCATGGTAATTCTATGTTTAACTTTTTGAGGAACTGCCATGCTTTTATCCACAGTGGCTGTGCCTTTTTACATTCCCACCAGCAATATACAAGGATTGTGATTTTTCCACATCTTCACCAACCCTTGTTATTATCTGTTTGTTTCATTCTATTTTATTTTTTCATAATAGCCATCATCCTAATGGGTGTGAAGTGGTATTTCATTGTGGTTTTGATTTGCCTTTCTCTAATAATTAGTGATATTGCTCATCTTTTCATGTTCTTATTGGCCACTGTAAATCTTTGGAGAAATGTATATTCAAGTCGTTTGCCCATTTTTAAATTGTGTTGTGTATTTTTTGGTTGTTAAGCTATGGAAGATATATTAGTCCCTTATCATTAGTCAGAAAACATTAGAAATGCAGGTAACCACATAACACACACACACACACACACACACACACACACACAGTCAGATGGTCTCCAACTTATGATGGTTTGACTTAATTTTTCGACTTGCGATGGTGTGAAAGCGATACACATTCAGTAGAAACTATACCTCGAATTTTGAATTTTGATCTTTTTCAGGATAGCAATATGTAGGACAATACTTTCTCATGATGCTGGCAGCAGCAGCGAGCCACAGGTCCTGGTCAGCCACGCGATCACGAAGGCAAACAACCGATAACACTTACAACCACTCTGTACCCAGACAACCACATTGTTTGCTTTCAGTACAGCATTCAATCAATAACATGAGATAGTCAACATTTTATTATAAAATAAGCTTTGTGTTAGATGATTTTACCTGATGGTAGGTTAATGTAAGTGTTCTGGACACATTTAAGGTGGGCTAAGCTATGATGTTCAGTAGGTTAGGTGTGTTAAATGCATTTTCAACTTGTGATATTTTCAAATTACAGTTGGTTTATCAGGATGTAACCCCTTGTAAGTCGAGGAAGATCTGTATATATATATATTTATATTTATATATATTCCATAAGGATCAGAAATAGGATTTGCTGCAATTTTCTCCCATTCCATGGATTTCCTTTCACTCTGTTGATAGTGTCCTTTGACACACAAAAGTTTTAACCTTTGATGAATTCCAATTTATCTACTTTTTCTTTTCTTGCTTGTGCTTTTGCTGTCATATCCAAGAAATCATTGCCAAATACAATGTCATGAAGCTTTCCCTCTATGTTTTCACCTAAGAATCTTGTAAATTTAGCTCTTACATTTAGGTCTTTGATCCATTTAGAGTTATTTTTTAAATGAGGTATAAGATAAGGACCCAACTTCATTCTTTTGCATGGGGATATCCAGTTTTACCAACACCATTTGATGAAGAGACTGTCCTTTAACCATTGAATGGTCTTGGCATCCTTGTTGAAAATCATTTGACCATATATGCCTCCGTGGGCTGTCTTGAACCTTCATACCCCCTGGTCCATTTTCCACACATAGATCTTAAAATATTGTAGACAGCTACTGTGACCCCCAGAAGGGTCCTTAGATGCATCAACCATCTTTTGATAAAATTCTTCCATTTCACCCACAGTGCCTACGTGGTGTTTTTTAGGTTGAATTGATGAATTCATTAATGAGTAAATATGACATGGTATCAACTTTCCTAATGATCTTGGTCATCCTTCTTTGGACATGCCCCAGTGTCCCAATGTCCTTAAAAATGTGGTTTTCTGAACTGGACACAAGGTTTAATATGAGGATGAGCCATCTGTAGGCCAAAGGTTGTCACCTCCTATTTTCAGGACATTCTGCTTCTCTTCATGATGCTAAGAGCTGTGTTAGTATTTTTGGCAGATGTGTCTGTCCGCTGTTGACTCATACGGGGCTTATGATCTGCAAAAACACCCAACGATATATTAAAAGAATGGTTATTGCTATTTTCCCCACTTGATTATAAAAGAGTGGGACTTTGGGGAAATGTAGAAAGGTAAAATGAAGAAAAAGAAATCAATCATTAACATGTTTATCGTTCATTCTACCTTCTTATCTATTTGTGTGTGTTTAACTTTTTAAAAAAAAAATTCAGATCGTATATTTTATGTCATTACATATTCTTCAAAACCTCACTTTATAAGAAAGCTATATAAGATCATAATGACTATATAAAATTCCTTCATTTAGTGTGTATTTACCTTAATACTCTATTATATGATTTATGAACCATTTCGCTATTGTTGGACATTTCAGTTGTTTTCACTATCTGTTATAAATAATGCCATGGTGAACATCTTGGTACATAACTCTTTTTTAATCTCTCTGAATATAAATTGGACTTCACAATTTATCCACCAGATTTTACTGTCTCCCAGCATTCAACTCATTTTTGGCTGGTTTTACTTGATTCTTTCATCTTTGTCAAAATCTCTATGAACCTCAATTTTCTCTCAATATATTAGACATTCTTCTCAGGTTTGAGTCAATATAAGCAGGTGTTAGATCTTCACTTGAGTCTTTACTAAAAATATTGAAGAGGGCAAGGCCATACACAGAGTTGTGTAGCTTCCCATTAGGGAGAACTTTCCCTCTGTTGACATTAACCACTTAAGGGGAAGGGGAGTTACATTTTATTATTATTACATTTTGACATTTTAGAAACTGACATTAAGAGAGGTTATATCTCTTAGCAGCATTATTTACAATAGCCAAAATATGGAGGCAACTTAAATGTCCATCAACATGTGAATAGATAAAGAGGATGTGGTATACGTATACACAATGGAATACTACTCAGCTATAAAAAAATAATGAAATTTTGCTATTTGCAACAACATGGATGGACTTGGAGGGTATTACGCTTAGTGAAATAAGTCAGACAGAGAAAGACAAATACTATATGTTATCACTTATATGTGGAATCTAAAAAATAAAACAAACTAATGAACATAAAAAAGAAACAGACTCACAGATATAGAGAACAAACTAGTGGTTATCGGTGGGGAGAGGGAAAGGGAGAGGGCGAGATAGGGGTAGGAGATTAAGAGATACAAACTACTATGTATAAAATAAATAATCTACAAGGATAAATTGTACAGCACAGGGAATATAGCCAATATTTAACAATAATTATAAACTCTAAAGTATAATCTTTAAAAATTGTGAATCACTATGTTGTACACCTGAAACTAATATAATATTGTAAACCAACTATACCTCAATAAAAAACAAAAAAACAAAAACCAACAAGATTAAGTCAATAAGAATTTGGAATAAAAATGGGAATTATATGCAAAAGAGTGAGAGAGAGAGAGAGAGAGGTTATAGCACACAAACTCAAGTCTGACTGGAGTCAAAGCCCACTTTAGTCATATGCCACATTGAGCTTTATAATTAGTCTTAATAAGGCGATATCTGGTAATATTAGTCTCTAATTTTTCTTTTCTTATTCATGATTATCTTGGCCAGAGGTCAGCAAACTATGGCCCACAGGGCAAATTTAGCCCACTGCCTGTTTTGTAAATAAAAGTTTATTGGAACCCAGCCATGCCCATTTGTCTATGTATTGTCTTTGGTTACTTTACGTAGAATTGAAAAGTTTTGACAAAGACCGAATGACCTGTAAGTCTAAAATATGTACTATCTGGCCCTTTACAGAAAAAGTTTTCCAACCCCTACTCCTGGCTATTCTAGGTCCTTTGCATATTTTAAAAATCCTGCTGGGATTTTGATTGAGATTGCACCGACTCTTTAGGTCAGTATCATCTTGCAATACTGAGTCTGCCAATACATGAATATTGTGGCTCTCTCCAGTTATTTATGTCTTCTTTAATTCCTCTCAGCAATGTTTTATGGTTTTAGTGTAGCTCTTGTACATCTTTTAATAGATTTATCCCTAGTTATCTGATGTTTTTTGATACCATTATAAATGGCATTTTAAAACTTTTTATTTTAAAATAATTTCAGACCCAAAGAAATGTTGAAAAATTACTACAAATAATTCTATATACCCTTCACCCAGATTCCCTAAATGCTAACATTTTGCTACATTTGATTTACTATTCCCTCTCCTCTTTCTCTCTCACACACACTGACACACACAGAGACACATTATTGGTAGATGGTAATTTTAAAATCTTATTTTTCAATGTTGCTAATATATAGAAATAAAACTGATGTTTTATACTGAGCTAGTGACTTTGCTAAATTCACTTGTTAATTTTAGTAATAAATTTTTTGACTTTTCTACGTATAAAGTTATGCCATCTGTGAAAAAATTACAGTTTTATGGCTTCCTTTCTAATCTTATTTCTTTTTCTTGAATTATTGCATTGGCTAGGACCTCTGGTAAAGAGTTGAATATAAGTGGTGATAGTCAACATTTCTGTCTTGTTCTCAAACTCAGGAGAAAAGTGTTCAATATTCTACCACTAAATTGGATGTTAGCATTAAGTATTTTGTTGCTATTATGATAAAGGATATCAGCAAAATACCTACAAAACCCAAATGCCCATCAAATAAATTTACAGAGTGATGAAAAAGAACGAATTACTGCTACATTTAACAATACAGTGAATCACATAGATAAAACAATGAGCCAAGAACACCAGAAACAAGAGTATATTCTGTATCATTCCACTTCCATAAAGTTCAAGAACAGGTGAAACTAATCAGAATAGTGGTTCCTGAAGCAGGGGATTGACAAGGAAGGGACATGAAGGATCCTTCTGGGGAGCTGGAAATGTATTATATCTTGATCTGAGTGGTAGGTACATAGATATATATATATGTAAAAATTAATTGAGCAGTATACATATAACTAATGCATTTTTTAAAAATCTGTAACTAATGCATTTTTAATAAAAAATTTAAATTTCTGCTTAAATAGAAAATTCAAGATTCTATGTGTTTTGCACAAAACTACATTGTGTTTCCATCAATAGAAGCTATTGTTATCAGCTGTCCCACACTCCCCCAGCTTATTTATCTATGAAGCCCTCGAGAAGGGTTTTATCAAACATCCTTTGGGAGAGCCCATCACTCTATGTCTGTAATAGTGCTTCTCAAACATTTTTTTTTCCCATGCCCTGTGCAATGATTATTTATTCCAGTTTTAAAAATAGCTCTACCAGACAAGGGGATTTGGTGGAAATTCCCTCTGGAAACTGTGTGGGGTGCCTGCCCACACAGCTTGAGAATTACTGGTCCCCTGATGGGATAATTTGTTTGAAAAAAATTAAAAGGACTTTCTTCCAATGACTTGTTCTTAGTGAATTTGCACTGGTCCCTAGAGGTCAAGGCACTAATAGATTATCTATTCAATATCCAGTTTAGAATTTTTCCAGGGTTGGGCATTAAGCTTCCTGGTGGTGAGAATTACCACCTGCTCTAATTACATCATAAACTCTAGTAAAATCTTATCTGGATTTTTACTTACTTTGGCAAATTCCCCTTTTTTGCTTAAGCCAGTTTAAGTTTGTCTATCTGCTGTTTGCAACTCAAAACATTCTAACTGATTAAGAACGGAAACTAACCCTGAGATATTACCCACTGAAATTTAAATCTTAAAACAGCCAAATGAAGTAGATGCTACTCTGCCAACTTATAGATGAGGAAGCTGAGGTTCTGAGAGAGCAGATGACCTGTTGAACCAGCGGAGTCAAGATTTGAATTCGTATGCCAGTCTCACCTCAGTGCTCATGTTCTTTCCACAACTCATTATCTCCCTCTTAACCACCATGCCCAAATATGTTCTACACTTTGTGATTTGAAGACATTCTCTTTGATGGAGACTGGCATGAAAACAGATGTTGAATAGTTCTACTTTCTTCTAATCATGCCTGTCCTTTAATGTAGCATAGCATGTCCAGAGCTATTTTCCATGGAACCCTAATGTTTCTCTAGGTGTTAATATGTATGCCATGAAAAACAAAATTGTTTAATGGTCAAATGACTTGGGAAATGCTACTCCATCTTAAGAGTCACGGGTGGATTAGCCCTTTAAAGGCTCTGATGAAACCTGCAGCAAATAACCTGCTCAATTTCACTTAATCAGCATTTCTCAAACTTATTGGTCACAAAACCCTGTGTTGGAGGAACATTTATTAAAATTTTGGTGAGACATTAAGTGTTCATTGGAACAGAGTTTGGGAAATGCTGATGTAATGGACCAAACCCTAAGCGTGGTATCAGACAATCCATTGTCTAACCCTTACGAAGTCTATTTATCTAAACTTTAGTGTATCAAATTAAAATAGGCCAATAGTCACATCCTGCCTTGCACAGTACTATTAGAATTCAAATAAGATACAGGAGCCATAATAGCTAACATCTGCTATGTGTTTGTCCTGTGCTTAAACAATAATACCTTAATTCATTTAATTCTCACTATATCCTATATGGTAGATTCTGTCATTGTACGTGGGGGAATTGATGCTCTTGAGGGTCTCACAGTCTCTAAGTGGAAAAACCAGTATTTGATCCCAGATAGGCTGGGCCCAGACCGGTAACCATTGCCCCATCCTGCCTCTCATCTCTTATGCTCTGACAGTGACCAGGAGGCCCTTTAACAGCTCTTAGTGTCTTTTCTAACCTTCTGCCCCTTCTGCACGTCTTGCTTCTGCCTTGGAGTTCGTTCTCTGAACTCCTACACCGTACTGGAAGAGCTGCTGGAAATCCCATGTTGGTACACCACGGCGTTTCCACCCAGTGTGTGGGCACGACCTCAAGACAACACGTTCTCACCACAGCCTGTGGAAGAAGTGATGGAGGAGGGAGTGTCAGGCACGGTGAACAGACTTGGCTTGCTGCCTGTGGGCACCACAGTCTGGCCAGCAGGAACCCTCTAGAGCCTGTGCTTGCTCCTTGCTCTGGAACAGCTCTGAACTCTGAACTGGCTTTTCAAGAACCAATGCCCGTCTAATACTCTGTTCCCTCCGTCCTTCCCTCCCTCTCTTCCTTTCTAAATTTAATTTTTTTTTAATTTTTAATTTTAGACAAAATTTATGCAGGGTAAAAAAAACCCAACAGTATCAAAGAATATAGAAAAATAATTAAGTCTTACTCCCAACCCGGATTCTCCCTCACACCCAGTTCCCCTTCCCAGAGGCAACCACTGTGCCAGTTTCTTCCCAAAATATATAATGCGTGAAAGTATGGATGTATTGCTCCCCCGTTGTTTTTTCACAAGTCATATGATACTATTACATCTTGCTTTTTTTGCTCTTTGTAACAGCTGTGAGAACTCCATCAGTTTACTTAATGTAATCTATTTACTGTAGACTTGTCTGGCCACATTGTCTGGCTTATTTGGCCCTGTGCATGGTAGTCAGGTAGGGATCTACACAGGTGTCCGCATGCTCACCTTCACAGATACCTGCCTGAATGTGGAGGGAGGCGGCTTCAAACCTGGACCTTTTGAAGGACATCAGAGGGTCTGAGGGGAGTGACTGACCCCAAGTGCTGGAAGGAGGATGATACATATTTTCCTGGGTGGTTATCAAATCTGGATGTGACCGAATCTCTGTAGACAGCCTCTTTTCTCATCCTGGAAAGCTGGGCTCAGCACTTTTAACACACTTGGGAGGTGGGCGCATCACAGCCTAGTAATAAGAACTGGGTTCCTTACAACACTTAGGTGGAGAGATGGAGACCAGGTGTTCCACTACACGCCACACAGCCAGCTGCATAATGCTCCCCAACCCCACTTCCGACGCTCATCCCCCTGTTCCTGCACAATCTCACTCACTCCTCTTCCACTGCCTCTTCCTCTCAGACTCTCTTTCTTCCCTTCCTAGAGCAATTTGTCTCTTTCCCTTTACACCTTCACACCCCCTACCTCAGCCTGCACAGCAAAGTTTCTCAGAGTGTGGTTTCCAGATCTTCTGTATCAGGTTCACCTGCACGGTTTGTTGACAAAGCCACCCAGGACCTGAAAGAACTAGAAATTGGGGGAGGAAGGGCCAGGAATCGGCATCACTAGCAAGCTCCCAGTTCATTTATAGTGGTCCTAAAGTTCGAGGACTAGATGTGGAAGGTTGCCTTTGGCACCATCAGTTGGATCCAGGTAGTTGGAGCCAGGCTGATGAGATCCAGTGGTGCTAAGCATGGTGGCCTGTGGATATAAATGCCACTATCCTGGCAGGCTCCAGTCAGCAAGGGGCCATGGTGTGGCCACACTAATACTGAATTCAGTCTCTGGGATGAAGGAGGAAATCCCCCTCAATGTGGTTTGCACATAGTAGACCCTGCTTAGAGGCCAGCATTTTTTCCCTTTTGAAAATTGAAGGGACGTTATATGTAGTAAAGTGCACAAAATCGAATGGTGCAGCTCGATGGGTTTTTGCATAATGACACACCTGTGGACCTCCACCCCATCAAGAGACAGAGCACAGGCTCCCTCCTGCTTCCTTCCTCGTACCCTTCTGCCCAGAGGCAGCCACTATATTGACCTCCATCACCAGAGATTAATTTTGCCTGTTTTTGAGCTTTATCTAAACAGAAGCATACAGGGTGCACTCTTGTGTTTGGCTCCTTTTACTCAACATTTTGTCTGTGAGATTCATTCATGTTTTTGCGTGTAGTAGTCTTTTTCATTGCTGTGTACTAGGGGTCAGCAAACTGTTTCTATAAAGGGTCAGACAGTAAGCATTTTCAGCTATGCAGACCATATGCAGTCTCTTTTACAACTACTCAGCTCCACCATGGTGACTCAAATGCAGTCACGGACCACACACACACACACACACACACACACACACACACACACACACACAAGGCTACAGGTTGGCCTGTGGGTCACAGTCTGCCCAGCCTTGCTGTGTGAACTTTCATTATATGACTATATCACAATTTATTTCATTATTCATTCTCCTGTTATGGGCATTTAGGTTACTTTGGGATACAATGATTAGCACTGCCGTTTGGTGAACATATGCACTCATTTTGTGGAGTGGAAGGAGTGGAATTGTTAGGTCGTAAGACTGGCATCCGTGTAGCTTTGGTGGATATCGCCAAACAGTATTCCAACATAGTTGTACCAATTTGCACTCGGTCAGCAGAGTTTCTTTACATCCTCAGTAACACTTGATATTGTCAGGTTTTTTTAGTTACAGCCATTTGGGTGGGTCTGTCGTGGTATCTCCTTGTGGATTTTCATTTACATTTCCTTGGTAACTAATGATGTTGAGCCTTCAAACACCTTTTAAAATGGTGTTTTTGGCCATGTGTATATTCTTTTTTGTGAAGTAAAAATTTTCTCCTGTTTCTAATAATTGAATTCTTTGTCTTTTTCTTGTTGATTTATAGAAGTTTGTTATATACTTTGGATACAACTCCTTTGCTAGTTATAAGTATGGCAACTATCTTCTTTTAGTTTATGGCTAGCCTTTTTACTTTCTTAATAATGTCTTTTGATGAACAGAAGTTTTTAATTTTAATGAGGTCCAATTTATCAACTTTTTCCTTTTACAGTTAGTGCTTTTTGTGTTCTGCTTCAGAAATCTTTGCCTGCCCCAAGGTCATGAAGATATCATCCTGTGTTTTCTTCTAGAAGCTTTATTGTTTTACCTTTTCACCTATAGGCCTGCAATTCATTTTGAATTAATGTTTGTGTTTGATGTGAGGTAGGAGTCAAAGTTCATTATATTCCACGTGGAAACCCAACTGTTCCAGTACCAGTTAGTGAAAAGACCATACTTTCCACCCAGAGTAGGAGACCTGCACTTGATCTGGAGATCTAGTCTTTAAAAGGGATCTGGGCACCTGTAGAGTGTTCAGATCAGAGGAGGGTCTCTGAACTATGCCTCAGAAGAAAGAGAGGAAGGGGCGGGGAGTCTAGATGCTCTGTGCTGGAATAGTATGGAGCCATCAACTCTAAAATGGACAGGACATACAGGGAAAAAAGGTTGGTCATTTCCACTTGTGAAATTCTGTCTCCATAATGCTTAGAAGGATGTTGCACCAGGCCAAGATTTTTTTAGGTGTTGCTGGCAAACAGGATTTCCAAGAAATTACCCTTGGAAAAAAGAAGCTGGCTTTGCATTTTAAAATATTTTCATTACTCTTCATATTGCCCAGGCCAAATTTTTGCTTCCAGAGGAGAACAGCCTCTAAACTGTGAAAGACTAAGTAAACCGGTACTGGCAGCAGCAGTAATCAGGGAAAGTCCTGAATATTTTGAGACCCAAAACTGTTTATTTCTGTAAGTGAAAGAGAGAGTGTCCCGGGCTAAGTTTCTGCAGACATCAGAATGAGGACTAATATTTTCCAGACGGATGACTACTGTCCAGAGCTTTCCTGGACCACTCCCCAGGGCGTCCTCCCTGGCTACGTGAGCCCCAGCAGCCACTCTGCCATCTGCAAGGGACAAGAAAGCTGCGGTTGTATACTTCACTCTGACACCCTGAGCCAGGGGCACAAGGGTGCTTGTTATTTCTCACCATTTTCAGAGGGTATGGGATTTGGATCTGGCTGGTGAGCACGGAGCCAGGGAGTGGACATGGGAGGGACGGCTTTGATCCCTGAGATGATGCTGGAAGAGTACTTCATTCCCTGACTCATGGTTTATACCTGAGAACCTGGAGTCTGCAGGTGCAGCTGCACCTGGGGATAAGGCACCTTTGGATCAGTAGGCTCCACCAACCCAGGATTGTTCTTGAGCTCCACTCTCCTTGGAAGGTGATAGTGATTGCAATTAACAAATAACTTATTCTCTGCCATGTTAATCGTTGCATTCACCCAACAAATATTTCTCGAGGCAGGCATGATGCTAGGCCCTGGGTATATACATCAATGAACAAAACAGACAAAAATTCTTGCTCTCACGTGGCCTTCATTCTAGTGGGGAAAAACAGACGATGAACAAACAAATAAGTAAATTATATAGGATGTGAAGTTAAGTTCTGGGGGAGATGGATAAAGCAGGAACAGGGGGATCAGGAAGGTCAAGGTTGGGGAAGGGCTGTACTTTTAAATAGGGGTGGCAGGGTTGGCCTCAATGAAAAGCGACGTATGAACAAAGAATTGGAGGAAGGGAGTCATGGGGTTATCTGGAGGAAAAGTTGTCCGTGCAAGGCTTTGACTCACCTCCAGATTAGGTAAATTCTAAATCCAAGGCTTCCTCCCTCCCTTCCTTACTTCCTCCCTTCCTCCCTTCCACACACATTAATTGAGTGCCTGCTGTATTCCAGATACTCTCTCACCCCCTATAGCTCTCCTCTCACTGAGAAACAAAGGATAGATGTGCTCAGTTGCTGAGAGCTCCCCAGGCCTCTTTAAACAGAACTTGGACATCTTCAGAAATGGCCCCAATATGGCAGGACAGATGGGAATTTAATGATGGATTGTCTCTCTAATATTGGAACCTCATAGAAGCGCCCAGAATGAAATTAAATTTGTAATATGTTCACTCCAACAATTTTTATTTCATTCCAACTAACCCCTATCTTCTGAGGCCTTTGATGGGCATTTTAATTAAATCATGAAGAGCCCTTTGTCTCCTGAGAAGGAGGATTAAACCACCCCCCCCCCATACCACCACCTCCCTCCCACCCTGACTGCTGAGGAATGTGCCTTGTTCCCAGCAGGGAGTTGGGATGGCAGGACCCAGTTGTAGATGCAGTCTCCACCTGAACCCCACTCTCAGGTTCAGAGTAGAGATAGTGGCAGTAACTCGTGGTTGGAGCAGTTGCCGGATCCTGGGTACTTGATTAAACGCTGTTGAAAACAACCTGCCCCCAAACCCTGTGTGTCTATGTGTCTCCCTGCTCTGGCCTATTATAAGCAGTTGTGACCCTCTTCAACTTGACACTTCAGCTTTATGGCTTCCCTGATATGACTGGCCAGAGCTTTCGGCTGCTCTGCTGTGAATGTTCTTGCCTGGGGTGGGTCCTTCATCCATTCATTCATGCATTTTTTTCCATTTTGTAGTCATT
Organism: Physeter macrocephalus; assembly: GCF_002837175.3. Lineage (NCBI taxonomy): Eukaryota > Metazoa > Chordata > Mammalia > Artiodactyla > Physeteridae > Physeter > Physeter macrocephalus. The sequence continues at coordinate 95,239,602 of NC_041227.1, read as the reverse complement.
CATTCATTTCTACCTTCCTGTTCCATAGGCATTTCAACCTTGAGTTCCTGACCTTATCCCACCCTTAGACCAGCTCCTCCTCCTGTTTTCCTGGCTCAGTAAGTGCCATCTCTGCCCCTCAGTCACAGCAGCTAGAAACCTGGGAGTCACGCCTGACACCTGTGCTCCCTCATCCTCCATGTCCATCAGTCAGCGAGACCTGTTGTTTCCATCGCCAAAAGTTTCAGTCCTACCCCTGGCACTCACTCCCTGTGTGGCCTTGGGTAAGCTGGTTAACCTCTCTGTGCCTTTCCCCATTGTAACATGGAGATAATCTCACTACCTCAGGGGATTGTTTGGCGAGAACAGGAGTTAATCCATATAAAGAACAGCATCTGGCACGTAGTAAGAACTAGATACATTTAACCAACAGAGATGATGCTGTTGGTTATGTTCTTATCCTTTAGCCAGATGGTAGTTCGTAATATTATCATGCTTTTAATGCTACATGTTTTTGGTGTTTTTTTTTTTTTTTTTTTTGCGGTACGTGGGCCTCTCACTGTTGTGGCCCCTCCTGCCGCGGAGCACAGGCTCCGGACACACAGGCCCAGCAGGCATAGCTCATGGGCCCAGCTGCTCCGCGGCATGTGGGATCTTCCCAGACCGGGGCACGAACCCACGTCCCCTGCATCGGCAGGCAGGCTCTCAACCACTGCGCCACCAGGGAAGCCCAATGCTACATGTTTTAATTTGAATGCATGAAATATTACATTAAGATATAACAAAGGAAAAAAGTTAATCTTAAACTGAAGAAATGATACAATAAAAGAATAATGATATGGAAAAGTGTTCACAGATATTGTTAAGCAAAAACAAATAGCATGTTATAAAACGGTATGTATGACATGATCTCATTTTTGTAAAAAAAAAAATTATGTGTATATGTGTGTATGGATAGAAGAACCAGCCCAAATGTTAATTAGTGTAACCACCCTCTGGGTGATAGGATTACATAGAGTTTTAGCTGTAATTTTGTTGCTTTATGTTTTCCTACGAGAAATTTTTTTAAATTAATTAATTAATTTATTTATTTATTGGCTGCGTTGGGTCTTCGTTGCTGCTCGCGGGCTTCCTCTAGTTGCGGCGAGCGGGGGTACTCTTTGTTGTGGCGCGTGGACTTCTCATTGCGGTGGCTTCTCTTATTGTGGAGCACAGGCTCTAGGCATGTGGGCTTCAGTAGTTGTGGCACGCGGGCTTAGTAGTTGTGGCTCGCGGGCTTAGTAGTTGTGGCTTGCGGGCTTAGTTGCTCTGCGGGATGTGGGATCTTCCCGGACCAGGGCTCAAACCCGTGTCCCCTGCATTGGCAGGCGGATCCTTAACTGCTGCACCACCAGGGAAGTCCCTCTACAAGAAATTATAAATAACTCATTTTTTAAAGTTAGCCAGAATAAAAGTAAGCAATCGCCATATCCTTTGGTAGTTCCCTCACCTATAGCATGGGTAGTCTACACTCCTTGCCGTGGCATCCAAGAGACTTGGGATCTGGTCCTTCTATGATCCAGTCACTCCCTCCTGCCCACCCCATACCCCACATGCTCCTCTCCAGCATATCGAACTGCTTAGCATTCCCAACCCCAGCCTACTTTTTCAGGCCTCCATGACTTTGCACACACTGTTCCATTTGCCTAGAATCCTTTCTCCTCTTATCAGTCCATTGGACATGTTCATCAAAACCCTGCTTAATGATCCATAAAAAACAAAATCAGTAACACTTTTGCTTTGCAAGGGCCCTTTTAAGAGATTGAAAAGACTGGGAGAACATATTTGCAAACTACATATCTGACAAATAATTTGTACCCAGAGGATGTAAAGAACTCACAAAACTCAACAGGAAGGAAACAAGCAACAAAATTTTAAAAAGAGCAAAAGACTGGAACAGGCACTTCACCAAAGAAGATATACAAATGACAAATAAGCACATAAAAAGATGCTCAGCATCATTAGTCATTAGGGAAATGCAAAACCACAGTGAGATACTCCCTCACACCTGTTAGAATGGCTAAACAAACAAAAGCCTGATAATACCAAATCCTGGCTAGTGTGTGGAGCAACTGGAACTCTCATAATTGTTGGTGAAAATGTGATATGGCACAGCCATTCTTGTTTTTTTTTTGTTTGTTTGTTGTTTTAAGAAAGAGGTGACAAGCTGATTACATTTATTTATTTATTTATTTAGGCCATGTCGAGGCATGTGGGACCTTAGTTCCCCGACCAGGGGTCGAACGCACGTCCCCTGCGGTGGAAGCACGGAGTCCTAACTGCTGCACCGCCAGAGAATTCCCGGTATAGCCGTTCTGGAAAACGGTTTGGTGGTTTCTCATACACTTACCACATGACCCAGCAATCCCACTTCTAGGTGTGTAACCTAGAGAAATGAAACTTATGTTCACATACGAAGCTACACACAAAGGCTTATAGCAGCTCTCCTCATAATTGTCCAAAACTGGAAACCACGCAATATCTTTCAGTGGGTGAATAGTTAAACTGTGGTCCATCCGTACAGTGGACTCCTCTTCAGCAACAAAACAGAGCAAACTTTCAATACCCAGCAACATGGATGATGCTCAAAGGCAGCATGCTGGGTGAAAGAGAGAAATCAGTCTCAAACTGTTACACACTTTATGATTCCATTATATGGCAGTTTAGAAAAGACAAGACTACAGGGACGGAGAACTTAACAGTTCCCAGGGGTTAGGGTTGGGAGTAAGGTGTGACCACAAAGGGGCAGCAGGAGAGAGTTTGGGGGAGGGAGGTGATGGAACTGTTCTGTATCCTGAGTATGGTGGTGGTTACAGGAATTTACGCAAGTGTCAAAACTCACATACCTGTGCATCAAAAGAATAAAAAAAGTCAATGTTAATTAAAAAACAAAGCTCTGTTCAGGGATAACCTGGGAATCCTCCCTTATTCTCCTGACACTTGGATTCATCACTCTGAGTTACAATAGGAGAAGCATCTTCAGACGGACTGCACGTCTAGTGTGTGGAAGGTGGAGTGGAAGCTGAGAAGCTCACTGTAGGTTTTATTGACTTGAAATCAACAGGCTACCAGATAGTTCTCCAGCAAAGATGGGTTTATTCGGGATCAGCAGAGAATTGCAATTCGGGGTCCAAGAGCCACGTGCAAGTCTCTGCAAGGCAAGGGAAGAAGACCACTTTTACAGAGGGGAAAGGAAGTTGGGAGGGCTGTGTAAACTAAGCGTCCATGGCTTTTCATTGGCTGAGTTCTTACCAGGAAAGAAGAGGAGTCTTTCTTCTTCCTGTTGGTCTCTGCTAGCTGCACAGGGCATGGGAGCTCCCCTATCTGGTCTCCCGACTCTGTTTAATTGAGGTTTCTGTTCATTAATTTTTTACTGTTTCAACAAGTCAGGTGGTAAATGCCGTGTAGCTTCGGGCGAGCATTTGACTTCAACTTCATGGTGAGAAAGTCCGAGCCCCCATATTCTCCAGGGGGGACAGATGGATGCACCAGGCAATAATAAAACTGGCCTTCATTAAAGTCACTAGTAGGCTGTGCAAGGTTGATTGCTTTCCAACAGGAACTTCGGCAGAGCTCTCTGCACCCCAGAGCCCCAGATAAAATATCGGGGTACTTTCCAGCGTTGCACCTTATCAGTGTTTAGCTCCTCTCCTTCCTCAATCCCTGGTAAACAATTTGTTTTCATTTTTACTGTGAAATAGGAGACTTCCTCAGTTAAGCAGTAGTACCCATGTTAGGCTCTGTTAGGGAGCTGCAAAAGTGCAAGCCCCTCACAAAGCCTCCTTTGGGGAATAAAGAGTTTATTGGAGAATATTTTGGGCAATAAGGAAGGTGGAAAGCTGGACCACATGGCTTGGGGAGAGTTCGGGACCCGGAAGACAGTTGTGTCCAGCGCCTGGAGTTTCTCCCCACTGCCTGGCCAGGGTATCCTGCTCCTCCCCCCACAATCTGCCCTCCACTCCCCACCTCAGGCACCTGCTTACTCGTGGCTTCCTCTGCCCTCTGGCTCCCACCCTCTACTTTCTCTTTGGGGGTCTTTTGGAGATCTACCCTGCTATCAACTGCTGCTCCTGTGTCTCCAGTTGAAACCCTCAGAGACAGAGGGTCCACCTCCGAGGCCACTGGCTGCCCCAGGGTGACAGGCCCACCCTTGTCCAATCGACTGGGAGGCACACGTGATACAGAGCAGGGAAACAGGCCCAGGAAGTTCCTCAGAAGTGGCTGGGCCAGGGCAGATGTCCTGATGCTTCTAGGAGTCTCTCCAGCTGGGAATTAAGTATTAATGACAAAACAATTAATACAGAATTACAGACAAAACAAGGACCTGGAACAAGTTGCAGTCACAAAGCTGCCCCTGTTTCTGTGCATTTTCTCCACCTCTTCCCACCCATTGCATGCTTCAGTTTTCTCTTCTGGTAAAACTGAGAACATATATTTCCCCCACATGCACCTTTACGTTCTTGATCAGGGTCCGTCAGATCATCTGGCAACTTAACCAGCGGCCTTGTGAGGTGCGTGATCCCACGTTACACGGAACCAGGGAACCAGCTTCACTGGGAGTCACTCAGATGAGTCAAGAATCTCCCAGATCCAGGCCTGGCTCTAAAGGCACTCATGGCCTCTCTGTGTGGTAGTGACAGCCTCTGCCCAAGTTTCCCGTAAGCCAGACACACCATTCTGAGGTGTGCTAGAGCCTCTGGAGGGCAGCTAGAGTCATGAAGCAGTAGCTGCCACCACCTTTGCCAACACAGAGTTCACCTTATATCAGTCTAGAACAGTAAACATGGGTCATTGCTCTCACCACGGCCCACAGCTGTGCCGGGGGCAGATACAGCTACTTCTTCCTACTGAGCCTTAAAGTACAGAACCTTAAACTCCTTCTTGCTATGAGGCTCTGAGTAATCATTACTTATCTCTTAACTTTGGCACAACAGATAAAACCCATTTGCCATCCTTGGTCTGGGATCTGGATTGCCCTTCCGTGAGGTTTGCCTGTAGACTTACAGTTGGGTTTGAATCAGCACTGCTCTGATGCTTCCCGCGCAAGCGCCCCTCCCGCCGTCCCACCCGGCGCCACCGCCTTTCAAGGGCAGAAATAGAAAGCTCAGGGATCTGAAGAGTCAGAGTGCTTGAGGATACAAATGACTGCGGGGAAATGCTCTTTGGAGGCCTGTGATAATCCTCCCAGGATTGTCTGCGCCACCCACTTACTCCATGACTGGCGGCTGCCCTCCAGCTGCCCTCGCTGTAGCTTCCTGCCGTCTGTAAACCGCTTGCGTTTCTCCCTTTCCCCCACCCTTTCCACTGTCCCCCTCTTCTCAAGCTCTTTTCCAGTAGTTAATTAGTGAAGTGACATTTATGCACATATTGGGCAGACCTCTGAGAAAACAGACTGGAAAAAGGCAACACCCATTATGTGCTGTGCCCTGTGCAGACAATTTATGTGCGTCCCCTCATCCTGCAGTCATCCCACAGGCTGGGCTTTATTATTTCCATTTCACAGAAGAGGAAACTGAGGCCCAGAGGGGTTACAGAGCTAGCCCCATCCAGAAACATGGGCCTAGGGAAGTCCAGGCCACTTGCATGCTTTAAGCCACCCAGGACTGAGGCAGATTTGGTGTCTGGAACCACAGTTGGGGGCAGGCTGCAGATTGCTGGGTCTCCACTCAGTGCAGGCCCCCAGTGAGTGGAGAGAAGGCTCTCCCACCAAATTCAGATCTCGGAGCTCAGGGACTGACATCTACTTCTACACGCCCATCCATCCATCCATTGGCTAGTCACTCATTCATTCTTCAAAAGTCCATTGACTGGGAAACCTTCAAGACGGTGGAAGAGTAAGACATGGAGATCACCTTCCTCCCCACAAATACATCAAAAATACATCTACATGTGGAACAACTCCTACAGAACACCTACTGAACGCCGGCAGAAGACCTCAGACTTCCCAAAAGGCAAGAAACTCCCCACTTACCTGGGTAGCGCAAAAGTAAAAAGGAAAAACAGAGACAAAAGAATAGGGATGGGCCCTGCACCTCTGGGAGGGAGCTGTGAAGGAGGAAAAGTTTCCACACACTAGGAAGCCCCTTCACTGGCGGAGACAGGGAGTGGGTGGGGGGGAAGCTTCGGGGCCACAGAGGAGAGCACAGCAACAGGGGTGCAGAGGGCAAAGTGGAGAGAGGGTGGGGGGGAAGCTTCGGAGCCACAGAGGAGAGCACAGCAACAGGGGTGCAGAGGGCAAAGTGGAGAGATTCCCGCACAGAGGATAGGTGCCGACCAGCACTCACCATCCCGAGAGGCTTGTCTGCTCACCCTCTGGGGTGGGTGGGGGCTGGGAGCTGAGGCTCGGGCTTCAGAGGTCAGATCCCAGGGAGAGGACTGGGGTTGGCTGTGTGAACACAGCCTGAAGGGGCTAGTGTACCACGGCTAGCTGGGAGGGAGTCCTGGAAAAAGTCTGGACCTGCCCTAGAGGCAAGAGACCATTGTTTCGGGGTGCATGAGGAGAGGGGATTCCTTTCCTGTCTGCCCACAGAAGGCAGAGCACTGCCTAAACGAGCTCCAGAGACAGGCGCGAGCCGCGGCTATCAGCGCGGACAACAGAGACAGGCACGAAATGCTAACATTGCTGCTGCAGCCACCAAGAATCCCGTGTGCAAGCACGGGTCACTATCCACACCCCCCGGGAGCCTGTGCAGCCCACCACTGCCAGGGTCCTGTGATCCAGGGACAACTTCCCCAGGGGGAACACACGGTGCTCCTCAGGCTGTTGCAATGTCACACCAACCTCTCCTGCCACAGGCTTGCCCTGCGTTACCCCTCCCTCCCCCTGGCCTGAGTGAGCCAGAGGCCCCTAATCAGCCACTGCTTTAACCCTGTCCTATCTGGGTGGGAACAGAAGCCTGAGGGCGACCTACATGCACAGGCGGGGCCAAATCCAAAGCTGAATCCCGGGAGCTGTGCAAACAAAGGAGAGAAAGGGAAATCTCTCCCAGCAGCCTCAGGAGCAGCGGATTTAAATCTCCACAATCACCTTGATGTACCCTGCATCTGTGGAATACCTGAATAGACAAGGAATCATCCCAAAATTGAGGCGGTGGACTTTGGGAGCAACTGTAGACTTGGGGTTTACTGTCTGTGACTGATTTGTTTCTGATTTTTATGTTTATCTTGGTATAGTTTTCAGTGCTTGTTATCATTCGTGGATTTGTTTATTGGTTTGGTTGCTCTCTTCTTTTTAAAAAAATTATTATTTTTTTATTTTTTATTTTAATAATTCTTAAATTTATTATTTTTAAATTTATTTTCCTTTCTTTCTTTCTCCCTTTTCGTCTGAGCCATGTGGCTGACAGGGTCTTGGTGCTCCAGCCTGGTGTCAGGCCTGAGCCTCTGAGGTGGGAGAGCTGAGTTCAGGACATTGGACCACCAGAGACCTCCCAGCCCCATGTAATATCAATTGGCGAGACCTCTCCCAGAGATCTCCATCTCAATGCTAAGACCCAACTCCACCCAATGGCCAGCAAACTCCAGTGCTGGACACTCCATGCCAAACAACTAGCAAGACAGGAACACAGCCCCACCCATTAGCAGAGAGGCTGCCTAAAATCATACTAAGTTCACAGACACCCCAAAACACACCACGGGATGCAGCCCTGCCCTCAAGAAAGACAAGATCCAGCCCCACCCACCAGAACACAGGCACCAGTCCCCTCCACCAGGAAGCCTACACGACCCACTGAACCAACCTCACCCACTGGGGGCAGACACAAAAAACAACGGGAACTATGAACCTGCAGCCTGTGAAAAAGAGACCCCAAACACAGTAAGTTAAACAAAATGAGAAGACAGAGAAATATGCAGCAGATGAAGGAGCAGTGTAAAAACCCACCAGACCAAACAAATGAAGAGGAAATAGGCAGTCTACCTGAAAAAGAATTCAGAGTAATGATAGTAAAGATGATCCAAAATGTTGGAAATAGAATGGAGAAAATACAAGAAACGTTTAACAAGGACCTAGAAGAACTAAAGAGCAAACAATGAT
>NC_041227.1:95230380-95231138 GCF_002837175.3 Physeter macrocephalus | reverse complement strand
AAAAAAAAAAAAAAAAATTAAATACAAAGAAAAAATATTAAAAGCAGCAAGGGAAAAGCAACAAATAACATACAAGGGAATCCCCATAAGATTAACAGCTGATCTTTTTTTTCTTAAGGATTTTTTTTAAATTAATTAACTTATTTATTTATTTTTGGCTGCATTGGGTCTTCACTGCTGCGCGTGGGCTTTCTCTAGCTGCAACAAGCGGGAGCTACTCTTTGTTGTGGTGTGCGGGCTTCTCATTGCAGTGGCTTCTCTTGTTGTGGAGCACAGGCTCCAGGCATGCAGGTTTCAGTAGTTGTGGCACATAAACTCAGTGGTTATGGCTTGCAGGCTCTAGAGTACAGGCTCAGTAGTTGTGGCACATGGGCTTAGTTGCTCTGCAACATGTGGGATCTTCCCAGACCAGGGCTCAAACCCATGTCCCCTGCAATGGCAGGCAGATTCCGAACCACTGTGCCACCAGGGAAGTTCTTAACAGCTGATTTTTCAGCAGAAACTCTGCAAGCCAGAAGGGAATGGCAGGACATATTTAAAGTGATGAAAGGGAAAAACCTACAACCAAGATTACTGTACCGAGCAAGGAGCTCATTCAGGTTTGACAGAGAAGTTAAAACCTTTACAGAGAAGCAAAAGCTAAGAGAATTCAGCACCACCAAACCAACTTTACAACAAATGCTAAAGGAACTTCTCTAGGCAGGAAACACAAGAGAAGGAAAAGACCTACAATAACAAACCCAAAACAATTAAGAAAA
>NC_041227.1:95227878-95229168 GCF_002837175.3 Physeter macrocephalus | reverse complement strand
AGAATTAGAAATGAAAAAGAAGTAACAACTGACACTGCAGAAATACAAAGGATCATGAGAGATTACTACAAGCAACTATATACCAATAAAATGGACAACCTGGAAGAAATGGACCGATTCTTAGAGAAGCACAACCTTCTGAGACTGAACCAGGAAGAAATAGAAAATATGAACAGACCAATCACAAGCACTGAAATGGAAACTGTGATTAAAAATCTTCCAACAAACAAAAGCCCAGGACCAGATGGCTTCACAGGTGAATTCTATTAAACATTTAGAGAAGAGCTAACTAACACCTATCCTTCTCAAACTCATCCAAAATATAGCAGAGGGAGGAACACTCCCAAACTCATTCTACGAGGCCACCATCAATCACCCTGATACCAAAACCAGACAAAGATGTTACAAGAAAAGAAAGCTACAGGCCTATATCACTGATGAACATAGATGCAAAAATCCTCAACAAAATACTAGCAAACAGAATCCAACAGCACATTAAAAGGATCCTACACTGTGATCAAGTGGGGTTTATCCCAGGAATGCAAGGATTCTTCAATATATGCAAATCAACAATCTGATACACCATATTAACAAATTGAAGGATAAAAGCCATATGATAATCTCAATAGATGCAGAAAAATCTTTTGACAAAATTCAACTTTGCAGATGACATGATACTATACCTAGGGACTCCTAAAGATGCTACCAGAAAACTACTAAAGCTAATCAATGAATTTTGTAAAGTAGCAGAATACAAAATTAATGCACAGAAATCTCTTGAATTCCTATACTAATGAGGAAAAATCTGAAGGAGAAATTAAGGAAACACTCGCATTTACCATTGCAACAAAAAGAATAAAGTACCTAGGAATAAACCTACCTAAGGAGACAAAAGACCTTTTCTATGCAGAAAACTATAAGACACTGATGAAAGAAATTAAAGACGATACAAACAGATGGAGAGATATACCATGTTCTTGGATTGGAAGAATCAACATTGTGAAAACGACTATACTACCCAAAGCAATCTATAGATTCAGTGCAATCCCTATCAAACTACCAATGGCATTTTTCACAGAACTGGAACTAAAAATTTCACTATTTGTATGGAACACAAAAGACCCCAAATAGCCAAAGCAATCCTGAGAAAGAAAAACAGAGCTGGAGGAATCAGGTTCCCTGACTTCAGACTACACTACAAAGCTACAGTAATCAAGACAGTATGGTACTGGCACAGAAATAGAAATATAGATCAATGGAACAGGATAGAAAGCCCAGAGATAAACCCAC
>NC_041227.1:95213441-95227289 GCF_002837175.3 Physeter macrocephalus | reverse complement strand
ACCTAAGTGTCCATCGACAGATGAATGGATAAAGAAGATGTGGCACATATATACAATGGAATATTATTCAGCCATAAAAAAGAAACAAAATTGAGTTATTTGTAGTGAGGTGGATGGACCTAGAGTCTGACATACAGAGTGAAGTAAGTCGGAAAGAGAAAAACAAATACCATATGCTAACACATATATATGGAATCTAAAAAAGAAAAAAAAGTGGTTCTGAAGAAACTAAGGGCAGGACAGGAATAAAGACGCAGACATAGAGAGTGGAGTTGAGGACATGGGGAGGGGGAAGGGTATGCTGGGACGAAGTGAGAAAGTAGCATTGACATATATACACTACCAAGTGTAAAATAGATATCTAGTGGGTAGCAGCTGCTTCACACAGGGAGATCAGCTCGTTGCTTTGTGACCACCTAGAGGGGTGGGATAGGGAGGGTGGGAGAGAGATGCAAAAGGGAGGGGATATGGGGATATATGTATACATATAGTTGATTCACTTTGTTATACAGCAAAAACTAACACAACATTGTAAAGCAATTATACTCTAATAAAGATGTTAAAAACAAAAAAAAAGTCCATCGACTGCTGCATACCCCTTAGGAAGCTACTGTATAATGAAAAAGACAGGCAATAGCAAGGGTTGACAAGGATGTAGAGAAATCGGAACCCTCATGCACTGCTGGGTGGAATGTAAAATGGAACAGCCACTTAGGAAAACATTAGGGCAGTTGCTCAAAAAGTTAAACATAAAGTTATCCTATGACCCAACAATTCACTCCTCTTTATAAGAATTGAAAGAATTGAAAATATCTTTCCATACAAAACCTGTACTCAGATGTTCATAGCAGCATTATTCATAATATCCAAATGGTGAAGGCAAGTCAAATGCCCATCAACTGATGAATGGATAAGCAAAATGTGCTATGTCCATACAATAGGATATTATTCGGTCATAAAAAGGAATGAAGTACTAATACATGCTACCCCATGAAAAAACCTTGAAAGCATTCTAAGTGAAAGAAGCCAGACACAAAGGCCACATATTTCATGATTCCATTTATATAAAATGTTTATATAAAATATATAGAATAGGCAAGGCCATAGGGACAAAGGGCAGATTAGCAGTTTCCTAGGGCTAGGGGGAGGAGGAAATGGGGAGTGACTGCTAATGGGTGTGGGGTTTCTTTTGGGAGGAATGGAAATGTTCTGGAATTAGATTCTGGTGATGGTTGCACAGCCTTGTGAATATAAAACCCACTGAATTGTACACTTTTCAAGGGTGGATTTTATGGTATGTGAATTTTATCTCAATTAAAAATTTTATTGAGCATCTACTATTTGCCAGACAGTGCTGGTGCTACAGAGATGTGTGAGGTGTGGCCTTGGCCTTGGGGAGCTTGCATCTAGTAAAGGAGACAGAAGAGTGAGCCCACAATGAAAAGAGTAGGATCAGTGTTGAGCTGGAGGGGAACCCAGGGAAGCCTGGGGATAAAGGGTCAGGGGAACATTTTAGAGATGACAGTATCATGAAGTGGAGCAGAGTCTGAGAGGGATTAGAGGGATGGGGACGGGGAGCTGCTGGGAAGGATATTCCAAGCAGAGACAACAATGTGTGCAAAAGGTGTGGCTTGCTGGGGAGCTCCCAGAGAAGGGGAGAACCTTGAAGTTGGGGCCAGGATGAGGCAGGAGAGGCAGAGGTGTCAGATGCCAAAGGCCAAGTTTCCCTCCTACAGTAGCGTGGGAGGAATGTTCCCCAGGCAAGAAGAAATAAAGCATCAACCTCCTCTTGAGGGCACTCCTACAGGTCTGATTTACATACACAGCCAACAAACTGCCTGTGCCCCTGCCGCGCCTGTAATTCCCACAAGGAAAGTACAAAAAAGGGTAAACAAGAAAGCAACTATCACCCTTATTTCCACCACTCTTAATATTTTAATATTTTTTCTCACAGTTTTTTTGACTTCACATGATGGGGATTATTCTGCACTATAATCTGATGTTTTTACTGATACATAAACATTATTCCTTGTCTTTAAAAAAATTCTTAAAATACTTCATTTCTTTGACTGTGTAACGGTCCACCATAACCCTGGAGCCTAAAGCTGGACCAGCATGCCTTTCTCGAATGATGATCATTTAGGCTGTTTCTGAGTCTTATACACCATGATGCCCCGAACATCTTTGTGGCCAGAGCCTGGAGTCACACGTGCTGGTTATTGCTGCATTCTGCTTTTTTGGCGGGCACCCTGGTCGACGAGGCGACTCTCCCAAGAGCACCAGAGACAAGACATGCATGAGCTGGAGAGACTCAGAAAGCCCAGATATCAGAACTGAAAAGGCTCCAGAGAACCTTCAATGAGAAAACAGAGGCCCAAAGGGCTCACATGGCCCAACCAAAGATGCACAGCTATTTAGGGAAGGATCCAAGAAGATGTGCTTAGCTGGTGGGAAGGCACTTCGAACTTCTCTTTGGATCAGCATCCCACATCCTCAGAGGCTGAAGCTGGGGAGAAAGTGACCAGACACTTCTCTTCCTCCTCCATTTGGCCTAACCCTAACCCACTTGTAGCAGTGTAGCCGGTGCTCTGCCCCCATCCTACGTTGCAGTGCACCCTGGGAACTCCAGCTGCCAGCATCTGCATCTCTGGGCCTGAGGGCTTTTCCAGAGCGAAGGAAGGCTACCCTGCCCACAGTAGGCCTTGGGGAGTTAACTCACTACCTTGCTCCCAGGAGCAGCCTCAAACAGTGATACTCTAGAACTGCTGGGCAAACAGCCAGCAGCCCCGCCCCTCAGGTGAGGTCTGGGTTCTAGGTTTCTCTGTGAGGTTGAATTCCAGTTGCCTGTTGTGGTAACTGGCTTAATAGCGCACACGTCATGGCTTCCTGCCCTTCCTCACTCTCCTACTGATGTCTCCTGCACGGTCCCAAGATACTACTTGCACCAGAATCCTTGACCTTTGAAGTACCACACCTCAGGACTTGCCCCGATGCCATGCCAAGTATTAATCCTCGACCCAGGAAGTAGTGTGGAAGGACAGAAAGGGGACGATGTTCTGGGAAGCACTGACAAGAAATTGAGCCCTTAAAGAAAATTCCTGGCTGGCCTGCCCCCGAGAGCTGGTCAGGTCCTCAACCCACTGTTCCCGCCCTGCCAGTAAAGTGCCAGGCCTGCGCCAGCCAGCGTAAATCATGTTCCAGGGACTCAGCCGTCAAAGCCGTCTATATCCTGGTCCACCATAGGTCTGTCCACCTCAGGTGACAGCTGGGGCATTTCCAGCAAAAGTCCCTCTACTCTGTCACCTCCAAGTCATTCAAGGTGGGACAAAGCCAGGTGACCTCAGCTACTGGGCTGCTGGAAGTTGTGTGACTCATGCCCTCCAGTGGTTAGTCAACAAATGACATGGGGCTAAGGGACAGGGGTCCTGTGTGAGATGTAGGGTATCAGAACTGGAGGATCCTTAGAAATCCTCTTCCCAACGCCTTCCTGTGACAGGTGAGGGGCATGAAGCCTACATAGGGCAAGTGACATCACAGGTCACACGCAGGCACAAGTGTAGAGAAAGAGCCAAACTCGCACGTCTTCTAGTGTACACGCCTTGTAGTTATTTGCGTCCTACTTTCATAATTTTTGTCACACCTGCATACCACCTACATAATTATTTGCTTATTTTCCCCTTAAATTGGCTCTTTTTTAACTTAAATAAATGTAATTCTAAAACCAATTTTTATCATTTCCCACAAGTGGAACATCAGTAAACGGCCACAGACAGTAACCACGTTAATAAGTACTTCAATTATTAAAATTAAAAAATGTTATTCCAGGTACCGCCCCCAAATCCCCTCTGGATTGACCACACTTTGGGAACCCTGTCATCTGACTGAAAAGAGACCCCAGGTCACGCATATATGGACCTTTAGCATCATCAGCAAGGGCATCTACTGAGCGCCTACAGTGTGCAGAGCACTGAGGTTATATGTCGGGGGAGAGCAACCACGTCACTATCTCCAAGGCGGCGGGTGGTACCAGGGAACCTGGAGAAGGAGGAGGAGAAAGGCCTGCTGGGTATAAGGGAGGTCAGGGGCCTGCTGGCCTAGAAGAAGCAGTCCAGCACGAATTGCTGTGAGACCTGGGAATGAGCTACTCTTGGCCTCAGTTTCCCCATCTGCCAGGACAGGAACTCCTAGTATCCACTGAGCGCCAGGCACTTTGAAGACAGGATCTCATTTTATCCTCAGGAAAATCCTACAGAGAAGCTCTTACTGGTCTCTCTTTGCAGCTAAAGAAACTGAGGTTGGGGGTGGGGTTAAGGGATCTGGTCAAGGTCATCTGGCTGAGCTGGGACTGGGACACAGCCCATAGCCCCATTGTGACCTCACAGACCCATGTGTACAGGGGGTGAAGATAAGCCTGATTGTCGCAAGCCTTGCAAATCAACCGGTGCAGTGCTTGCCCGAGGCTGCCCGGCCCAGCTGAAGCTGGGGGGCTGCTCCTAAATCCTCCAGGCCACCCTGAGGGCAGGCAGCACATGCCAGGTGCCAAGGATGCTGAGCTGGAGCTTCCTGGACGGGAAAGGGAGTTCCCTGGATCCAGAGACATAGGGCATCTCCACTGTGGAGAATGGACACTTAGCATCAATGGAGGTTTAGGCTTTTTCCCTGGCCTAAGATGCCCTCCTCTGTCCCTTCACCCCTCCTAGTCCTTCTGTCCTGCAAATGACCCCCTCGCCTGAAGAATTTTAGCCTCCTTGAGCCCCTATCCCTGAAGGCCTGGTGCCCTCGGCATCTAAGCAGCACAGCCGAGCACTTTGCAGAGTACTGGAGTCAGCACAAAGCCCCTCAGGGGAGAGCTCCCTGGCCTCGGAGCTGGGAGAGGCAAGTCTGCATTTCTGGCTGTCCAGTTTTGATCCATGGGTCCTTGAACCAGTGGGCCGCCTCTCTGAGCCTCAGTGGCCCTGCTGCAAAATGGGAACAATGACACTTTCAAGAGGTTGGGTACAGTACCGTGCACAAATCCTCCATGCAATCGATGTTTGAGCACCTACTGTGTACCAAGGTAATACAGCAATAAATGTGACAGAGCCCTCCTGTCCTTATGGAATTTAGGGTATGCTGTAGGGTGGCCCTCCTTCCGTTATTCTGGGAGTGAAGAGGACAAGGGCCGTGTCTTGAGGATCACCCCTTTGCCACCAGCATGCTGAATCCTGCCTAACAGGCACCCCATAAACACATGGCATAGGGAGAACCCACTTTTGGGGTCTGACAGTTTTGGGTGCAAATTACAGATTACAGTAACTCCCTCAAAGAGCTGGTGAGAGGATTCTAGGGGGGCTTCTGTGAAGCAGAGGCACATGGCAGGGACTCCTCCTTTCTGGGGGCTCTGTGCCAGCCTTGTACTGCACAGAGCTGGCACCAGAGGCTGACGGGGATGGGGGGCAGAACACTGAACCCCAGGTGACCCTCAGCTCTTACCTTGGCCTGTTTCCCACCTCCTTCCTGCTACTTTTTTGCCTTGCTCCTGGGGTGCGCTCGCCGGCAGAAAAACGGGCACGCGCACAGGGGCACACAAGGTGGGGGGTCATCTGGAACCCATTGCTGACCCCGGGCCAAGCCTCAGCCCTGCCCCTTACGAGCTGAGTGACAAGGAGCTGGTTTCTCAACCTTTCTGTGTCTCGTTTCCTTAACTCGTGAAATCGGCATAGGAATAGTACCATTGCAGAGGGCTGCTGGAGGATGGGCTGAGATGAGGACTGGAAAAGCTCGGGCCAGCTATAGTTAAGCAAGTGCTCCATCCACGGTAGTTGCAATTATTCTTATCACGGAGAATTATTATCACAGGTGGGTGGGGAAGAAAATATTTCAAGAAAGGCAGTGGGATATGGTGCAGGACCCTTGCTCCCCCAGGGCTGTGTCCTGGCTCTGTCCCTCACAGGGGGTGGCGGGATGGAGGGGGTAGAAAGGGGGACTCCAGGGTTTTAGCCTGAACACTACCTGACTGTGTGATCTCGGACAAGTCATTTAACTTCACGCTGAACCTCAATTTCCCACCTATAAAATGGGGCTAGTAATAATATTCACCTCACAACCTGTTGTGTGGATTAAACAGTCGATATATACAAGCGCCTTGCTTTAGTAAGCGGTCTCTCTGATCATTGTTTCTGTAGAAAGAGCTTCAAAGTTGCTAATTCCCACTGGCCAACTGGACTGAACCATCTCTACCACCTGGTGTAGAGACAGATCAACTTTATTTGATGGAAAATCAGTCCCAGGATGATGAGGCTGACAAATTCCAGTGCTGGTTGCTATTGGCGTGGTGCCCATGATGTGCTGGAAAGGTACGGGGGAGGATGTTTCTCCACAGCAGCCTTGGAACCTCCATCTGCACCCTCCCGGGGGCCCACGTGTCCTCTGACTGCCCTTCAAGGTGCTCTTTGATTTCTCCTCTGCAGTGTTCACCTGCCACATCCATCATCAACAGAGGCCCAGGAATGTGGCCTGTTGGGTAAGCTGGGCCAAAGGTGAGGCAGACCCAGAAAGCACAGGACAAGCAGAGATGGAAATCCCTGACGATCTCCAGGATGGGCACCAGCGCTAGACCCTGCAGACTAGAGCTCTGGGGTGAGCATCACTGTTTGTGCCAGATCAGAGACTGCCTGCTGTGTGACTGTGGGTAATCTCTTAACCTCTCTGTGTGTCACCATCCTTACTGCTATTTTTACTCCCCTCTTTGCTATTTGCTAATTAAAAGAGTATTGGGATAGTGGTGATGGTTACACACAACATTGTGAATATAATAAAAACCACTGAAGTGTACACTTTAAAATAGTTAAAATGGTGAATTTTATGTTATATCCGTTTTATCCTAATAAGAAAATAAATAAATGAGTGTAATGTTACGGAGAGAAAGAGAATTGGGAATTTAAAAGCAAATGTTTGTAGCAGAGTGCTGACCCGTGTGAAGAAGGGAACTTTTGGAAGTCAGGTCATGTCACCTGCTTGCTCTTTGTCAGAAAGTAAATTGTTCCTCTCTGACCCATAGCAGGGACCAAAATTCTTGCGTGGCTGCCTGTTTGCTCCATAGCTCAAAGCATGTTCTTATATCACATTTACTCACTTTATCTTGGCCACTCTTTCTTTCTTTCTTTTTTTTTTTTTTTGAATTTAATTTTATTTTATTTTTATACAGCAGGTTCTTATTAGTTATCTATTTTATACATATTAGTGTGTACATGTCAATCCCAATCTCCCAATTCATCCCACCACCACCGCACCCCACCCCGCTCTCCCCGCTTGGTGTCCATTATGTGAAAAGTCAGGCCCAGAGATGAGAGGTGACTTTTCTGAGGTCACACAGCAGCTCGGTATCAGAGCTGTCACTAGAACCCAGGACCTCTCGGGCTAAACTGCAGCCACATCGTCAAAGCCTTTTACTCAGGTTGGACATCACTGCTGACCCAAACCCTGCCAGGAGCCAAGAACATCATGCTTGGTAGATGCTGGATTAGAGGTGAGATGGCAGCCTTGAAGCTCAGGCTAGTAACCTGAGCAGAATGCAAAGGAACAGGAAAAGGAAACAAATGGTTACAGAGCCCTAACTCTGGGCCAGCTACTCTGGGGGCCCTTGACTGGCACCACTCATGATTCATTCGTGATTCATTCAGCTTATGCTTCTCCAGTGCCCACTCTGTGCCGGTCAGTAGGTGTTGGGGATATTGGGTGATGGGACAGCACAGTCCCTTACGCCCAAGGGCTTGTGATTTAGTAGGGAGACAGTCAGGAGATCTGGGTTCCTGCCCGCCTCTGCCACAGATTCACCTGAGACTCCAGATGCCTTGGTTTCCATACCTGTCCAGAGGGGGAGGAATCAAAGAAGACAGTGGACACACAGGCAGCTGGCTGGTTATAAGCATGACATACTTCAGGAGGTCATGTAAAGGGAGGCCCCTTGCAGAGGTAAGCTGACAACAAGATAATGAGTATATAGGGACACTCTCCAGGGACTGCATTTGGGAGTGGTCCTCTTCATCAGGGTGGGAGCATCTAAGAAAGTGAGCCAGGGCACCATCCTCCAATGAAGGGCAAGACACGTCCTGGGGTTCCACTGCCCATGCATCCAAAGCCAACTGTCATATGTCTGATTGATTAAATAACTGAATAAATGCATTTTCTGAAGCAAAACCATCCAGGTGTTCTGAGGCCAAGCAGATGGGATTCTAGAGGAGTCCATGAATGCCAAGTAGTAGTACCCATCTCACAGGATTGGTGGAGGAGTTAAAGGAGTTAATACATGTATTTGCTGCAGGTATAGTCAGAATTTGTGGAAGCAGTTACAGGGAATAGGGTTAGAGTGAGGCAAACTCCTAGTCATCCCTCAAAACCCTGCCCTGGTGTCCTCTCCCCTGTGAACCTTCCCTGAGCAATGCAGTTTCAGCTTCTTCAGGATGCCACCCCTCCAACACTGCATGTACCACTCGATACAATAATTATCCATTCTTTTCTCTAAGCTTTGTACTTCCTGAACCCAGGGACTCTGCATCTCTCCTCAAGCAGTATTACTTTCCCTGACCTGAACTGGCTAAAGCCTAAATGAAGAATGGCTTTGGTATATTGCAACTCATCGCAGTCTACTCCTATTTTTCATTCATTCATTCACTCAACAGAGATCTTTGAGCTCCTTTTCATGTCTTTATTCAGTTTTTTCTATCTTAGGCAAATTCAATTGATTATCATTCTGCATTTAATTTGGAAAATGAGGGAAAGAAATGAATGGATTGTGACAGCGATGTGTTAGGATGGTGAGATCAAGGGTGGGTTTTTTTCCCCTCCATTTTTGACTCTTACCTAACATAGTTGTTATTTTACTTTTGTAATGGAACAATTCATCCCATATAGGAATACTGTACTCGAGGCACTATAATAAATGGAATTATAAGAAAGGATAAAGAAGTTAAAATGCAATTTCTGTTATAAGAAAGGATTTTTTTCCCCTGTAGAAAGTAACTCTACCTGCCATGCTCCCCTAGTTTACCCAGAGCTGAAGTGTGAGACATTAGTGACACCAACATCTGAGAGGTCTCTCGGTGCCAAGGGCTTTCCTTCCCTTCCACAAACCTCAAGCTGAATGATTCAGGGACCTGTTGGGAACACTACATGACCCAGCATCACTGGCCTTCTGTAACCTGGGCATTTTCCAGTGTGTTCCATATTGTCAATATTTCTCAGCTTCCTGGACTTCTGCCGTGAACTGGAAAATTGAGAGTCTGGACAGAAATTAACCAGAGCACTCCCTACTGAGGAAAAAAAAAAAAAAAATCCCCCAGAGTCTGAAAGTGAGGCAACGTGGTTTATAGCTAAATAAAACCTGACTCCACGATGACTCCTTTATTGGACCCACCACCCTGCTGGTGAGCTGCTGCTTTGGACCCTGGACCAGGAAGAGGTACATTTACTGAGGATGCACCACACGGAGTGATGTAACAGCAGGATCAAGTCACTCATAGACCAGGATTCCCAGTCATAGATTAGCTAACTGTATACCCAGCTGGGGACACTCCCTTTGGAAACAAAAAAAAAAAGAGACTTTTATGCAAAAACGGCTCCCTGGATGCCATGGGTTGGGTATAAATACTTCTTAGCTGCGGTATGATCATAACTTTGCAGTGAGTTGAAGACTGAGGCTCTCTGGCCCCAGGGAATTCATCATTGCTGGTTTAAAACCTCTCAGCCACCCTTGGTGAGGGAACTGGGCAGTTATAGACGGTTCCGAAGTTCTCAAGGTGAAGGTCCCCCCAAGTGTGCTTGTCAGTACCCTGCAGAGGCAGCACAGCCAGCTGCAAGGTGAGTTGTCTTCATTTCTGGGGAAGCTGCTGTTTTGAGAGGGTTTTGCTTCTTCCTGTTTGGGAAGGCTCAGAAAACTGGGGGACTTTTCTGCCTACAGAGATAAACTGGTAGGAAATCTAAGAAATGCCAACATGAGGTTTGGCCATTTGAACAGGGCATCTTGTTCAGATTTTTTTTCTTCTGCAAAATCTGCTGTAGTTGCTACATTTCAAGGCAAAACTTTTTGGAGAGTGGGAAGTAATCAACTGAGAATTCTTTTTTTATATCGATGATACTGTCCAGTCCTTATAACATGTACCTTTTCCCTCCCAAATAAATTTTGTTAAGATAACTGTTATTAAGCCCCTTTTATGGAAGAAGAAATGCGTCTTTTAAATAACTTGACCCAGGTCATGTAACTAGTAAAGCTAGGATTTGAACCCAGATTTGGGAGGCCCTAAGATTCTTACATGGGCCACGTCATCACCACACTGCCTCCCAACACAAAGCCTTTTTCCATGGAGGAGGCATGCTGGGGACAAGCCCAGACCAGTCCTGGGCCTCCACTTATGTCTTCTTTCTTGGTCTTTTTTTTTTTTTTTTTTTTTTTAAAGGAGATGATCTCAAATATTGAGAATTAAGTGTATTTTTCCCCACAAATAATTATGCCTCCCCCATAATAAAAAAGGAGCAGATGACAGCATTGACAACAACTGCAAAATCTGAAAAGATCTAAGGCAGCTCTGACTTGAATGCTTTCCCCAGTGACAGGTGCTAATTAGATCCTGCAGGGACAGGAGGAGGTGCCCATATTTCAATGACCAGCAGGCTCCTCCCCACCTTGCCTCGGGTCAGCAGTGAAGTTTGCCCAGTCAAGTCCCATTCAGGAGGCTCACAGGGTTTGTACTTTGCCCTCATTATTAAGCTACGTGTTTTTCCTTTAGGTAGTTATGCGGCTCTGTAGAATTAAATTCTATAGGATCCCCACGTGCCACACCAAAATAGGAGCAGAGGTTTCAAAGCCCTGATGAAGCGGCTGTTCAACACTTACATTAGCCTCTGTACTGATTCTTCAGTAAAGTAACCACACTGAGAAGGCCCAGTTCTGTAAACTCTTCCTCAACCTCCCATCTCGGTCTCCTTCCCCTTCCTCAGCCCACAGAGAAGAACCTCTGAGTTTAAATCCAGAGAAGTGACGTGCTTTGCAAAACCGCAGAGATGGCCTGTCCCTGGAAGTTTCTGTTCAAGGCCAAATCCTATAAGTCTGACTTGACTGAGGAAATGGACATCAACAACAATGTGGAGAAAGCCCGCCAGCCTCCCTCCAGGTAAGCTTTTCCCTGCTGCCACCTCCTGCTGGTCTCCTCTGGGTTTCCATTCCCCGCTCTGACAACTCAGAATTCCTCTCTGCTCCTGGCTTCTCACGGGAGGTCTGTTCTCGCCGGATGCTTCTTGGATGTCCCTATTGCAATCGGATGCAGCCACTGTTTATTGGGCACCTCATTGCACCTGACACTATGTGAAGAACGAGGGGCCATGGCACAGTCCTGTGGGGAGAATATAGGAAGGGGATATGGAATACCTGACTTGAGAATGGAAGGCAGTAGAGCCCAGTGGTTAGGACTGGGGTGGCATCCTGGACAACGTCCCCCCTTTTTTTTTTAAAATATATATTTTTTTGATGCGGACCATTTTTTTTTAAGTCTTTATTGAATTTGTTTATTGCTTCTGTTTTACGTTTTGGTTTTTTTGGCCGTGAGGCATGTGGGATCTTAACTCCCCGACCAGGGATCAAACCTGCACATTGGACCATCAGGGAAGTCACTCAACATCCCTTCTGATTCACCAGTGCACATGCCTCACTGGTGGTTAGATATTCTGAATATCAACCTGGTGAAGGGTGCCAGGAAGTTAGATCAACTGTACCCAAGCCCGGTGCTGGGCCTCACTCATTGGCTCTGAGCTGTCTCTCACTGGCTCTGTGACCTAGGGCAGGTGAACCTCTCTGAGCCTCAGATGTTCTCATCTGCGGTCTGGGGAACCAATGCGACCCATCTTGTAGCATTTTGAGGATGAAATGAGAGTGGGCCTGTAGAGCAATTAGCAGTGTGCCCATACAGAGCAGGTGCTCAATAAACGCAAGGTTTATTGTAACCGAACACTCACTTTGCGCCAGGGCCATCTAGGGCACTTCACAGGTTTTGCTGCTCCACTGACCTTCACTGGGGCTCTGTGAAGTACAAGTTATTGTCTCATTTTACACTTAAGGAAACAGAAGCTTTAAGTAAGAGTGGTGTGACTTCCCCCAAAGTCACCTGACTGGTAATTACAGAGTTGGAATTTCTTCCACTCCCTTGCACTTTGTAGGAGAAGCAAGCCTGCGGTAGAACCGAGAGAATTACTTGGCCAGCCTGCCAATCAGCGGACAGGCTTCCAGAGCTAGGAGAGCTCATGGCCTTGGTCTCGAGGTTGAGGCTTACTCCAGCGGAAAGACAAGTCCACCTGTGATAACACCACAAGAAGAATCAAACCAAAGCCCCAGGCCACACAGGGCCGCCACATAGCCTCCCAGCCCCACGACCCCAGAGGAGCCTTTCCCCTGGACTACAGTGGGCAGGGCGCCCCTTGCGGGCGGGCAGCTGGGCAACCCAGAAAAGCAGCGCACGTAAGCGCATGGGCTTGGGGATAAGCAGGAGGCTTTACTACCTAATAGCCCTGTGACCTTTGGCAAGTCCCCTGGCCTTGGGACTCAATTTCCTCAATCTGTAAGAAGGGGATAGGAATACCTATTTCCTGGTGTTGTGGTAGGAGATTATATGAGTTTTCAGATGTAAACAACTGAGCCGCGTGCCTGGCAGGGAGTCGGTGCGCCATAAACGGCATCTGTTGCAGTCATCAGTGTTGTTATTGCTATTGGCAGTAGGACAAGGTTGAGCAACATCAAAGTCAAACAGAGCGGCCTCTAGGAGCTTCACGGGAGTGAGCGGCTCGGTGTGGACTTGGCAGGGTGGGTAGAATGTGGGGAGGTGAAGAGAAGTAGCGAAGACGTTCCAGGAAGGGGGCAGGGTGGGCAAAGTCTCAGAGACAGAAGCAAGCATGACTGTGCTGGGGCCTGGGGTGGGGCTTGGGGGCTGGGATAGGAGAGGCCAGGCCAGAGCCCGGGGGCTTGAATGCAGAGCAGGGGATTTGGATTTTCTCTACTTGGCCACGGGGAGCCATTGTAGATTCTTGAGCAAGATTGTCCAGGTATAGCGTGTGGGTTGAACTCGAGGAGAGAACGTTTGAGACCAGGCGGTCTGGGCTGTGGTGGCCAAGGTGGCCAAGAGACCAACAGATGAGAACGCAGGGTTGGATGGCCTCTAGATGCCCTCCCAGCACTGCAGACTCAAATGCTGCAGACTGACAGCAGTTTCATCGCTCCTCCTGGGGTCTCTGGAGGGCCTGAACCCCAGGAATCTGCTTTGACTCTTCTTGGTCATCCCTTCCTTCTCTTCACCTCATGACTGCAGCCCCGGCCGACTGGCCTCCCCCAGCTGCGGCCCCCACACTGGTTCTGACCTCTCTCACCCCAACTTGACTTCTAGCAGGTCATGCTCCTGCTCTAGAGTCTGCAGTGGCTCCCCATTGCCCGTCACCACACTGAGGCTTGACTGCAGGGTTCTGTATGATCACCCTTCCCAGACAGAAGGTCCATCCCACCAGCCCAGCCCAGCCTTCCTCTGTTTCCCAGTGCCTGTACACGGTCCATTCCTCCTTTGATTCATCCAGACCCAATCCATCCCCTATCTTTCAAGATCATCCTGAATCCCCCTCCTCCCCTAACCCTTACAGGGTGGCCTACAGCCTTCAGCCTTGAATTCCAGACCCTCTACTAGCACTGTCTTGTGTTTTGGGACCATTCAGGACACCTGAGCTGTAGGTTGACCTGAGGCAAACCAGCTGACTTACCCCAAATTTTTAAGCTGGCCTGGGCTGGCAGAAGTGCTCAAATCAGGTATGCGAGGTGACTGAGAAAATATCACACGTCAA
>NC_041227.1:95202730-95212941 GCF_002837175.3 Physeter macrocephalus | reverse complement strand
AGAAAAACTCAGAGGTTAGGAGGTGGTTACAGCTTCATGCCCCTGCCTACCACAACAGCAGAGGAGAGTAGTAAGATCAAAAGAAAAATATATTGTGACACGTGAAAATTATATGAAATTCACATTTCAGTGTCCATAAGTAAAGTTTTATTGGAACATAGTGATGCCCATTCATGTACATGTTGTCTCTGACTGCTTTTGTGCTTTGATGGCAGAGCTGAGCAGTTGTGACAGAGACCACGGGTCCCTCGAAGCCCAAAATACTCTCTGGACCTTTAGAAAAAAACAATTGGCCAATCCGTGGTCTGCAAAATGCAGTGCAGGCGTTTCAGCCCTGGATGCTAGGTTCTGTGCAATGGAGCTCTGACCTACCCTTGCAGCATTCCCTCTAGTGCTTTCCTTCACGTCCCTCCTGTAAAGACCATGGTAAACATCTTGTTCCTCATTTAAATTTCATGCTGTTCCACCTCTGTGTTTTCTTCTCGCTGTTCCCCTCTTCTAGAAACCACACCCTACACTCTCAGTTTGCTTTTATGCCAGTTTACCCCAACCTTCAAGCAGGCCTTCCTAACTCCCTCAACTATAATTTATTCCTCCACCCGCTTTTTTGGCCATAATTCTTTCTGTACTGTCTCATGACACACCAGTTCTCTACTTTGCATTATAATTATTTATGCACATGTTTTATTTCCCCGCTAGACTATAAACTCCTTGAAGAATGCATTGGCTCATTACAAAATTAGCATTCTGAGAACCCTGATCTGCATCACACATAAGATCTCTTGTCTTCAGCAAAAAGGAGTATACTTATGACACATATAATTGGCACTTACCACACAAATCAGTGATAATGGGGAACAAGGGCAAGATGGCTGATTAAAACCCACAGCAAATTCCTCCGAAATTCATTTGCCTTCCCTACCATTTTACCAATATGCTATGCACTGGTTTGTATTAAACCCCCTTTCCGCACACTTTGTAGATGTGGAACTGCACCGCTCACCATAAAGTGAGTAGGAGAAAAAAGACCAGAAGTGAATAATCCACCCGCTGAAATCATCAAGCCTCCAGTAATGGGAAGCTTTGGGGGCATTCTTTCCAGGGAGGGTTATGAGCCTCTGAACTTTCCACCCCCAGGGCTGCCTAGAGATTTGAATTTGTTTGTATGTCATTTGGAACTTAGACATGGAATAATAATCTTTTGGTATGGCCCTGATACTCAAAAGAATAAGCAAATTTAAAGTTAAAAAATAAATCAAACAATCAAGTTCCCTGCACATATGTTTGATAACAAAGGCCAAATATTCTATTGCAAACATTAATTCAACAAGAGATGATAAGGAAATAAAATACAGATGAAGAGTAACCCTGCTTGCCAAAGCACCATATGCGTTTGGGATGATTCTCTGCACCCATGACGAGTGTACACAAATATTGTGTTAAACCTCTCCTCCTAATAGCCTCATTTCTCACATGCTCTTCAGAGGGAAAAACGTGATGCTGATTTAAGATGACTTATCCTGCTAAGCACATAAATAAAAAATAGTTCAGAATCCAGAACATGACAGAACTCCCCTTTCACATCTAATTAAGTACTTGTAATTGGCAATTCAATTGGCAGACTGTATATTTCAGGCTGGCGAGAGGAATGCAGAACAGACCCCTGGTAAGATCCAAAAGAGGAGATGTGGGGCATAGACAATTGCTTTATCGTATGAGATGCCGAAATGGGATGTCAGGCAACTATCTGTACCCCTGGGAAGGAATTAGCAGCGAACAGGGCAAATGCTAGAGGGTCTGATCATGATTATAAGGTGTCATTTAGAAAGATATTTACATTGTTAATTAAGCAATGAAGCTGATAACTGCTACGCTGTAAATTGTGCTAATTACCCCAGTGCCTTGGAAGGTTTTCTAATCAGCCAGATCAATAGGCTCCTGGTTTATGCTAATAATGCAGTGTCATCCTCCTAAGTGCTTTGCTTACAGCAGTCTGAACCCAGTACAGCCCCCGCCCGCTGTCCTGTGCTAGAGGCAGCCAGCATTAATCTGTCTGCCCACATCACAGTGGTGAGGCTGGTGCCCGCTCACCCTCATGGCCCACAGCGAGGAAACAAGAATCCCACCATGCACTGCGCCTCCACCAATTGTTCAGGAGAGAGGGCTGGGCCTTTGTGCTCTGTGAGATTTTTTTGTGGCCACAGCCCTGTTTTCTTCTGACCATTAGAAATATCGCATAGATATTTCTATGTGATATAGAAATATCCTGAGAGATAAGGGCCACGAAGGAAGACCTAGATGCAAGTCTCTGCTCTGCCATTGTCTTTGATGAGATGACCTTCTTTGATGAGATGGTCAAAGAAGGTCAAAGAGGAGACCTTTTTCCAGTCTCCTTTGTGGCCATCTCCAGCCATGTGACTAGGTCCTGAAAACGGGATGTGAAGAGATGGGAGATGTGCTGCTTCCACCTTTAAAAAGGTCATCTCATCAAAGAAGCAGGACACACCAGTTGTTTCCACGAGACTGAGTGTAGACCAAGTGAGAGGGTCAATTCAGTTCAACTACTGAGTGGACTTTTAGGGTTTTTTGTTTGTTTAATCACTGAATTAAGTGATTGTTAGTACGAACAGACTGGTCTTTTGAGCCAGAAGAACCAAACCGCTTCCAACACAACATCAGCCTCTCTGGAGCCCCAGCATGACAATAAGGGATCTGAAATACGTGATAAACGACAGAAACAGTCTAATGCCACGTGCTCTCGTGTGTTCACCTGGCTCTTGGTCATCCACGGGAAGGCGGAGAATGTGCATGAAGGAGACCCAGAAATAATTCCTTTACCTCATCACAATCTATAGTTTTTATCTTTTTCCCCCATTAAAACGCAAACCAAAAATCAGCAGCTGGTAGCCAAGTGGCCTGGTTTGAAGATGAATTTTCTGTTTCTCCTTCCTTGGTAGGTGTCCTAATGAACAGTCAAGATCCCACTTGGAGGGTAAACAGGGCAAAAAAGAGAATTAGCAAAGGGCTTGGGTAACTCATGGGTTGATAATCTGTCTCCAAATTACAGAGTCAACTACTCATGAACTTTAAGCTGCAGCCAAGGGAGATCTTGGAGGTGGAAAGCCAGGGTGAGAGAGATGCAGAGGCACAATAAGGGTGGGAAACAGCTGGCATCCATTTCTTCTCTTGAGAAACAGAACTCCTTCTGTGTGCCTCTGCATGGGGCTCCCCAGCTTTCAGTGCCAGCTCCGGGGCCCCCATGGGCAGAGCCTCTGAGTTCAAGGCCAGCTCCTGCGCTGGGCTTTGGGATGGGGCCAATTTGTTGAGTTGTTTCAGTGCATTGATGTGTAAACTAATCATCCGTCATTGTGCTCTAATTAAACTTAAGTGGTGCAATGGATTTGCTGTCATAGAGGCCAGGGCCCTTCCTGGACTGGGGGAGGGAGGGGCAGTGTCTGTTGGCCAAAAGCAGCCCTGCCCCAGGAGTGCAGAGAGCGAGGAAATGCCAGACAGGAATATGAAAGGAGCTGGAAACGCTGTTTTGGGTCCAGGAGGCTGGAGGAAAATGTGACAAATCAGAAACTGGGGCAGGTCTATGGGTCTCTGATTTCCTGGGTGATGTCGCCCTCAGCATGAGTGTCTAGACATAACAAGCTCGGGTCAAGTGGGTAATCACAAGGTGACCTTACTGTTTGCCATGGTAACAGACCTCTCGGGCCAGCTGGCCCTGGTATCGCCAAAATGTGACCCAGTTGCAGAAGGTGGATGAGCTATTCCCACCTCTACAAGCCAAACCCGCTGATCAAAATGTACAGGGAGGGTAGGATCAGGACTCTTTAGAAACTGTAGATCCTCATGGCTATTTACTCATCCCTGCCCCCCTTGGTATTTGTATTCTAACTTAAAAGAAGTCTTTCTAGAATTACGAAGGGGAGAGTGGGTCCTCCTTCTGAAGGAGAGCCAGAGGAAAGGGGGAGAAGATGGTAGTGGTACAGTTGACATCGTGACATGTGTCCTGGGAGTGAAGTCACTGGTCCTAGATCTGACTCTTCCCTGGCTCAAGTGATCACCAAAGGGCAGGGAAGAGGATGTTTATGTCCCTTACTGCTTCCACATTTTGTGAGAACGCCACATGGATAATACTGGTTTATTTGTACTGTTGACTCAATGTAACTGATAAATCCCATTCCATAGAGACAAGGTAATGGCATAATGACAAAACTCTTCTCTTCTTCACCCATGTATTCATTCAGCAACTATTGATTGAGTATCTAGGTACAAGGCATGCTATACGATCAAGGCTGTGCAAGATACAGATGAAAGAATTCATGCTCTCAGAGGACAGACAAGATGACCATACATGATTCAACAATTGTAAGTTATTCAATAGAAAAAGTAACTTAGCAAGAAAAAAAATAGGTCAAGCATATCATATGGAACTATCTGGACATCTACAAGAAGACAGTATAAGAAAAGAGAGTATAACCAGCAAGGTCCTACTCTATAGCACACGGAACTATATTCAATATCCTGTAATAAACCACAATGGAAAAGAATATGAAAAACAATATGTATATACAGGTATAACTGAATCACTTTGCTGTACACAAGAAACAAACACAACATTGTAAATCGACTCTACTTCAATAAAATAAATTTGTAAAAAAAGAAAAGAAAGTGTGGCAGACACTGCTCCTTCTGCCCTCCCCACACACCCGTATCTGTTCTCTCCTTCTCTGGCAATAGAATTTTAATCTTAGATGTCTGACCAGATGAAAACTACCTTTTTCCAGTCTCCTTTGTAGCCATCTCCAGCCATGTGACTAGGTCCTGAAAATGGGATGGGAAGAGATGGGAGATGTGCTGCTTCCATCTTTAAAAAGAAAGTGGCCTGTCTTCCCTCTTTGCCCCTTCCTGCTGCCTAGAACGCAGATGTGGTGGTGAGCCGCCTTCACCCGTGCAAATAAATGGCGACATACTACAGGTGACAGAGCTACTGGCCAGCAGGATCCTGGGTATCCCACACCATGTAGGCACCTTATCACTGTGGACTCGTTCTACTTTTACTCTTACATGGAAGCAATACACTGTCTTGTTTAAATCACTGATATATCCCAACCAATATGGAGAGGAACAAGCCAATTAACAGAATGGTGCAGAGGAGACGAAACACATCATGAAAAATATTCAATTCTTCCCCCAATTTTTTTTCTTATCAAGAGCATATTATGTGTCAGGCATTGTTTTGTCTCTGGGGATTCAAAAATATATGAAGTCCCTGACCTCAAGAAGGGAACACAAAACACAATCTTTTTTGTTTTAATTTTTAAAAAACTTTTATTGGAGTATAGCTGATTTACAATATTGTGTTAGTTTCAGGTGTACGGCAAAGTAAATCAGTTATACATATAAATATATCCACTCCTTTTTAGATTCTTTGCTCACAGAGGCCATTACAGAGTACTGAGTTCCCTGTTCTATACAGTAGGTCCTTATTAGTTATCTCTTTTATATATAGTAGAAAACACAATCATTTAATATGGAAATAGCAGTGATAGAAATAATCACAGGGTGTCATGAGTGAATGGGAAATGGACAGCTATTTCGGCCTAAAGGCATCAGGCATTCAACCTGGGCCCAGAAAATCCAGGATGGATGTTAGTGGGGAAGATGGGAGTGGAGGAAAGCCTGTTAGCAGAGGCTGCCATCTTGCCTGGCTTGCATTAGTCCCACGACCTGGTATTGCTGCCTGGGAGGGTCTCCTCTCTCTCCAGGTCCTCGCCATACTCACAAACATGGTGTAAATTGCCACCTTCTCTGGAACATTCTGCTGAGCCTCCCTCACCCTGACTCTGAAGCAATTTCTCCAATGACACTGGTGTTGGGCTGCACCCTGCAGGCTTGCAAGCCCTGTACTTGCCCAGCCTCAAGACCAAAGAAAGAGCCCGGAGTCAGCGAGAGAGACACCAATGGTTTCATGGACGGAGGGGCTTACGTGTCTAAAGCAAGGTCCTGGAGCAACACCCCACCTTGCAAGGCAGACGGCGGGCAGGACGTGGCAGCAGTCTTGCTACCAGGGGAAGAGGGAGGTTACCAGTTAGAGGGGGAATTGACGTCAGGTCGGCTCATCGGTTGCCAGGGAAACCAGCAGAGGGGCGTGCCTCTCACCACCCCTTTGATAAAATATCCCAGTGGAGATAGTTCTGACCTAAAGATTAGAACAATCACTAGCTGGGTCGGGGAGCAAGTACACGGGCATTTGCTGATTAGTCTCTATGATTAAGAGGGTAGCTCAGTCAGGTGAGCAGGGTGTAGGTGAAGCAGGCACTGGTCGAGGAGGAGGATGTACAGAGAGCAAGAGGACAGCCATCCAGGGTGGCCTGACCATACAATCGGCATTTAACTAGCAATGCAAGGCCATATGTCAAATAGGTCTGTAAGATTGCCTTCCCTCTCCTTTTGGGTTAAACTCCTCAAGGGCTGGAATGATGTTTTCTGCAGTTCTGTGCATCCTGCCTCACACATGGCACAGAGCCAGAAACTGGGGAGCCCAGAGCAGTATAAAAAGAACTTGCACTTTGAACCAAGGCTGATAGAGGTTCAGCTCCCAGCCCTCCATCCGTTGGCTGTGTGGGACTTTGAGCAAGGCACACACCCCTCTGAGCCTCACACTTCCTCACCTGTGGAAAGAGGAAGAACAGAACCTACCTGGAAAAACTGTTGTGGCAACTGAAGAAGATGATGTTTGTAAAAGTACCTAGCAGAGTGCCTGGCACAAAAGATACTTTTCCTTTTTTAAAGAAATATTTGTCCAAAAAGAATCCTTAACTCTGCACATGTTATATCATTGATTAGAAACTGCAATGCACAAGCACTCTGCTCATTCAAACTGACTGCATGATGAGGAGTCTGGAAGATCCCAGTAGATAGAGCCTAAATTCAGCTGATCTGTGTCATGATCGTCACTGATACTAAGCAGGGGATGTGCGTGTTGATTGTGTGAAAGGCAGATAGGAGGAGTTTGCTGGTCATTTCTGCATCTCATTTACAAAGTTGGCTGTTAAGACTTGCCAGATTGGACCTACAAAGCAAAAATTGTTAGCAACCCAAGCTGGGAAAATAGATCATCCATATCCTGGATGCCTCCGAGTAACATTTTTCATAGAAAGGAGATAAGACATGGTATTTGCAGTTGACTGACCTTGAGTTTTTGATCCCTCCCACACACAGTCCCGTTCCCCCACCCCCGCCCCCCGCCAAAAAGCCCGTTCCTGCCCTCGTCTTCCCTACATCAATAAATGGCACCCCCATCACCCAGTTACCAAAGCCAGAAACCCAAGCTTGGGTTTCCTTGATTCCCTTTCCCTTTCATCCACATCTGTCCTTCAGTATCGATCCTCTCCCAACCTATCTCTTGAATACATCCTCTTCTATCTATCTCACCACCAACCTAGTCTAAGCCACCACTATCTGTTGCATAGAGCCTTGTCACTCAAAGAATGGTTTGGGGCCCAGCAGCACTGGCATCACTCTGGAGCTTGTTAGAGATGCAGAGTCTCAGGTCCCCACCTAGACCTGGAAAATCAGAATCTGCATTTTAATAAGATCCCCAGGTGATCCATTTGCACATTAAAGACCAAGAACCCTGCAAAATAATACAGGAGCCTCCTAACCTGGTCTCCGCGTCCTTGTCCTACCTAATTCCAACCCACTGGTCTGGGCCCAATTTGCTAATTCCCACACCACTCAGATAGTGTAATTTTTTTTTAATCTACCCTGCCACATGGCACAGGATGGCAGTTCTAATTTTTGACAGATTATTTCTCCCACCAGACCAAGACAAGATTTCTTGTTTCCTCCCTGAGCTGGTGAGGGAAGGTATTTTAAGCCATTTCATTGGGGATTGGGAGACCCCTTTCAGGGTCCCGCGTTTATGAACGGATTTCAGTTCTAAGTCCCCTTTTCAAGCGGGCCCAGCACAGACATGAAAACTCCAGCCCCCATCCATTAGGGTTTGTATTCTGGAACTTTCTCCTGGCCTCACTCCCCTCCCCACTCTCCCAGCAGCCAGAGTCCACTCAGGATCTTCCTGCTCTGTGTTTAACTTCCCTCTTAGTCTCTGATCCAAGATGATTTGCCTTTCTTTCTATCAAACTCAGATACATAGCTCAGTTTAATTTTGTTTAGTTTTGTTTTTTTAAATGAAAGGCATTCCTATGTGTTTGGGGGTGGGGAGGAGAAAAAAGGATCCCTATTGGCCCAACTTATCCTGTTACTAGGCAGAGCCATCTTTTTAAAACTGAGATCAGACCCCACCACTCCACTGTTTAAAACGGGTCAGTGGTTTCTCCGCTTGTTTAGAACAAAATCCCAAACCCTAAGTAGGCACCCTGGTCCCTGACTACTCAACTCTTCCGCCATTTGTGCCCAAACACACAGCCATCCTTTCTGCATCTCCCACACCAAGGACTTTCCAGCTCAGGGTCTTTGCACCACCACTGGCCTCCCCTGGAAGGCTCTCCTCCCGCTTCACATGCTGATTCCTTCTGTCCTTAGGTTCTAGCTTGGACGGTCCTTCCCGA
Source organism: Physeter macrocephalus (assembly GCF_002837175.3). Taxonomy (NCBI): domain Eukaryota; kingdom Metazoa; phylum Chordata; class Mammalia; order Artiodactyla; family Physeteridae; genus Physeter; species Physeter macrocephalus. Next base: position 95,204,359 of record NC_041227.1, on the reverse strand, counting down.
GAGAAGGCTCCCCATCCCCTCACCCCCACCTATCACACTCAAGTGCCCTCCCAACTCACTCTGCGGTAGCTGCTCATCACAACCAACAATTATTTTATTTGTATGTTTACTTCTTTACTACATCATCCCCTCTAAAATGTAAATTCCATGAGGTCTCAGACCAGATAGGCACCTCACAGGTGATCATATTTGAGGAATGATGTGGTTGAAAAAATTACGTTCTAGGACTGTCTCTCTGATGCAGTAGCCACTAGCCACATAGGGCTTCTGAGCGCTTGAAATGTGGCTGGTCCAAACTGAGCTGTGGGGACTTCTCTGATGGTCCAATGGTTAAGACTCTGCGCTCCAAATGCAGGGGGCCCGGGTTTGATCCCTGGTCACGGGATTAGATCCCACCTGCTGCAACTGAAAGACCCTGCACGCGGCAACAAAGATCCCTCATGCCGCAACTAAGACCCAGCACAGCCAAATAAATAAATAAATATTAAATAAAAAAACAAAAAAAACCAACTGAGCTGTGTGCTCAGTGCAAAATACACATTGGATTTCAGGATTTAATATGAAAAAAATGTGAAATGCCTCATTAATAAAATTTTCTATCGATGACATGTTGAAATGATCATACTTTGAATTGTTGTGTTCAATAAAATATATTTTAAAAATTTATTCCACATTAAAAATATGGCTACTAAAGAATTTCAAATGTGTGGCCCACATTATATATATATATAATATATATATATAATATATATATATAATATATACATATTTTTTAACATCTTTATTGAACCATAATTGCTTTACAATGGTGTGTTAGTTTCTGCTGTATAACAAAGTGAATCAGCTAAACGTATACATAAATCCCCATATCCCCTCCCTCTTATGCCTCCCTCCCTCCCACCCTCCCTATCCCACCCCTCTAGGTGGTCACAAAGCACCGAGCTGATCTCCCTAATTTACATTTGGTAGTGCATATATGTCCCTGCCACTCTCTCACTTCGTCACAGCTTACCCTTCCCCCTCCCCATGTCCTCAAGTCCATGCTCTAGTAGGTCTGTGTTTTATTCCTGTCCTACCACTAATCTCTTCATGACATTTTTTTTTCTTAGATTCCATATATATGTGTTAGCATACGGTATTTGTTTTTCTCCTTCTGACTTACTTCACTCTGTATGACAGACTCCAGGTCTATCCACCTCATTACAAATAACTCAGTTTCATTTCTTTTTATGGCTGAGTAATATTCCATTGTATATATGTGCCACATCTTCTTTATCCATTCATCTGTTGATGGACACTTAGGTTGCTTCCATGTCCTGGCTATTGTAAATAGAGCTGCAGTGAACATTGTGGTACATGACTCTTTTTGAATTATGGTTTTCTCAGGGTATATGCCCAGTAGTGGGATTGCTGGCTAGTATGGTAGCTCTATTTTTAGTTTTTTTTTTAAGGAAACTCCATACTGTTCTCCATAGTGGCTGTATCAATTTACATTCAACCAACAGTGGCAAGTGTTCTCTTTTCTCCTTCTGACTTACTTCACTCTGTATGACAGACTCCAGGTCCATCCACCTCACTACAAATAACTCAATTTCGTTTCCTTTTATGGCTGAGTAATATTCCATTGTA
>NC_041227.1:95198082-95201150 GCF_002837175.3 Physeter macrocephalus | reverse complement strand
GTTGCTTCGTTTGCAAATATTTTCTCCCATTCTGAGGGTTGTCTTTTTGTCTTTTTTATGGTTTCCTTTGCTGTGCAAAAGCTTTTAAGTTTCATTAGGTTCCATTTGTTTATTTTTGTTTTTATTTCCATTTCTCTAGGAGGTGGATCAAAAAGGATCTTGCTGTGCTTTATGTCATAGAGTGTTCTGCCTGTGTTTTCCTCTAAGAGTTTTACAGTGTCTGGCCTTACATTTAGGTCTTCAATCCATTTTGAGTTTATTTTTGTTTATCGTGTTAGGGAGCCACATTATACTTTTATTGGATATCGCTGGTCTAAGAGTGAAGTCCCAGGAACCGGAAGTGGCGGCCAGCATCATTTGAACTCACATCTCCTTTCTGTCTGCTCTGGTCATACTGGGTGCCTCGGGAAGGTCAGCGATTTGGGAAGCCATTCATTCGGGCACCGAGAGCTCGTTCCTGACTGTGCTGAAGGATGAGCCCTCTCACAGGGGAAAAACAAACAGCCGCATCAGGCTTTGTTCTTAATGCTCCTCCTAAGTGCTGATGACACCCCTGCTGGGTCCAGCCTCAGGGGAAACAGTGGGGAACTGATTGACAGCCATTAAGAAAATGGAATTGAACGGCTCAGATCAGACATCAAGGCAGAGTCTTTTATCAAGCAAGCATCAGACCCTGTCAGCTCTCCAGCTAGGAGGAAGGATTGACTGGAGAATAAGTGCTGATGACACCCCTGCTGGGTCCAGCCTCAGGGGAAACAGTGGGGAACTGATTGACAGCCATTAAGAAAATGGAATTGAACGGCTCAGATCAGACATCAAGGCAGAGTCTTTATCAAGCAAGCATCAGACCCTGTCAGCTCTCCAGCTAGGAGGAAGGCTTGACTGGAGAACCTTAGTTGCTTGTGATTATCTGACAATCTCCTATGCAGCTTAATATTTTAGGATTAGAATTGTAAAGAGACACTAGCATGTACTGCTTGCCATTCATTAGCCGTGTGGGCAAGTTAGTTAACCTTCACCTCCCTCGGTTTCCTCACATGTAACGTGGTGATAATAATTGTACCTACCTCAGCGTTGTTATGAAAACAAGATGAGCATCAAACAATGCACTTTGAACACCGCCCAGCACACAGTTAGTGTTCGGTGGACTAGTTGCTATTCTTATTATTGCTATTTATGTTTAATATGAAAACTTTTGTACAAAGAGCCTTTTTCTAGAGCCAAAAATCAAGCTAAAGCCTAGAGGTGTGCTCCTTATTACCCCACAAACAGGACAGCTGGGCCTGTTTGTTTGTTTGTTTGTTTGTTTTTTCGATCTTGTTAGTTTATTGAATAAATCAATCCTGGGTAAAGAAAAAACAGAACTAGCTTTGGGGACAGAGGTCGGGGAAGTGAGAGAATCCCCCGGCCCCTGTGGTGTGGGTAGAGGGGTCGCTTGTAAAACTCATGTTCCTGTTCGTCCTTCTTGATGACTGTCTTGTCTACCGGTGATGGACCCATCCCGAAATATTTTTAACCTAAGATTCTTTTGCTGCTATAGTGGTCATTTATCATTTTGGCTGTCAAGTATGCATCTCCCTTTTTCCCAGTACCCCGATTTTCTTTTGGGAAATAAAGCTTCCCTCATTTTCTGTGGGTGGTAATTCCTAGCATCCCTCCCGGTATAAGCCCAGGTCCTGCCTCCGGGTCTGGGTACAGACCGGGGCAAGCATGACCTAAGCTGCTCAGCAGGACAGATGTCCTCTTGAGCACCTCACTCATAGAAGAAGGAGCAGGTTCCAGGTTAGTCTCTGCAGCCGCAGTGCGCTCACCAGTCTGTCCATGCAGTGATTCCATTGCTAGGGCCCTCACGGTCCAGGCTGCACAGCACTTTTTCCTGTGAGCTGTCCCTCAACAATATTCTTCAAATCCTTTCCTTTTTCTGCAACTTGGGGAAAGTCAGTTTCTGTTGCTTGCAAGCAACAACCCCAGTGATAAAATCCTTATCCCTCCCTTTACTTTCTCCCCTGTTCCCACAGCTCCAGTCTTTATTCCAAGTGTCACCAGAATATAGAGCAGATCAGGTGGTCAGAGGAATTGGACTTCTATAGGTTCTTTCTTCAGAGTTCGAGGGTAGGAGAACATTCCACTTGCCATTAAATAGCCTGAAAGCAAACGTCCTCTAACCCGCGATGTTATGACTGGAGGCGCAGCATCCTACAGTGGAAAGTAAACTTTGTAGTGCGAGAGACCTGGATTCAAATCCTGCACTTCCTGGCTACGTGACCTCGTGCAATTACTTAATTTCTCTGATCATCAGTGTTCTCATATGTACACACACACACACACACACACACACTCTCACAATTGTGGAGGCTGATAAGTCTAAAATCTGTAGGGCAGCCTAGAAAGTCAGGCAGGAGATGATTCCTCAGTCTTTTTTTTTTTTTTTTGGCTGCGTTGGGTCTTCGCTGCTGCACGCAGGCTTCTCATTGCGGTGGCTTCTCTTATTACATAGAAGAAGGAGCAGGTTCCAGGTTAGTCTCTGCAGCCGCAGTGCGCTCACCAGCCTGTCCATGCAGTGATTCCATTGCTAGGGCCCTCACGGTCCAGCCTGCACAGCACTTTTTCCTGTGAGCTGTCCCTCAACAATATTCTTCAAATGCTTTCCTTTTTCTGCAACTTGGGGAAAGTCAGTTTCTGTTGCTTGCAAGCAACAACCCGAGTGATAAAATCCTTATCCCTCCCTTTACTTTCTCCCCTGTTCCCACAGCTCCAGTCTTTATTCCAAGTGTCACCAGAATATAGAGCAGATCAGGTGGTCAGAGGAATTGGACTTCTATAGGTTCTTTCTTCAGAGTTCGAGGGTAGGAGAACATTCCACTTGCCATTAAATAGCCTGAAAGCAAACGTCCTCTAACCCGCGATGTTATGACTGGAGGCGCAGCATCCTACAGTGGAAAGTAAACTTTGTAGTGCGAGAGACCTGGATTCAAATCCTGCACTTCCTGGCTACGTGACCTCGTGCAATTACTTAATTTCTCTGATCATCAGTGTTCTCATATGTACACACACACACACACACACAC
>NC_041227.1:95195188-95197567 GCF_002837175.3 Physeter macrocephalus | reverse complement strand
GCAGGCTTCTCATTGCGGTGGCTTCTCTTATTATGGAGCACGGGCTCTAGGTGCATGGGCTTCAGTAGTTGTGGCTTGCGGGCTCTAGAGCCCAGGCTCAGTAGTTGTGGCACACAGGCTTAGTTGCTCCGCGGCATGTGGGATCTTCCCAGACCAGGGCTTGAACCCGTGTCCCCTGCATTGGCAGGCGGATTCTTAACCACTGCGCCACCAGGGAAGTCCCAATTCTGCAGTCTTGAGGCAGAATTTCTTCACCAGGAAACCTCAGGTTTTGCTCTTCGGGCCTTCAACTGATTGGGTGAGGTCCACCCACATTACTGAGGGTCATCTCCTTTACTTAAAGTCAGCTGATTGTAGATGTTAACTATACGTACAAAATACTTTCACAACAATGCCTAGATGAGCGTTTGAGTAAATAACTAGGTACTATACGCTACCAAGTTGACATGTGAAATTATCACAGAGATCATAATACTACTCTGTATCCTTGAGGATTAAACAAGGTAAGTGTCTATATAGTTCTTAGCACAGTGCCTGACATTTACTAGGTACTTAATAGATGGTAGACTCTATTCTTAGAGGCAGAAAGGATAATATCATTCATGCAAGTCCTGTGCACTGGACTCTATTCTAAATACTTCACAAATATTAACTCATTTAATTTTATCCCCCACCAATCCTAGGAGTTTGGTAGTGTTGTTTAAATGAGAAACTGGAGGTCCAGAGAGGTTAGGTAAGTTGCCCAAGGTCACACAGCTAGCATGCAGTAAGCCAGGATACATGTGACTGCCCCTCTGAATCAGGCTGCCCCGAGTGGTCTCTCCAGAATGTGTAACTCAATTTCAGTTAAAATTCTGAGATGATGCATGCCCTGCCTTGTTACTTCAAGTAAAACTCCACCCAAACCCACCAACCTGGCCAGATTTAGCTGCCAACATGTTTTAGAAAAATATTTTCGGGTAAAATATCACACCCCCACCACACACCCACTGCACTATCACCTGCCACCCATGATGATAAAAAGCCAACACCTTTCCTCTAAGGAAACTTGGCAGAGGTCTTCCCACACATAAAGAGTGGCTCCTTCTACCCACTTCCACTAGGAACATCACACAACAAATGAATTTTCCAAACAAAGAAATGTCGAGTCAGAAATAAGATCACTCGTTAGTTGTGGGTTTTCTGGAATGGATGACTATATAATATCCTAATCAAAAAGTTGGAATCACATTAGCATTTAGATAAAGGCTTATTAGAAAAGAGATGAGGATAAAACAAGGCTCTGAGACTATGCGTGCTTCCCCAAGGCCAGTCATTACCGACAAGGGCAGGCAGCCAGCAAGTCTCAAAGTTGCCAGATTTTGGTCAAGTCCAAGAGGGACTCCAGGGATGCCCCTTCATGTCCAAAAGGTCTCTCAGGGGCCCCCCAAATTCTGCATCCACTATGACCATTAAGGGCATTCAAGCAGCTCCTCTACCAATTTGAAGTTAGCTGGAATCCTCTCTTATAGCAGGTGTTTTTTTGCTTTTCAAGAACGTGCTGGAAATGTAATATTCAGAGTGCCAAAATAAAGATGTTAAGATCAAGGGCCGGCGAGTTCTTAACCGTGCGTGACTGCTTGTTTGGGACAAAAGACAACTCCCTATGGCAGGGGTGGAATAGTAAATACACAGGAAGACATTCCCAGGCGCTACTGCCTTTTTGGAATAAGAAAGATCCCACACAGACCATGGGCCACGCTTGGGCAAAACCGTGAAATACAGACATCTTATCTCTGTAGAACTTCGCATTTTCTGTCTTCTTGTTCCTCCCTGACACCAAGATTTTTTTCTCTCCTCTCCGGAAACTGGACTCTGGGAGCCTCCAGTCTAGAGACTGGGGCTGTCTGGTTGGGCAAATGGCTCCTCCACATGTCAATTCCAGAAGCCTCTCTCCACTTCCATTCCAAGAGGTGGAGATTCATATGCCAGGCCGGCGTGATCCTGGATCCCAAGGATGAATTGGGTGGCGCTTGAATGATACTGGTCAAGCCCTGGCGTTTGGCTTCTCTCTTGTCTTTATCTGTCAATGTCAGTGTCAAATTAGGGAGAGAAATGAAATAGGACAAGCCAAGGGCAGCCTTTCTGGGAGTTATGCCAGGTTGGCAAGATGAGGCAATGTGCCGGCAGGAGGTCACGACCGGGTCAGATGACAGAGACAGAGGTGTGTGCAGGGACAGAGGGGGCGCTTTGAGTCCAGAGGACCAAGCTGAGGTCAGAGGTTGGGGAGGTAAATGGGAAGCAGTGTTCAGAAATGCAGACTGGGCAGGAAAATCATGGTCTGAGCTTGAGATCCAGGCCAGTCACAGAAAAACAGACTCAAAGGGCAACCTCCTTTCC
>NC_041227.1:95171948-95195178 GCF_002837175.3 Physeter macrocephalus | reverse complement strand
TTGTTTTGTTTTTTTAACATCTTTATTGGAGTATAATTGCTTTACAATGGTGTGTTAGTTTCTGCTGTATAGCAAAGTGAATCAGCTAAACGTATACATATATCCCCATATTCCCTTCCTCTTGCGTCTCCCTCCCACCCTCCCTATCCCCGCCCCCAGGTGGACACAAAGCACGGAGATGATCTCCCTGTGCTATGCGGCTGCTTCCCACTAGCTATCTATTTTATATTTGGTAGTGTATATATGTCCATGCCACTCTCTCACTTCGTCCCAGCTTTCCCTTCCCCTCCCCGTGTCCTCAAGTCCATTCTCTATGTGCAAGACATTCTTATTGGGCCTTCCAGTCATTTCCAGGAGTCCAGAGGGATTCTCAAGCGGTGACCCTCAAATAAATGGCAACCATGAGGCCCTAGTTTTCCCTTTCTAGGCTCCTTTCTGCAAGATTCCCTGTGGGAACCTCCACTGCCCTGAAAGAGCAAGCTCATGAGTCCATACCATCCGCCTCCCGCAGGCCCAGCTCACTGAAGTACCCTCCGAGGTGCTCATCACCTCTCCTGGGCCTCCCCACTGCAGCCACACCTGCATCTCCTTGCCTGAGGGCTTTCTGGGGTGGTGGGACCCCGCTCCCCACACAGCAGCGCAGGGCAGAGAATTAACACCTCTGTCAGCCACAACAGCAGCTTCCCTCAACCAGTGACTGAGGGAGTTGGTACAAATACCCACCTTCTTCATCCCAAAGGTGGATGTTTTACACTGGCCCGCAGAGCTCCTCGGGAATATTAAGCTCTGGTTTTCCACAGTGGTAACTTACTTAACGCACCTTTCATCGATCCTTTCCCTTCCCTGTCTCACTTCCCTGCATCTCCACTGTCATTTTCTGGGATCCTCTCCCAAGTAATTTCCTCGTACTTAATGTTTGACCCAGTGCTTCTGGGTGAACCTGATCTAAGACACCTCCCTGTCCTTCCTGTGCTCCTACTGTTGACTCTTCCCATGGCAACCAGAATGGCCTTTGACAATCAGTCAGAGCAGATCACTGCCCTGCTCAAAACTTTCCAATGGCCTCCCACTACATCTAGAATAAAAATGCAAGACTTTTATCATGAACTGTATGTTAGTCCATCCGGGCTGCTATAATAAAATACCATTCATTGGGCAACTCATAAACAACAAACATTTATATCTCATCGTTCTGGAAACTGGGAAGTCGAAGGTCATTGCATCATGGGATTCAGTGTCTGGTAAGGCCCACTTTCTTGTTCACAGGTGGTGCCTTCCAGCTGTAACCTTACATGGTATATGGGGCAAGGGAGCTTTCCCAGACCTCTTTTATAAGGCCACTAACCGTATTTGTGAGGGCTCCTCCCTTATAACCTAATCACCTCCCAAAGGCCCCACCTCAAAATACCATTACCTTGGGCAATAGCTTTTCATCATACGAATTTGGGGGTAACACAAACATTCAGTCTACGGCAGACCGCAGGGCCCTGTATGATCTGGCCCCTGCTTTACCTCTCTGTTCAGTCACTCTGCCCCAGACCCAATGGCAATCTTGCTGTCCCTCACACACTGAGTTTTTTCCTGTCTTCTGTCTCAAGCATCTGCTTTCCCCTTGCCTGGAGAACTCTGCACCCAGATCTCCATGTGGCTCACTCCTTGTCAGTGTTATTCAGCTCAAAAATCACCTCCTCCAAGAAGTCTTCTTTGACTACCCCCTTTCATGTAGCCCTATGCACACACCCAACACCCCAGTCACTCTTCATAATATTGATAACTACCTAAAGTTCTCTCAGGTACGTATTTTGTTACTTGTTAATTTTGTGCCTCCTGCTCTGACCTCAGTGCTTGGAACAGTGCCCAACACTTAGTAGGCACCTGATAAATATTTGTGGAATGAGGAATGATCCAGACAAAAGAAGAGGAGTTGAATCAAGACAATGAAAGTAGCAATGGAAAGGAGGAAGCTTTCAGAAAAATATTTGAGAGGAGGAATCAATGGTATTTGACGACCAATTAGATGTGGAAGGTGAGGGAAAGGAAGGAGAAGTCCAAGGTGACCCCAAGCTTGGGAGCCTGCAGGAATGGTGGTGCCATTCATCATGACCGTGAGTACAGGAAAGAGGAGGGCCTGGTGGGAAAGACGATAAGTTCATGAGGACATATTGAGTGTGAGGAGCCTGTGGGATGTCCAAATGGAGACGTCTAGCAAAGGACTAAAAACATGGGTCTGGAGCATCAGAGAGGGGTGGAAACTCAAGATTTGGAGCATGTGGAATTGAAACTATGGAAGAAGATGACATCACTCAAGGAAAGCATTAGAGGAGGAGCTGTAAATTCAAATGCTTTCAGAGACCAGGAAAATAATTTAGATGCGTGAACTAGCTTAGACAAAAACCATAAAGAGTGGTGGTTACTGCAGTGGGAATTAAAGATGATATGTCCTATATCTAAAGACATTCGTAGTAAACATTATTAAAACATTGTGGGGATCAATCAAAACACCTTGGGTAGGCCACAAATTTGAGACCCCTAATGTAGAATGAGAAGATGGGTTTTCCTGTGTCACTAGACCCTAGGGACACCAACATTTAAGGGGCAGGCATAGAACTAAGAGAGAGGAAACCCAGGAGAAAGCCATCGTGCAGAAGTCAGAGAAAAAGTAGTCAACATTATCAAGTGCTGCAGATAGGTCAGGCGGAAGAGAAGCCAAAAGGGACATTGGATTTAGCCAGTGGGAGTTCGCTGATGGCCTGATCAGGAGTAACTTCAATAGGAAGGAGGGCAATGGGCAGAAGCCAGGCACAGTTCAATGAGAAATAAATGGAAAACGAGGATGCGGCAACAACAAGAGGACAGACCAACATTTTGAGAAGTTCATCAGTGAAGGACAGAAGATAAAGAAGACCCAGCAATTTCATTCCTGGATATGCAACAGAAAAGAGTGTTTATGTGCATTTAAAAATATAGAAATGTTTATAGTAGTTTTATTAATAATAGCTAGAAACCAGAAAATACCCAAATGTCCAAAAATATTAGAACAAATAACTTATGACACGTTCATGCAATGGAATATTACACAGCAATGAAAAAGACCAAATGACTGCTACATGCCCCACATGATGAATCCCACAGATACAGCGTTGAGTGAAAGAAGCCAGACACAAAAGAATACATACTGAATTATTCTGTTATATGAAGTTCAAGAATAAACAAAACACATCTACAGTGGTGGAGGTTAAAATGGTGGCTACCACTTCCAGATGTAGAGAACAAATTTGCTGTTACCAGTGAGGAGAGGGAAGGGGGGAGGGTCAATATAGGGGTAAGGGGAAGAAAAGGGTTATTATGAGATTATATGAAATCATCTGTGTGAAACGTTCAAAAATTGTAAAGCGCTATAGAATTTAAAGAATCTTTCATTCAAAAAAAAATAAAATAATAAATTGGTGGCTGCCTTTATGGAAAGTGAATTAACTAATAAGGAGCACAAAGCACTCAGCTAGGGAGTTGGCGATATTCCGTATCTTGGTCTGGGTGGTGGTTATATCGGCCTAAACGTGTAAAAAATGCATCAAGTTGTATGCTTAAGATTATATACACATAAGATATACATAAATTATACCTCGATTAAAAAGTAAGAAAAAAAGGAGAGAAAGAGGACAATAGACTGAGAAGGAGGCTGGGATTTCCTTCTAGAATGAGCTCTGTTCCCAATTTAGACCTAATATCAGGGCCGCTGTAGACATTTTGGCAAAGAAGAAAAAGCTGAAACTAAGAAAGGCTATTTTTGTTATTATTTATTAATTACAAAGGGAAAAATGGGAACTGTCTAGCAAAGAAAAACTAAATGACCAAAGTTAACATCACCAATGTTGGAACAAACCAGCATCATGTACCCACTGATATGATGTACCAAAAAGAGCACGATATTACTTCAGTGATATTTCTGCTGCAAATGTATATAACCTGAATCTAATCGTGAGAAAACACCAGACAAGCACAAATTGAGGTACATTTTGCCACATTACTGGCCTTTAATCTTCAAAAGCGTCAAGGTGAAAAACACAAAGAAGGACTGAGGAACTGTCCCAGATTAAAGAGATCTGATTATTTAACACACTGTGGAATCCTGAAATGGATTATAGACCTGGAAAGATATCTATAAAGGGCATTATTCTGATAATTCCAAGAAATTTGAGTATGAATTCTTGATTAGATAATACTCTTGTATCAATATAAAATTTCTTGATTTTGGTAACTACTGTGGTTACGTGGTTGTTCTTAGGAAACAACATACACTGAAGTATTTAGGAGTAAACGGGACATGATGTCTCCAACTTATTTCCTAATGGTTTAGGAAAAAATGCAGAGAGAGAAGACAAATGGGGCAAAATGTGAATAACTGGTGAATCTAAGCGAAGGTTATATGGGAATTCCTTGTACTATTCTTACAACACTGAAATGACATCAAACCAGAAAGTTATTCCAAAAATATAAAGCAAAGCATGACAATAAACAAAACAATACCCCATCTGTATAAATCTTTTTTAAAAGTAAGAGGAATGTGAAGTATCTGTCCCTTTCCTTGTACCTTTGCCATGGAAGCAGAGAGCCAAGGCCAGTTTTGAGAAAAATTAAGGAAAGGGAGCACCCTTTTTACCCAGGGTAACCTGCCTTTCCTGACTTGAATTAGGAAATGAAAGAGGCACTCTTGTCCCAGCATATCTGGACAAACAAGCAGAACACAGCAGATGGCTAAAAGACTGCAATCCCAGCTATGGGAATTTTCTGGTTAAACTAATAAGACCTTACAGAATTTTCTTCAGTTATATAGTTCAAAAACAAACAAACAAAACCCAAAACAAAAAACCCTACATCAAGGAACTCTCCTGAGACTAAGTTGTGCTCATCCTGGAGTGACAGTACATCAGAGCAGGTAAGGTCACAAGCCTTGGAGTTTATTTGTTCTGGGTTCAAATCCTGGCTCCACCACCTACCTGATGGATGGCCTTCAGCAAGCCCACATGATCTCTAAGGGCCTCAATTTACTCAGCCTTAACCAAGACTTTCAATAGTACCTATCTCCAAGGGCTGTTGTGAGAAATACACAAGACAATTAATAATTGAACTGGGTCTGGCACATGGAAAGGGCTGAAAAAAATGGAAACACAAATGTAAAAAATAATAAAATGATCCTAGGCGTTAAATGTGTTCAGAAAACTGGTTAGGGGCTGAAGGGTTTTCTAAGAATAACTTATCATAATGCTATGGAATATTTACTCCATGCCTGGCCCATGGAATACTTGATCTCGTCTAATTTTCACAGCCACCCAATGAGATAAATATTTTTTCCCATTTTACAACTGAGACTGTAAGACCTAGAATGGTTAATCTACTTACTGAAAGTCACCCAGCTAACAGGATTGGAATCTACTTTAGAGAGTGAAGGCAACCCAGTTTGGTTCAAAGGCAAAGAGGTAGAGGGGTAATGTGAGAAGTCAGGTGACTGTCGTCAAGGTTGTCTGTCCTTCATCTGGTTACCTGGAAGGGTCAGCCCCTTTGGATGGGGATCAAGTGAGTTCCAGGGTCAAGGGACCTATAATGACTTTTGAAGGAAGTCAACAAAAGCTATTGCCTAAGATACTCCAGCCTTCTCAAGGCTTAGATGACAAACAGCGATGACTCAGAAATGGGTCTGGCTGCAGCAGGAAACAGTACCCTTGGCACAGAAATAACAGCTCTCAACACTGGGCATGGCCTCAGCATAGATGCTGGCGGGCATCAGAAGCCATGCCTCTTCTGTTGGTATCAGCAGGAAACACCCGTGACAAGCTGAAGCCTTAGAACAGGAATATGGAGTTGAGGTGGAGGCAATTGGACGAGAGAACCAGGCCCGGGGACACATATTAACACCGCTGCCAGGGTCGACCAGCCAGAGGTTGGACCTACCCAGGGGAAGTAGAAGCAGAAAAAGAATATTACTGCTTGGTAAGAGGACTGCATTTTTTATGCCCAGGCTGGAGGATTGATTATAGCTTACATTTCATGAAGAATTCTGATGCTCATATGAGGCTAGCCAAACGGTAGACAATACCTAGATGATTTAATTTCTTATATCTTACATTAGTGAAAGTTTGGGGGTTTGTTTGTCTAATAACCACCTTCATTTAGATCTTTGCGAACAGCTTAGAATGAGAAATGTCCTTACCTGTCTGAGAACACGCAGACTCAGAAGCGACTTTCTAAGAATAAGACTCACCCATCAGACTTCAAAGGCACTGACTTCCTGTCATTTCCTCGGAAACAGCCTGCACGGAAAATCGGCCTGCGCAGACGGCATCATGTGTTTTCTTTTTCATGGCCTCACTCTGCGGCAGCACGTGGGCTCCCTGACCAGGGATCAAACCCGCGTCCCCTGCGTTAGAAGTGCGGAGTCTTAACCACTGGACCGCCAGGGAAGTCCCTCCTGTATGTTTTCTGCTGGTTGGTTGGTTTTGGAGACAGTAATATAATGAAGACTAAATTCTCCCATAAACTTTATACAAGTCCTTGTAGAATCAATTAAAGATTTGACGAAATAACAGTATCAATGATAAAAGCTCAAGCAACAAGAAAGAAAATGATGCTTTATAATCTAAGAAATCTGTCCAAATGTTAGAATTTTTTCTTTGAAGCACATCACAGGATGAACAGTCTCTTCTCTCTTGGCCGGAAAGTCAGTGTTTCTTTTATTCCTACCCTATTCACCCCATTTCTAAGTGTCACTTGGCAAACTTCTGAGCAGGTGAGATAGACTCACAGCTTGACCTGTGGTTATTTCTCTGTACTTGGTGGAAGAAGCATTCCAGAACAGTTCTTCCAGCAGCTCTGCCAGACCAGTTGGCATCACCCTCCCACCTGTCACTTTCATAGGGTGACTGATGCCTCCTTGTTTTTGTTGATCACATTTCTGTCTTTCCAAGCATAAGTGGTCAGTTTAATTGCATGCTAATCATCCTGTCTTCTGAGTATAAGGCAGAACCTCAGCTAAACAGACAGGTGCCCTATTCAGGCTTTTCCCATAACAGAGCAGTTTCTGGTGCCTAAAATTATACCTTTTGGACCCCATATCAGTTCGTGTTCTTAGTTGCATCAGATGACAACTCTGAGTGATCGAAGCAGAAAATTAATTTATTAAAGGATATTTGTAGTTCGTGGTATCTCTGGAGAGGCTAGGAAACCAGGTTTGAAGGCTATACAGAGAGTGTCCAGATCATACTTGGAACTGACCTGAGATGACCAGGGTGCTGGTATTTTTAGCTTCCAGGGTTAGGTAATGGGCTCTACTTCTTCCAAAACTCATTAGGTGGAAACACTGGAAACCGGCAGAAGCTGGAAGGCCAAAGAGAATAATACATGTTCACTATAGTTTCACCCTCTGGTTTTCGTACTATCCCTGAAACATCTTTTTTTCTCCAGGAGTCTCAAAGTTTCAACGCAGTGCACAGTCAGGTAGAAGGAAACTGGCATTTATCTAACGCCAACCTTGTGCTCAGAAGGTTTACTTACAATATCTTAGAACAACTCTGCAACGTGAGTCTCACTATCAGCATCCTTATTATATAGTGTATTATTATCCTCCAGGGATAGATTAAGTAATTATTACAGGTTGAATTATGTACCCCTCAAAATTATAGGTTAAAGTCCTAATCCCCAGGATGCGACCTTACTTGGAGATAGGGTCTTTACAGAGGTAATCAAGGTAAAATTATTCATTAGCATAGACCTTAACCCAAAATGACTGGTGTCTTTATAAAAAAGGGGAAACTTGGAGAACTATTCACCCAAGGGGAATGCCATGTGAAGATGAAGGCAGAGATTGGGTGATGCTTCTACAAGCTAAGGAACACCAAAGATTGCCAGCAAACCACCAGAAACTAGGGGACAGGCATAAGACAGATTGTCCCTCAAAACCCTCAAAAGAACCAATCCTGGTGACACCTTGATCCAGGACCTCTGGCCTTCAGAAATGTCAGACAGTACATTTCTGTTGTTTAAGCCTCCCAGTCTGTGGTACTTTGTTACGGCAGCCCTACTGAAAGAATATAGTAATTCACCCGAACTCTCGTAGCCAGTGAGAAGCAGAGCCAGGTTTGAACCCAAGTCTGACCAATTCCAACACCACGGTTTTCTTCACTATGACTATGTCATAATTCCTCTCTACAGAAAACCCTGGGATGATCTGTAACCTAGGCTTAATGGTGCTCAAGTATTTTAAGCTGAAGGACCTAAGTTGGGTGGGAAAGATGTCAGCTTGGGTTCGAGGTGCCTGAGGATATCCAGGTGTCCAGTGAACAGCTGGATATATGAATCTGAAGTTCAGGGAGATAGCCAGGCTCAAGAGAGATGGTTGAAGTCATTAATATATAAGTGAAAACTGAAATCCTGAGTGTGAATGAGATGAACGAGGAAGAGCACACTGGGTAAGAACCAGTGGGCTGTGGGTGGAACCCTGGTGCAGTAGAGACTTCTGTTTGCTTGCCCTCACCAATATCCATTCTTTCTATCTCCCACAGCAAGAGAAACTTTAGCTGAGCACATGACTTACCCAAATAAAGACTGCATTTCCCAGGCTCCTTTGCCTCTAGGTGTGGCCATATTCTGGCTAATGGGATGTCAGATGTCAGCTTCCTGAAAACATTCCTAAGAGACAGTTCATGCCCTTTTTACTCTTTTTCTACATCTTTCCCCTATCCTGCTCCCTGGAATTGAATGCTGCCTTGAATCACAAGGATGAGGATCACTCCCAGGGAATTGTAGGCTGTAATTGAAAGAGGACTTCCTGAAACAGAGATGCCATACCAGCTCTGGACTGCAAATATCTGGACGTTTGTATGAGGGTTAGTTAAATTGCTATCTCGTTCAAGTCAATGTTGCTTTTTCTGGTTATACACTGCTATACCGAATCCCAACTAACTTACCTGGTGAACACTGGCATTTAGAGGGTAGATATAGGAAGATGAGAAGGAGATCGAAAAGCAATATAACGGACATCTAGTGCTCTACCTGCTCATAGGAGCATCATTCTTCTGGAAATACGTCTTCTAACCAGGTGGCTCCATTGGGAACTGCCATCTATTTATAGGTCCTGCCTTCCTGACTACAGTGATTAATCTCTTGCAGTGATTGGTCCAGGGATGGGCATTTGACTCAAGGTAAGTTAAACAGAGGCCCTCCTTGAGATTTTTTACCTTGAGGTCAGAGAAAGCAGTTCTCAGACTCTCTAAGATGTCTGAGGCCAGGAGCCATGTCTCTTATCGCATAGAGAGACCTGGTCTGAGAGAATGAAGACACCAGGGAGGAAGGAGAAGCAATGAAGGGCCTGGAGAGTCCTAACACCATGGTCCCTGATTCAGTCACTCCTGAGTTCCATCCATAGGTCTACCATTATCAGAAACCCAACTTGAACTAAGCCAGTTCACGATGGGTTTCTGTCACCTGTTACCAAAAGAATCCCGAGCAATACAGTCAGGGAGGTAGGAGGAGAACCAAGAAAGTTTACTGTCACAGAAGAAGATGTTAAAGAGGAATCAACAGTGTCAAGGGCAATCAGTTATAGACCAAAAACTGTCTGATGGATTTGTCAATTAAGGTGGTCACCATCATGAGAGCAATTTAGTAGAGTTGGGATTGAGACTCCAGTGAGTTTCAATGAGTTCAGGAGTGAACAGAAAGTTAAGAAGAGGCAGGGAGGGGAAGGGGGGGAGGGATAAATTGGGAGATTGGGATTGACGTGTACACACTGCTATACATAAAATAGATAACTAATAGGAACCTACTGTATAGCACAGGGAACTCTTCTCAGTACTCTGTAATGACCTATATGGAAAAGAATCTAAAAAAGAGTGAACATATGTATAACTGATTCACTTTCCTGTACAGCAGAAACTAATACAACATTGTAAATCAACTATACTCCAATAAAGATTAATTTAAAAAAAAAAAAAGAAGAAGCAGAGAGTACAGAGACCTTTTCTGAGGAACCAGAAGGGAAAAGAAAGGGAGGAAGTTTGAAGGGTGGTTACAGGGGACGTTGGGTTAGGGGCAATTTTGTTAAAAAGCAAAAATCTTTTTTTTTAAATATACTTTCATTAAGTTAATTAAAGATGCTCTTCCACATATTATATACATTAATGGTTTCTGAAGGCAGGGGAAATAAGTCAGAAAAGGAAAGAGAAAGAGAAAAGAGTCTTTCAGAGAAATTTTAACTATACAATATGCATTTAAAGTATAACTGCAACATATCTAAAATAGAACCTATGCTGTTTTGTCCTACATAGCTTTCAGAATTATTAGAAATTCCAAATAATTCCATGAAATACTAGAATATTTACTTAGTTATCTATGTGATTAATAAAAACTGTGAATCACCATAATTACTGTTTTTACTGCACAGTCATTAAAAAGCAAAAATCTTGAGCATATTTGTAGGCTGTTATGGGAGATCATGGGAAGGGGAAGGGTCATAAAAGCTGATGAGGCAAGGCCCAGATTGGAATGGGAAGGGATAGAACTGAGCACAAACGGTAGGTGTTGAACTGGAGGAAAGATACCTAATCTTCCGAAGGAAAGGAGGTAAGGATGGGGGTGCAGTGGGCAAAGTTGGAGTCTCTTACCTTTGATGGCCTCAATTTTCTTATTTTTTTTTTTTTGTTTCCACTTTTTCTTTTTTGAAGTATAGTTGATTTACAATGTTGTGTCAGTCTCTGCTGTACAGCAAAGTGACTCAGTTTTATACATATAGACATTCTTTTTTAAATATTCTTTTCCAGTACGGTTTATCCCAGAGATCGGTTGTAGTTCCCTGTGCTATACAGATGGACCTTGTTGTTTATCCATTCTAAATGTAAGAGTTTGCATCTACCAACCCCAAATTCCCAGTCCATCCCTCTCCCTCGCCCCCCCTTGGCAACCACAAGTCTGTTCATCTCTTTCGTAGATATGTTCATTTGTGTCAATATTTTAGATTCCATATATAAGTGATATCATATGGTATTTGTCTTTCTGACTTACTTCACTTAGTATAATAATCTCTAGTTGCATCCATGTTGCTGCAAATGGCATTATTTTGTTCTTTTTTATGGCTGAGTAGTATTCTCAATTTTCTCATGAAGAAAGGCAGACTCCCCAGGTAAGATGGAAGAGGGCAAGAGTGAGAAGGAATCTCGAGGCAAATAGAGAAACTTTCTTCTTTGATTGACAAGGGGAATTGGAGAGGAGGCTGCTCTGGGACAGCCCTGATCGCTGGGCTGGGCCTAGGGCCCAAGAAGGGCACTTCTGAGCCATTCTGCAATTTTCTCCAACAGTGGTCCTCTATCTTGGTCAAGCAACGAGGGAAGCAACAGTTGCACTATAGCAGGATGGAGTTTGCCAGGCAGATGAAGGCAAGGATTGGAGAACAGAGGTGATGGGGAGAGAGTGTTCTGATGCTATAATACAGGGCCTGTGCCGGGTAAAGGAGAGAAGGAGAGGCTGAATGTCTGGCACTGGGAAAAGGGCACAGATGCAGGGGAGATGGAGGACGTGGAGACTTACGGTGCACGGCCCAGAAAACGTAGAGGCATCTCCGTATGACGAAAAATAATCCACGGACCCTAAATTTTAAAATAGGATTTTGCTGTTTTTCAGACCCGCCTTACAGAGAGGGAGAAATGGAGAGCTTGCCAGCCGGGCCCTGGACACCATCATACCAGCTTCTTAACACACTTACTTACATAGAGGCTCTCTGATGCACCTGGGTATACCCAAGACCCAGTCTCACGCACACAAGCTTCCAGGAATTGCTATGTGGTCCACAGGAAAGAGAGGTCACATGCTGGCAAAAAAAACCCCACCAAACTCCAAAAGAGAAAACCAATAACTTGCATTTGCAAATAGGTCATATACGCATTTGAAAACAAGGGGAGTCAGAGCAGTCCAAAAAAGCCGGGGGGCTATGAGGCTGAAGTTCTGTAAAATGGTCGTGACGGTAGATCAGTAGAATAAAACATTGAGGATCATTTCTGTTGATTTAGTTTTTAACTGAATATGTGACATGAGCCTCTGATTTTGAAGAGGTTAGCTTCCTCATCACCTCCCATGATTCTGCACAACCAAGAGTCTGTTTTCCGAGTGACTCCTGGAAGAGATAGGGGTGTAAAATGCAGTCTCCCCTCCCCCAATGACTACGATGCAGATGAAGGCAAACACAGAGCCATTCAGTTAGGGGCAGAGTGATATAAACGGTGCAGCCCCAGCTCCAGGGATGCAAAGATAAGAACAGCTTTCCACAGACAGGGACTGATAGCAACCCAGTTCTATCAGTCTGAGCATTGAGCAGGTAAAGAACTAAATGCCTGGTTTTAATAATAAAGATCTAGGGGGTAGAGTCGCTCTGGGCCGAGCTCAGGGCAAACCAGCAGGAACCCAGGGAGAGGATCCTGGCTGACCAGGAACTCCTCTTGCAGCCATATCGGGCCACCAGGATCACCCTTCCTTAGGGAGCAGGGAAACCGACTGCAGGAACCACTGTGAGGCTTGATCTTCTATAGCCTATAAATGTGGATCGCACTTTACACCTAGGTCTCATTTCAGAGGGTGGACTCACTTACCCTTAACAAATCCTACTGTCACTTTCAAAGAGTCCCTGCTTAGAGAAACCTATAAAGTGGAACCCAGACCCAAGACAGAAACCCAATTTAAGCTGGCTTAACAGAGAATTCCCTGGTGGTCCAGTGGTTAGGACTCCATGCTTCCACTGTAGGGGCCCGGGTGCGATCCCTGGTCGGGGAACAAAGATCTCACACGACACGCGGTACAGCCAATAAATCAATCAATCAATCAATCAATAAACTGGCTTAACAAATAAAGGGATTTTATTAGTTCACGTATCCAACAAATATTTACTGACAGACTACTACGTATGTGTCAGGCAACTAAAAGTTTAGAGGCAGCTTTAGCTTCAGGCAAAGCCTGATCCAGCAGCTTAAACGCTTTCAACAAGGACTTGATTTGTCTCTTTGTCTCTCTGCTCTTGCTTCCACACGCTCATTCTTAAGCTCCACGTGGTTGTTCCATTCTCACTACCCTTCATCCAGCAGCTCATCCTCCTCACACTGCACTGTCACATAGAAGAGACGGGCTCCCCAGATAGCTCCCCCAGAATCCCCAAGACTCTCCCTCTGTGGCCATGTGCCTGTCCCTTACCAATCAGGGTGGCTGGGGATGGGATATGCTGATTGGCCCAAACAAATGAAGACCCACCCCCTGGAACTGGGGATGGGGCCACACCCACCCCAACTATCTTGCGGAGAGGTGGATTCACAGAGAGACTAGAGAGCTGCTGGTAGAGGAAGGGTGAATGAATCCTAGAGAAACAAGCACCAAATAGTCTTTACTGCGTCTTAGCATTGCTCCAGCTACTTGGAAACTCCACATAGTGGTTAGAGCACAGATTGCAGTTATCCTACCTGAGTTAGAATCCAAGGACCACGCTTCCAAACTGTGTGATCCTGGGCAAATTACTTAACCTCACTGTGCCTCAGTTTCCTGTAAAGTGAGGATAATGAGAGTACCTGCCTCATAGGATTGTGATGAGGATTAACTGAGTTAGCATTTGTAAAGCAGTTAGAACAAAGATTAGCACTTAACAAGCACTTACAATCATTTGTTAAATAAACGTGTTCAGAACTAGTGGGGGATTGTACACGTAGCAGAGAGGCCAGTGAATGCTTGCAGACTAAATGGAGTGAGTGACAAAGCTGGGAGCAAGTCCCAGTACTGTCTAGACTTTCCTCCCCAGCCCCTCCATTTCTCAGGGCTGGTCCTTCTGCCCTGGGGTTCGTTGTCTGGAAGCTGTTTTCCGAGGAAGCTGGTAGCTGGGTGGAGATAAGTGCCCCCCCCCCACACACACACAATGATTAAGATGGCACTGCCCTAGAAGGCATCATTTGAGCAACATCCTTTCCTATGAACTGACAAGAAATCCATAGGATGGATCCTGGGGACCAATCAGGGCGCTTCTGGAATAAATGATCTACATGTGTCACGATCATCTGTATGATGATTTAGGGCTGGTTTATCCCCAGCCTGTGACTTTTCACGCTTCTCAAGCTGTATAAAAATGAACTGTAATCAAGCTGATCTATAGATAGACAGTTCCTGTTTCTGAGCATGCTGAATGCGATGGGTGTGTTTATACATTTGCATAAAGCTGATGGATGTAGAGGGCTATGGTGTTTTGTTTTGTTAAAGATGGGGATGGGGTCTCCTCCCAGAATCAGAGCCAGAGGAGAAAAGGTGAAAATAAGAAAATAAGGAAGAAGCTTAGCTTTTCCAAATGAAAAGGAAGGAGGGATTAAATACAAGGTAAATTTTCTCAATACTCTGTCTGCAAGGAAAGAATGAGCTGGTTTAAAAAGAAACTGACCAGCAGGTGAATGTGAAAGACAGGAGAAGGGGTGTGTGATCTGACTTTCCAGTCTGCCTCCTCCCTGCCCTTTTCCTGTATACACATTAGGGGAAGATGTAATCGTCTCTGTTTTCTATGTACAGGGATATTTAGATATGCAGATGAGCACAGCTTGTTAATGAGCTAAGGGTGATTGCACTGCAGGGAGCTGCCAGCCCCAGCTGAACAATAGGTGAAGGGATGCCAGGTGTCTGCGGAGGGATGGGGCGGGGGAGGATGGATTATTCTAAGCCCCCCTCCCCGCCCCGGCCTCAGTTCCACGGACCTGATTGCAAAATGAAGATGTTGGGCCAGGTTCTTCCTTCTGTGCCTTCTAGGTCTCAGATTCTAAATCTAATGAGTTCAGATGAGAAGTGAGAGACCAGGTAAGACCTGGGTCTCATCAGGGAACTTCCCCAGAGGCTACCGAACTTAGCTGGGGTCAGGAAGGGTGGATGGGTAGCCATTGAAACATGGGCTTCTTCAGTTGGGAAGGACCACCTAACAAGTACAGTGGAATTGGGGTCGGGGGGAGAAGTTGAGACCCTGAGGAGTGGGCAGGTCACTTTGTGCCTCTTTGGACAGCATTTGTTTGAAAAATGGTGATTGGGAAATCTGCATGCTTTTCAGAACTCAGGACAAAGTTTTGCAGTGGGAAACAGGAAATAAAAGAGACTGTGCTTTGGATTTCTAGCAAGAGATGCTCAGTATTATTAAAAAGGGTGGACTTTGTACAGACCTGGGTTTCTTGAGCCAGATTCACCAGACCTGTTTTATCCATGAACCCTGGCTAAGTAGGTGCACAGCTAATCTTCCCCTACTGATAAGATACAGGACTTGGCCTGTCATATATCAATATTATAGCCCTGACAACCACTTGAGGGTTACCTAGCCTAGGAGGAAATTACAGAAGAATCTTATGTTGCCCAGACAGGTGGCCAAGACTGAACATCCTGGGTCAGGAGGAGTGGTTGGTCCAAGCCCGGCCAGCTTGAACAGGATCTGTAATGTACTTTTTGTTTTGGTTTGGTTTTGGTGGGGTTTTTTTTGGCCGCGCTGCACAGCATGCAGGATCTTAGTTCCCTGACCAGGGATGGAACCCGCACCCCCTGCCGGGGAAGCACGGAGTCTTAACCACTGGACTGCCAGGGAAGCCCTGTAATGCACTTTTTGAACTGCTGTTCTGTGAGCAATAAAATAGGACACTGTCATTTCCTTGTCTGTCCCCAGTCTCGGTGACACCCAAATAAAGAAGCATGGGCTTTTCTCCCAAAGTGAGCTGTCTCTGCTTGAACTTTTATAGATTCCCACGGAAGGCTTGAAGCTATCTCAAAACAGCCTAGGACTTTGTTAAGTCCCCTCAAATCCCTTACATCTGCTGGGTGCCTGGATTCCTCCCAGACGAGGACATGTCCCTAACCTTCTATGAAGGGCATTTGACTTTGCACCATGTCACTAACAGCATCACTCAACCCTGTCTATTAATATGGATGCTATGCTAACAAGACTTATTGCTAATTTAATGACAGTGAAGTACAGGCTTGTGTGCTGCACACATACACAGCAAATGGTATTGAAAAACGGGAAAAATAATTAGAGTTTAATGAATGATAATTTGTTCCTTGCTGCTGAGTGTGTCAGGGGTTGGAGAAGGATAAAATAGAGTGGGGCCTTCCAGAAAGTGAAATGGAGATAGCGGGTCTGCCATGACAGCTTTACTTTGATTCTAATATTGCCAAGGATTGAAGTGAATTCTCATTTACCTACAGATCCTCTTCCCTGAAAATACTCCCTGTGGAACATGAATGGAGGAAACAATTAGATCAGAAATATTTATCACTGAGACCAAATTTTAACTAGAGTCACAGAATGTAGAGGCCAGGGCTCCAGAGACGAAGTGGAGCTGAGAATTAAAACAATTATCTGAATCATTCAAGAGAAATAAAATCATCATTTTTGCTTGAATGAGTGTCTGAATTATCTGAAGCATTGTTTCCACCCTCTTTTTGGTCTGGTAGTGAAGACTTGGCCGATAGATCCAGTAGTAAAGGATGGAAGTTGTATGTGGAGAGAAAGGACAGGAAAGCTGGTTAAGGCTGAATCCCCCTCAACCCATGAGAGACTGGCTCAGTCAGGAGCTGGGGATCCTTTGGAGCTGGTGGCCAGAAAGCAGGCAAAGCTTGAAAAGCACAAGGTCCAAAAAACCAGTAATGCAACCTGAAGGGAACTGGGAAAGATATGTGTGTGAAGCCAGGAAGCTGGAAGATCAGGCAAAACAGAATTTAGAGGTGTATGTGTGTGTACAAGTTTAGGGAGGGTAAAATAATTGCCTACACCAGGGGTTCCCAAACCTGGCTGCACCTGACATTTACCAGCTGAGAGCTTCTAAATGCGGATTCTTGGGCCCCACCAGTAGACCAAGAGAAGTGGGATTTCCTGGGGCAGTGGTGGCCTGCTGGGGTGCACATGGAAGGTACGATGTTATTCTCTGGGCCCTGGAAGTCTCTCCTTTACAAAGCCAGGGACTTTACTTAAGTGCCTGAATGATCCATCACTAGAGATTCATTGATTGTCCACTTGTGTGTTCATTTGTCAAACACGGATTTCCCTTGGAAGGCAACACAATAGTTTTCAAGCTTGCTATAGAAATTAATAATAGCTAATTGTGGTGGATTTGAAATTCTACAAATTATTTGATACTCTTCCCTTCCAGAGGTGGAACTTAACTCCCCTCTCCTTGAGTATGGGTTGGACTGAGTGACTCACTTCTAACAAATAGAATACAGCAGAAGTGATGGTGTGTGACTTAAGACTAGGTCATAAAGGGCATTGCAGCGTCCGCCTTGTCCTCTCTTTTGGATTGTTCACTTTGGGGGAAGCCAGCTGCCGTGTCACGAGGACACTCAAGCAGCCTGTGAAGATGTCCTTGGGGAGGAACTCAGGCCTCCTGGTGAGGGAGCCTGGTGAGGGAGCCATCTTGGAAGCGCTGACATTTGACTCCTGCTTCACAAGAGACTAAACCAGAGCCATCCAGCTTAGCCACTCCTGACTCCTAACCCTCAGAAACCGAGTTATTTAATCTTTGTTGTTCAAGCTGCAAAACTGGGGGCGAATTTGCTACTCAGCGATAAAAAAATACACTAATCATAGCTAAGATTTACTGAACATGTATATGTGGCAGGCTTCACATATATTAACCTCTGTAATCCTCATAGCAATCCTATGAGATAGTTAACTGTTATTGGCTCCACTTTGTAGATGAGGATACTAAACTATACAAAGTTAAGTCTAGCAGACACAGTTAACCCCCCTTCTGGGGTAGGCACACCCATCCTCCAACAGCTGTATGTGTTGGCTGCTAATGATTCATAGCTGCCCCTCCTCCAGAGAATTGCCCTTGGCGAAATGGGAGTGGTCTCACCGAGCGAAGTTACACACTGCTTCTCCCTCTCCTGTGGCAGCCCTCAGCCAATAACTGTTTTCGGGGGGGTATTTTTTAGTTTAATTTTTATTTTATACTGGAGTTTAGTTGATTTACAATGTTGTGTTAGTTTCAGGTGTACAGCAAAGTGATTCAGTTATACGTACACATATATCCATTCTTTTTCAGACTCTTTTCCCATACAGGTTATTATCGAATATAGATAATAGAGTTCCCTGTGCTATACAGTGGGTCAACTGTTGAAGGATGGGACCACTGGAAAGCGGAACCAACTCTGTGGTGCAATTCACCCCCTTGCGTTCCCTGTGGGATCAGGTGAAAGAAAGACTCTAGCTGGGATTGCATCCTTGCTTAGAGCCTTCTGCCATATCCCTCACTGGCTTCCCTCACCCCTTTTCTCCCAAGAGTACTCCCTCAATAAATCAAGTGCATTGAAATCCTGTCCCAGCATCTGCTTTGAGGGAACTCAGCCCAACTTGGGCATTAAGCAATTTGCCCAAAGTCATACAGCCCAGATTAGCACCCAGGCAGACTTATTCCAAAGTCCGTGCTCTTATCGATGTGTCTGGTAGAGCCACTAATACCAGGAGGTACCAAATTCGGGACTCCTATTCTGGCATGAGACAAGTGGAGTCTGGTTCAGTTGGCTTTCTGGAAGTGCTAGTCATGTCCAAATACCTCACAGCTAATGCCACATAAAAGCCAGTCCCTACCCCCACCTCCAGGGTCTCCATCCCTTACCTCTCACCCTTACCAATCTGATCCAGATCATCACCCTTGTCATTCGTCTTAGCCTCCTCCCTTGAAAAGAATTTAAACTTTCCCTCTTGTAGCAGATCGAATTTTGTCCTCCCAAAAAAGATATGTCCAAGTCCTAACCCCTGGCACCTGCGAATATCACCTTATTTGGAAATAGAATCTTTGTGGATATTGTGGTGCTCCAAGGACAATGGTGCTTCAAGGACAAAGGACGAGAGCCTGCCTGAAAAAGTGTCAGCGTTACACTCCCTACCGGACTCTTACTCGTTCTTCCCTGCCATGTTGCGATGGTTACGAAATTCCTGAGCCCACCTGGGTGACGCCCACCTGGGCAACGGAACCCGTCCGAAATAAGGAAAGGCATCTGGCCTGTCCCACTCCCACCCTATAGAAGGAAGGTATATGTGTCTCGACCAAAATTTTCACCTCGGACCATTCCTTTGTTTTCTGGCTATGAAAACTGATCAATAGCACATGTTCGGGCTCGACTCTCCCAGACTACTAGGAAGTCGGGCCGCTGTTCTGGCAGCGACCCTTCCCTCTAATAAGTTCTATCTTCTTTACATTCTGCCTTGTGTCTGGAAATTCTTTTCCAACCCGCGTTTGCGTTCAGACCAGACAGATATGATTAAGGAAAACAATCTCATGATAAGATCATCCTGGATTTAGGGTGGGCCCTAAAGCCAATGACTGGTGTCCTAATAAGAGAAAGGAGGGAGAGATTTGAGACAAAAGACACAGGGGAAAAGCCATGTGAAGACAGAGGCAAACAAACATTGGAGAGACGCTTCTAAAAACCAAGGAACTGCCAGGACTGTCAGAGCCACAGAAGCTAGGAGAGAGACACGGAACGTGTTCTCCCTCAGAGCATCCAAAAGGTACCAGCCCTGGGGACACCTTGATTTTGGACCTCTGGCCTCTAGAACTACGAGAGAATAAGCCTCTGTTGTTTTAAGCCCCCCACTTTGTGGTGGTTTGTTATGGCAGCCACAGGAAACAAACACACCTCCCTTCAGAGGCTCCTGGTTCATCGCAGCCCTGAATCTCAGCAGCAGCGGGAGGATGGAGAATTATAAGAGCCACAAAACTTAGTATAATTTACTAAGCACATCTTTATCTCACTTGGGTCTAGCCACAACCTTGAGATGTGGTGTTGTTTTGTAGTTAAGGTGGTGTTACAATCACTCCCCCAACTTTTTTTTAACAGCTGAGGAAAAGGGTCCAGTAAGTTTGAGTGATTTGTCCAAGATCCCACAATGGGATAGCCTAGAGCTCGGACTCCGGGTCTCTAGATTCCAAATCTGAGCTCTTTAGTCCACAGGAGGAGACTGGTCGGAACCCAGGGACACTAGCAAGTCTCCCTGTTCACTGTCGACAACCCCTCACTTTGAAATGTAGAAACTTGGGGTATGGGGTGGAGGGTCGGGGGAGCAGAGAGGTGGCATCAAGCTTACCCTTCTGCCTTGCTCAGAATTGCAATAGACCTTTGATAGCAAATACTGTCTCCCATAAACTGCAGCAGCAAAGTCTAACTTAAATATTCATGTGACCCCTTCAGATCCTTAATGATGCTATAAATGCAATCCTGGTGTGATTTACAAAACTATTAAAAATACATGCTTCCACTAAAATAAACATTGCTACCTCTCAGTGTAAGTTTACGTGCATAACGTAAACACAAACTTACCTGAATCAATGATGAAAAAGGGCGGGGATAAGTGCCATACACGAATGAACTGGCAGTGCGCATGCCTCGAGGACTTCTAAGGAGAGGTGGTCTTTTGGCCCTGAAGCCCTCTCCCTGCTCCTCTTTTGGAGAAATGCCTCCATGGCCCAAAGCCCAGCTATGCCCCTCTGTCCATGAATTGCACGTTATGTACAGAAAAGCGCTTCTCAAAATGCTCTCCCAGATCTTTCCCCGGGGTTCAGCTCACACGGAGAGCCCCGCTAGGGTCTTTATCATTTCTCATGTCACAGAAATGTCTGCAGGGCCCTGGATCACAGGAGGTTTTGGATCAGGGGAAGGGCATGATCAGATCTGTTAATCACATCTCTGAAGTATAAGCTTTGGGGGCGAGATGGAAGGAGGCATGAACCCGGGGCCTGAATTTAGTTCATCTTCAACGACACAGCTCTTTGATCTGCTACATTTGTTCATTATGTGAGAGAGGACATTTGAGAAGACATTGAACAGATTTGAGACCCAGGGGTCATAGGACTCAATGAAAGAGCAACAGGAAAGAGTTTGCACCTGTCCACCTTAATTCACTGTGACATCCTTAGTGTCTGCCTTGGGTACCTGGCACACAGAGTATGTTAGAAATAAGTGTAGAAGGAAAGGAGAAGAGAGGAAAGAAGGAAGAAAAGAAGAGGAAGAGAAGAGGAATTCTAAATAATCTAGGCCACAAGGGAACCAACTTTAAGCCCTTGTTCCACTACATACTAGCTGTGTGATTTTGGAAACTTTTCTTAATTTCTCTGAATCTCCAATTCCTTATTTTGAACTGAGGACAATAATGTCTTCCCATGATGAGTCTTACAACATATAACTTAAACAAAGATATCTAAAGTGTGTGGTACAGACTAGGTGCTCCGTTCCATAAATGTTGGAAGGAAGAAAGGGAGGAAGGTGGAAAGGAGAGAGGAAAGAAGGAGGGAGAAAGAGACAGAGAGAGAGAAAGAGGGAGGGAGGAAGGAAGGAAAGAAAGAGGAAAGAAAGGGAGAAAGTCTGGTTGTTCCCCTGGCGATGAATGGCCCTGGAGCTGGGCACATTGAGTATGGCGCATGGGGACAAGGCGTGTCAGTGGGACACTGCCTGCATCCTTATTTATGTGCCAGATTTTCATCATTTACCATTCACACTTATGGGATTAATTCTCTGAGAAGTGCAGCCAGTAACACACCAGCTAGTCAGACAACACAGGTTATAGCAGTTAAGGTTGTAGTTCCTCCCCCATTGACAGCCCCTCAAAGAAAAGAGGAAGAATGGGGCAACTGAAAGCTTCCATTCAGTAGGTAACAATAAGTTACAAGCGACCGAGGGTGTGCTGGGCAAGTGAGAAGTGGGTAGAAAGGAAGCAGGGAGTCAGCCCCTGCTCTTAACGCCAGCCGTGGAACACAGGATCCAGTCAAGGTGTGCACCATGAACTCGATTACATTTTAGGCGAAGATTTAGGTTTTCCGATTTAGAAAACAAAAGCTGAAGAGCTTACTTTGTTCTTTTGCACCCAATACCTTTGAAATCTTTATAATTGTATTACTTGGAATGTAGACTATTTCAGTTCCTATGGCAAACAGTTTGCTTCCTCAGAAGTTAAACACAGAATTACCATATGACTCAGCAATTCCACTCCTAGGTATATACTCAAAAGAATTGAAAACAGGCAGCATCCCACCGACACACCTTGTCCCCATGCGCCATACTCACTGTGCCCAGCTCCAGGGCCATTCATCCCCGGGGGAACAACCAGACTTTCCCCCTTTCTTTCCTCTTTCTTTCCTTCCTCCTCCCCTCCCTCCCTCTTTCTCGGGACTTCCCTGGTGGCGCAGTGGTTAAGAATCCGCCTCCCCATGCAGGGGACACGTGTTCAATCCCTGCTCCGGGAATATCCCACATGCTGTGGAGCAACTAAGCCCGTGCGCCACAACTACTGGGCCTGCGCTCTAGGGCCTGCGAGCCACAACTACTGAAGCCCGCGTGCTGCAACTACTGAAGCCCACACACCTAGAGCCTGTGCTCCACAACAAGAGAAGCCACTGCAGTGAGAAGCCGGTGAACCGCGATGAAGAGTAGCCCCGGCTCGTCACAACTAGAGAAAGCCCACGAGCAGCAGTGAGGACCCAATGCGGTCAAAACTAAATTAATTAAATAAATTAATTAATTTTTAAAAAAACCCTACATTAAAAAAAAAAAGATACTCAAACAAATACATGCACATGCATGTTCATAGCAGCATTATTCACAATAGCCAAAAGGTGGAAACCACGCTCCAGATGAATGGATAAACAAATAGCGGTATATCCATACAGTGGAGTATTATTCAACCATAAAAAGGAAAGTGAGGCATGCTACAATGTGGATGAACCTCAAAACCATTACACTAAGTGAAAGAAGCCAGACACAAAAGATGGCATCGTGGATGATTCCATTTGTGTGAAATCATATAAAATGAAATGAAATATCCAGAATAGGCAAATCTATAGAGACAGAATAAAGATTGGCTGTTGCCTGGGGTTGGGCGGAGGAGGTAGTGGAGAGAAACTTTTTAACGGGTAAGGGGCTTATTTGGCATAATGGAAGTGTTTTAGACAGAGTTACTGGTTGCACAACACTGAAAATGTACTAAATGCCATTGAATTGTTCACTTTAAAATGGTTAATTTTATGTTATGTGAATTTTACCTCAGTAAGTTTTTAAAAATTGTATTAATTAATGTAATTTTTTTTTTTTTTTTTTTTTTTTTTTTTTTTTTTTTGTGGTATGCGGGCCTTCCTCTGTTGTGGCCTCTCCCGTTGCGGAGCACAGGCTCCGGACGCGCAGGCTCAGCGGCCATGGCTCACGG
>NC_041227.1:95123011-95171910 GCF_002837175.3 Physeter macrocephalus | reverse complement strand
TCCGCGGCCTGTGGGCCCCTCCCATACCGGGGCGCGAACCCGGTTCCCCTGCATCGGCAGGCGGACGCGCAACCACTGCGCCACCAGGGAAGCCCAATTAATGTAATTATTTTAATGCATGCACAGGATAAAGAAAATTCCCATTCCACAGATGGGTATAAATGAAATTCTCCCTTCCACACCTGACCTTCAGTTCTCCCCACAGGCAATTACTAGAGGTTTTTGTGTATCCTTTCAGAGATATTTTAAACCTATGCAAATATATATAAAATAGTAGCACACCATACACACTGTTCTGCAGTGGAGGATGTTTTAAAAATACAATTTTAAGGGCCTCAACCCTCAACCACCCAATCAGAATTTTCGAGGTTGGGCCCAGGAATCTGTTTTTACCAAGCTCGCCAGAGACTGTGAACACATGCAGGGGGTTGGTAGGGATGGGGCTGGTCCAGTCTGTGGCTTCCCGGCCACTCCTGAGTACCCAGGCCCCCTGCCTTCAGCTTGGTTGGCCTCCTGGGGTCTTAGAGCTGGGGACTCATAAACTCCTTGGCCCTCAGTTTTCCTCCTCAGACACTCTTCTATGCTCAGACCACTTCCTGCTTCTCCAGGGATCCGGCCCCCAGGGATCCTGACCACTGTGGCCCGCTAGGCCCAAACCTCCTCAAGGCCAAGCCTGGCCCTGCCTGTTGGCTTCTCCCGGGGCATTCCCAAGGGTCAGCATCTGGGAGTCTAGCTCTCTAGAACCCAGTGGAATTCTCAGCTTGACTCTGTTGCTACCCAATGACTGAGAGACCAACTCACAAAAGGCTGATTAACAAATCAGAACGTTAATGTGTTTCGAAAATATCTACCCTTCATTGAGTCCCTACTGTGTGCCAGGTACTGGGTTAGGCATTTCTTACAATATCTCCTCGGGGTAGATCTTATTAAACACCATTGTATTGTATTGTATTGTATTGATTTTATTTTACTTTTAAAGCTTTTTTTTGGCTGCACAGCATGCAGGATCTTAGTTTCCTGACCAGGGATCGAACCCGCACCCCCTGCAGTAGAAGCACAGAGTCTTAACCACTAGACTGCCAGGGAAGTCCCTTAAACCCCATTTTACAGATAAGCAAGGAAACTGAAGCTTAGAGAAGAATTTACGGACTGATGAGTGGGGGAGACAGTCTGACTCTAAAATCCTTACTCTTTCCTCTATCCCACACTGCTACGCAGTCCAAAACCTGTCAGTCATTACAGGAAGCGGGCTTTGCCAGGAGGAGGAACAAGTATGTTTGCATCCGGGACACCTCTTCCTGTTAGCAAGATCCCTGCGAACTAAATTATAATCTGAAGATGAGCACAGAACGCAAGTCAAGGGGATGGAGAACTGGAGGCACTGCCCACAAAGCTATGACCACACTAACCTTGACCCAGAACAGAACTCTGCTCTCTAGCGACCTAATGTTGACATCTCCACAGCACAGTGGACCCTCTCCTTGCAGAATGCCGGTAAGCCCCAGCAGATTTCTGTTTTGTCTCTGCCCCTTCAAGGTCCTGACCTGCGCAGTCAGTGGGGAAAACAGGCTCTGGAATCCACAAACCCCGGTTCGAAACCCAGCTCCTCCATTCATTAGCTGCATGACCTCAGGCCTCAGACACGTCACTTCTGCTCCATCCTCCCAGGGTCTTCACACGTAGTGAACGTATGTAAAACTCACAGCCCGGAGCCCAGTTCTGGCTGCTCCCCCTCTCCCTCCTGCAGACGCAGCATTTCTCCAGGCGCTTTTCTTCTGACACATTCCAGTCCTGAGGGCTGTCTCCGGTCATGTTTATAGGACTTGTGTAATTGTTAATCCTCCCTCCCGGTCCTCTCTCCCTTTTGCCCTCAATCCAAATAGGCATATGATCAGGTCCTGGCCCAGACACAGGGTAGATATATAAAAAGGACATTGTATCTGAAACCGGGAGGCTGGAGCTCCTTGGGGGTGGATTTCTACCTCCCACGGTTCACTAATCAGGCTCCGGGAGTCACATGGGGCCCCGTGACCGCCCCTCCCAGCCCAGATGACCTCCCATCGCACCTCAGCCTGGACCAGCTCCTTGGGACAAAGCGGCTCCCCACTGCCTGGATCCCGGTCAGCCTCACGGCAACCTTGCTCTGCTTGAGAGTCACCTTCCTAAAAAGTTGGGGAGTGGGAGTTCATAAATCAAACCCTCTTGACATCTGATGATTATCACTGTTTCAAAGGACCCTTATCCTTGGCTTATATTCACCAGACTCTGTCTCCTTAAGCTGTGGGGGCAGAACTAATATCTACTGAGTCTTTACAACATGCTAAGTGGATTCTATGTGAATTATTTCATTTCATCCTCATAACAATCCTGGGAGGTGGGTACTGTTTCTACCCCTGGTCCAAAGACGATAACAATAACGAATATTTATATAGCACCACTTCGCAGGTGGCATTCTCCATGTTTGACGTTTATTGGCTCATTCTATCATCACTGCAGTCCTACAGTGTAGAGACTCCAGTCGGCTCCCTTTACCGAGACTCAGAGAGGTGGAGCAAGTGGCCCGGGTCACACAGCCAGCAAATGACGGAGGCTGCCATTCAAGTCGGGGGAATCTGGTTTCCGAGGCTTCTGAGCATTTTGCTACACTGCTTCCCGTTTTTCTCAAAGCGGGCTCCACATGTAATTTCAGCAGCCCACAGATACCATTACAAATCGATGGGGTGTGAGCCAGAGGAGACCTGGAGCAGCCACACAGCCTTCCCGGGGTGCTGAAGGACAGACCACACTGATTGAGCTCTCGGCTGGGTCTTTAAACGTCAGCGTGGGCGTGACCACCTCAGACCTTGGGCGCGGAAATAAAATGCAGAAGGGAGGGGCCTTCTAACGTGTGGGAGGAGAGGTAGGCAGATCCTGGACAGCAGAGAGGGGCCCCTGTGGGCGGTGGGGACTGGGAGTGGTGTGGGAGGTGTGCCCTTGACCTTGAGCTGCTGGGAGGCCATTTATGGCATGACACCAACCCGGGAGAGCTGGGTCTTAGCCTGATTTAACTCCTCCGTCTGTATCGATTGGTCACCATTAGGAGCTGTTCACTCAGACCAGCCTGGCCGCCTGAGCACGGCTCATCATCACAGAGGCGTGGAGAAGAGCGCAGACAGCTCACCCTCCCTCCCACCCCCCAGAATTCACCCAGACCCCCTCCTGTCACCAGGCCCCACTACATGGGCCTCTGGGCCTGCCCGGCTCAATCATTCACCGTTCTAGGAGCTGGGAGGACAGACACACACGTGACAGAGAAGGTCCGACCTACTCTCATGCAGCCTCAAAGGGGAGACTGATAGGACGAGGAAGGAAAGAGAAAGAGACCCAAGATCAGTTTCAGATGTGCTGTGTGAGGTAAAGAAAATAAAATGAGGTGATGTGAGGGAGACTTGTGGGGAGGGAAAGAAAGAGGGGGAAGATTGCCTGAGAGGGCCTCTTCAAAGAAGTCATGTCTGAGCTGAATTCTGAGTGATGGGGAAAGGGGCTATTCTGAGATCTGAAGAAAGAGCTCTCGAGGCAGCGGGAACAGCAGCGGCAAAGACCCTGCAGCAGGAGCAGACTTGGCCTTTTGGACCACGAGAAGGCCGGTGCTGTAAGCGGCAGAGAGGTGGATGGAGAGAGGAGAGAGGAGGGTGAGGTCAGATGGCCCCCCAAGCCCTGGCGCTTTGTGTGGGTGGGATGGCTGCCCTTCCTAAGGTTCACCGTCAGGACTTGACATCCCTGGACCTCTTTCTCTCCCTCCCACTCATGTCCCCAAGTACGACTTTGGGCTGGCCCCTTGCCTAAACAGACTAATAAAGGATTACAGAGAGAAGATTCTTGCCCAACTGTGCCTTAGAAGGAGATCCAGTGTGGGAGGCTAAAGAAAGACCCTGGGGCCCAGGAGACCAGAGGAACTTCCTGATCGACAGGGGCTGCCTAAGCCCACCCCCACCTCCTCTAGCCCTAGCTCACACCACATCCCCGCTGACCACTCACCATCCAGATCCGCCCTGGACTCTGTCTCTGGGCCTCTGTTTGTGTTGGTCCAACATTGGCAATGACCTTGCCCACATTCCAGTTAGAGAAACCCCTCTCATTTGCCTAGCATAAACGATTCAACTCCGCGTAGCCTTTCCAAACTCCCAATCACATTTAATTGCCGGGTTGGATTTTTTTTTTTTAACGTTCCTCTGATCTCTGTCTGAAGATCTATTTGATCTTTCATGTCCTTTTGTCTTATATTGTAGTTTTCTGAATACCTGTCTCTTTCCTTACATCGCAAAGTCTGTGGAGAGCGGAAATTTAAACGTTGCCTCTGCTGTGTCCTGGTTGTGAGGCTTTTGGCCAGACGTTTAAACTTTCCAGATCTCAGCTTCCTTTGAGTCCCACAGAAGCAGATCCTGAAACCAGGATTCAATATAAGAAGTGTATCAGGAGGTGATGCCAGAATTTTCCAGGGGACAAATGGGGAAGTGAGACAGGGAAAGGAAGGAACCCCAAGTAGGGTACATTGTTAAGCAAGTTACAACACTGGGCACTGGAGTTCAGCCCTGCTGGGCAACTCTGGGACACATGTAGACTGTAGGTTCACAACTTGGCTGAACACTGCAATCACCTGGGAGCTTTAAAAAATACATATGGGGACTTCCCTGGTGGCACAGTTGTTAAGAATCCGCCTGCCAATTCAGGGGATACAAGTTCGAGCCCTGGCCCAGGAAGATCTCACAGGCCGTGGAGCAACTAAGCCCATACGCCACAACTACTGAGCCTGCGCTTTACAGCCACAACTACTGAGCCCGTGTGTCACAACTACTGAAGCCCGCACGCCTACAGCCCGTGCTCCGCAACAAGAGACGCCACTGCAATGAGAAGCCCACGCACCGCAATGAAGAGTAGCCTCCATTCACTGCAGCTAGAGAAAGCCCAGGTGCAGCAGCGAAGACCCAACACAGCCAAAAATAAAAACAAATAAATAAATAAATTTACTTTAAAAAAATACATGTGCCTGAGTCCCCTCCCCCAACAGAGACACGGATTTAATTGGCCTGGGATGTGGCCTGGGCATCAAAATTTTTTTATATCCCGCAGATGATCTAATGTACAGCGAAGTTTGAGTTACTGGTATAGAATACACCCCAGAGCTGTTCCAGCCAAGAGGTGAAAACACTAGGGTGTTTACCCACTGTCTTCATCCATCTTTGCGAGAAGATGCTCCCTTGGCCGGAAAAAAAAAAAAATGCTCAGGTCTCTTAAGCAGAAAAAGCAAACAAACAAAAAATCTCCCCCAAATTCCCCAAACCAAACTCACAGATGTTTATAATAAGCAGCCCTGGTTGTCTGAAGGTGAAATTGAACACTGTGTTGACAGCATCCATACAGACTTCATCTCTAAAATGGGGATAAAAAATTTGTGGATCCTTGTGAGGATTAGTAAATGTTGTTAAGTGCCTGGCACACAATACGCACTTAATAAATGTTGTTATTATGATCTCCGTTGTGAGTTACTGGCGTATTCCCTTCAGACCCAGCCAGGGGCTTTGTGCAAAGTGGATGCCCAGTGAGTATCGGCAATTCTCTACATCTCCCCTCTAAGACAGCAACATTGGAAACCTGAATCGATGCGGCTGCTAAGACACATCATTCAATCCTGAGGTCCCTGAGACCCTGAAACAGTGTCTTTCCCTAGACGATCTGATATTTTTAACCTCGGCGGCACACTGGAATTACCTGAGGACTTGACGAGAAAATACACACGCCTGGGTCCCGCCCCCAGGGATTTTTGATTTAATTGGTCTGGGGTGAGGCCTGGGCGTGCCGGATTTGTAAGAGCTCCCAGGGAGATCTTAACGTTGCAGACTTGGTGATTAACCAAGGGTGGGGGGTCGGGTGGAGGTATGGGGGAAGACCAGGGACCGGAGGATAGTCACCTCATTCCCCCCTCTGTTCCAGCCCAATCCTTTCCTCTGCTGTGTCCGGAGGGTTTCAGGAGAATTCAGTGTCTAGGAAGGAGGCAGCCTCGGGGCCTCGGTGGGCACGAGCACCGCTGCTTCCCGCTCATAGGGAGGCTACTCGCCCACACGGGTAGCTTCTTGTTCATTCTGCCATGTGTCCTCCCCCCCGATCCAGCTAACACGGCCCTCAAGCCCACACCAGTTCACCCCGCAGGCCCTCCCTGAACGCCTCCCACCCACCAGGCACTAGGTGAGGTGCGGGCACCATCCTTACAGCCCTGGCTCTCAAGAGGAGAATAACCATCAACACCCGCATGTCCGAGGGCCAGGATGGAAGTCTGCATCCTTGCAGGGGTGGCAAGGGGAAGATCACGTCCTCCCGGGGTGGGAGGACAGTGCTTAGGACAGAGTTTCTAGAGGAGCCTTACAGGCATCCATCCTCTGAGATAGGTAGGAGATCTATGCAAAAACGAAGAATTTAAGTCATCAGGGAGAGGGATGGGACAAACGGTTTCAGAGCCTTCCTGATGTTCCTTCCAGCCAGGGCGCTGGGTCCTCTACACACATCATCAATAAAAGTAATAACCGCTCACATGTATTGTGCACCAGGACCCTTCCAAGCGCTCGTTGAGGAGACCGAGGCTTAGAGATGAGGCATGACTTGCCCAAGGTCACACAGTGGTGGAGTCAGGACTGCAACCCAGGCAGCCTGGCTGCTGAGCCTCCTCCCTTAACCATCACATCAAAGGCCTCCCCTCACCCTGTTTCGTTCTCACAAGCCAGGGAATGAGGTATCATTTTCCTGCTCTTAATCAAAGACAATAAAGATCAAGGAGGCCACAGTCACATCGTGGGTAAGGAAGGTGTGGCTATAGGTCCAGTCCTAACCTGTCCGACCCAGGAACCCCGCCTGGTCCTTTGCCCCAGCCTGCTCCCAGGGCCCAGTGCTCTTTCCACAGCCCCACCCAGTCTGGGCAGGTCCTGATTCTCTCAGGCATTTCCTCCCCACCGAAGATCAGGCCTCTGAAGCAGACCCTGCTGGTGGTCTGCTTAGCTTTGCTGGGGTTTCGGCCACAGCCAGGGCCTCCTTTCCACAGAGCCCTGCAGGGACTCCCACAGTCATCAAGTCGGGCCCACTCAGCACAGAACTGACATCTCGAGCCCCGCAAGGCTGGCGCATATTGGCAGGCCCCGAGGGTGGCCTGATGTTCCTGCTGGGGTGTCTTGCCTCGTCCCCATCTCCAATCATATTTTTAACCAGGGCTGTGGGGGCACTGGGAAGGATGTGTTTTGCTGGTGTGAGCACAGCCCAGCCCGTTTCAGGCGCCCACCAGCTCTTTGGTACCTGCTTGGGCAGATAAAGCAGGACTCCGCCCTCCCTCCCTTCCCGGCCTCAGAGCCTTGTGGTCCCTTTGAGAAAGTCCAGGAAGGCTGCGCCCCGAGAAAACACGGTTACCAATCTCAGGGCTTGTAGTGAACAAATTATGCTGAATTAACTGGATGTCGTTAGCAGTGTCAGGGAGGGGGTTGGGAAACAGCAGCAGCCACCAAGCCTGGGAAAGGGAAAGGCGGGGGCAGGACAGCCCACAATGCAAAATGCTCTGCGCAGCTTGCGCAAGAGGAGAATTCCTTAGTGTCAGCTCTCGCCGAAATAGCCAAGGCACCCACTCTCGCCTCTGACGGCACCTCTATTCCGAAACCCGACTCCCAGCCTCTGGCTTTGAACATTGTGCCACCAGGTGCATCTGTCCGTGTTCACAGGAGCCAGAACACAGCCTCGGTGATAAGAATGAGCCTGCGCCAGCCCCCACTCCCCCACTGAGCCTCAGGGTCAAATTACAAAGGAATCGGGAGGCCCCATCTCTTGGCTCTACATCCTACTTCCTGCCTTGATGGGACAGGCAAGCGGGGAGTCGCCAAGCTGGTAATCGCATCTAGTTAAGTATTTGCAGGAAACAGAAGGCGGAGGCTCAGAAAAGCACGTGTGGGCCTCAGCTGGTGCAGAACAGAGGTGGTACAGAGACCAGAGCACCTGTAAGAGGGACCTGAGCCCAGAGGTCTTAGCCTAGCTCTGCTCCAAACGGGCTGTGTGACCCTGCACAAGTGACTTCCCTCTCTGAGCCACGGTGTCTTCAACTGAGGGGTGCTGGAAAGAACAGGTAATCTCAATCCCTGGGTCTCAGACACTGGGAGGAGCCAGGGGTCTTGCAGGTATTACTAAGCTAGAGGAACTTTTGTGGGTACCCTACACTGTCTGTTCGCGGGGAAGAGGATAGCTCTCATGCTCACATGTACTATTGTTTTTCAAATGAATATAGAATCAGCAGTTACTAATAAAATAAAAATTTATTTTAAACCAGTTGCTGAATTCATGGGAATTTGGGTCATTGTTTTCTTTTTTAAATGATACTTCATCCTTTTTATTTTTTATTGTGGTAAAATATACATGACATATTTTATAATATTTATATCATAAAATATACCATCTTAACCCTTTATTACTATACAGTTCAGCAGCATTAAGTACATTTACGTCACTGTACAACCATCACCACCAACCATCTCTGGAACTTTTTCATCATCCCAAACTAGAACTCTAGCCATGAAACACTAACTCCCC
The DNA here is from genome assembly GCF_002837175.3 of Physeter macrocephalus. Classification (NCBI taxonomy): domain Eukaryota; kingdom Metazoa; phylum Chordata; class Mammalia; order Artiodactyla; family Physeteridae; genus Physeter; species Physeter macrocephalus. The sequence continues at coordinate 95,163,318 of NC_041227.1, read as the reverse complement.
ATTATTCCCTCCCTTCCCAGCCCTTGGTAAGCGCGGGTTGTTATTTTCTTAATCAAAAGACACTAAAAAGGCAACAACTCTTCTTATGTGGGGTCTATGGAAGAAGTTGATGTTGAGAAGGAAATCTACTTCTGGGAAAGGTGAGGAGCTCTTGACCTACAGATACCAACCCCCTGCCTGAGCTGACATTTACTGATTTTCTAACGTCGGGAAGAAAACATCAACTTGTTAATTTTTTTCCTAGATTGAAGACGAATTTACCTTTCGATTTTTTTTGTTTTCACGCAGGGTGGGAATATGGAGGCAGAGTCTACAGAAAGAATTAGCAAAGATGTCAGAGAAGTGACTTGCAGGGCACGGAGGAGCCTTGTGGGGAGCAGGAAATGTTCCATATCTTGATCTGCTTGTGGTTACATGGGTGTGGACGTATGTAAAAATTCACTGAGCTGTTCAATTAAGATTTATGTGCTTTGCGTTATATATATTATACCCTGAATAACATCATTTTTAAAAGGGCGTGAGGGACTTCCCTGGTGGTCCAGTGGTTAAGACTCCGCGCTTCCACTGCAGGGGGCGCGGTTCCTATCCCTGGTCAGGGAAACTAAGATCCCACATGCCGCACGGGGCACGGCCAAGGAAAAAAACAAATTTAAAAAAAAATAAAATAAAAAGAGAGTGAGCCATCAGTTCAAATGGGTACAAATAACAACATCCCAAGCAGTGAAGGGTGACATCTCTCCCCTGCCAGGTAAGTGTCTACCTTCCTTGTACAAGCAGGGCAGGATCCGTTCTATCCTGAAATAACGCTAGGTAATAGATCATTTGTTTATTCATTTGTTAAAGAAAAATGGCACTTCCTTTGAGCCAGGCCCTGTGCAAAGCCCTGGAGAAGGTTGGTGACCTCATGGAGCCGCATCAACCATGGCCATCTCACTCGTCCAGCTACAACATGCACGGTCAAGTTCTGTTCTACTTCACCTAAATAGCTCCTGCTGCAATCTAAGCTTATTTCCTCTTCTACTTTCTCAGCAGAAGTCATCTTAAAGACTTTCTGAGGGCACATTGTGAAGCCCTGGACAGATGATTATTAGTAGGGAATAATCCTCTTTGTCAGGCAAAACAATCTCTGTTCCTTTACAGACCTATCCATCTTCAAACCCTCTGATAAAAGAAACTTGATTTAACACTAACAAGGTGGTTTTGCAATTTATCTGTTTATGTTTCTCTGACACGAAACTTCTTGAAGTCAGGCACTTGCTATATTCATCTTTGTGTTGATTATATATATTGAGCATCAAATATGTGTGTAGCCCAGTGGCTGGCACATAGCAGGTACTCATGAAGTTAATTGAATGCATAGGCGAGTTAAGGAGTGGATAGATGGATGGAAGAGTGATAAGCCCAGAGTGGATAAATGACAGGCTGAGGGTCACACAGCAATGACTGGACTGCAAATGACATTTGTCCCTAGAAGTCGGCCCCCCTCTGCCCTTGGCAGGCAACAGCTACACTGTAAAACTTCCTGTCTGTCCCTTTGAAGTGGTGGGTCTGGTTTACATCAGCCATCAGGCAGCAAAAAATAGGGGCCTTCAAATTTTTACTGCCTTTTTGTTATTCCTGGTGGTGCACAGAAATATCACCCAAAATATTAACAATTACTTTGAAGGTGCGTGTTCCAAAGGTCTGCGGATGGGGGTTTTCTAATTTGATAAGTCAGGGTGTTTCTGCCAGGTGGGCCCAGGGGCGTCAGCAGGACTGGAGCTGATTCAAAAGCAGAATTGATCTTTCAAGCCTCATTTTCATTTCCATCAGCACCCTATCAGACACCTTATGCCGGAGTCCGTTCCCATCCATGTATAATTTATACATTTGATTTCAGTAGATCCATCTCTGCCTCATTCACAGGGGGATGGAACAACGAGAGCTCCCTCTTCTATTTTCCATGCAGTGATCGTGTATATCTCCGTAGATTTCATTCTTTTTCTGTCTGGAGAATTATTTTTTTAAAGACTAATGCCAAACTCACTCCCATATTTACTTAGTCTTTAAGAATAGGTGGAATGGTGTGAACATGTGTGGTTGTTTCTGTTTATGCAGGAGGGGGCTTGTCCCAGGCCTACCAGAGAAGAGACCAGCCTATTACCTACCAATGCTGAGGAATAGCCATCTGCTTTGGGGGTGGAACAGGAGAACCAATGCCAGGAGAAAGCTGAAGCTACGTTATCTGGGACCACAGTCAGTGCCCACTGATCTCTGACCCCAGTGTAGTACCCCATCACCTGAGTTCCCAGAGCCTTCTTCAAGTAGCTTAAGCAGGGTCCCCTGGAGGAAGACCAGAACATCACCAGAAAAACATTAGATGTTCTTTCTTAAACTTAACAAATTCCTAATGCCAGGCTCTGTTGTTCCTCCCTTTCTCCATTTTTCTGCTCCATTTCCCTGTGGGAAAATCTAATCCAATTCTGGAATCCTGGAGTTTCAAGAACTATCTCAGTAGTGACTGAACGACCCTCCCCCTTCTTACACCCAAAGCCTCTTCTCAAGGGACCTGTGCTTCTCAGTGCACCAACAACTTCACCCCTGGGAGCCCAGCCACAAGCCTTTCTTCTGAACTTCCCTCCTGGTTGGGCAGTGCTGCAGATTGTGTTTCCAAGATGGCTGCAACAAGATCTCCCATCCCACCTGTTCTTACAGTGTGACACTGATCATTCTCCCATTGAGAGACGCGGTCTACATTTCCTCCACTCGAATCTAGGCAGACTTGTGACTATGGCAGAAGAAACATTGTTGCTTCCACCTGGTCCTCTTGGAACTCTCACTCTCGGAACCCAGCTGCCATGCTGTAAGGAAGCCCAGACCGCATGGAGAGGCAACATGTAGGTGTCCGGGTGACAGCCCTCACTGAGATTCTAGCCAACAGCCAGCATCAATGCCAGTCATGTGAGTGAGGAAGCCTTTGAAATGACTTCAGCTCCAGCTATGGTCTGGCTGCAATGGCCCAAGGGGTCCTGAGCGAGAACCACCTAGCCAAGGCTAGTTAATCTGCAGAACCGTGAGAGGTAATAATAAATGATTGTTGTATTAAGCCACTGCTTTGGGGGATGATTCATTTTTGTAGCAGTAGGTAACTGAAACAGGCATGGTTAGCAGAGTAAGTAAAGACAAAAGTGGGCCTCCGGCAGCTGTGCCACCTCCCCAGCTCAAAAGACACGGCATATTTATAAAAAAATCACATGTAAATGAGGGCTGGCAGCCTCGGGTCTTCCCTCCCTCAGCAGACATTTGGAAAGGAGGAGAAGGGGTGGAGGGAGAAAGAAAAACAACGTTTATTGAGTGCTTGCCATATACCAGGTAGGTGTCTCCTTACCCATCATACAACTGAGGAAACTGATGTCCAGAGAAGTTAAGTGACTTGACTAAAGCCACACTGCTAGTAAGTGTGCTGTTTGTGAAATGAGGCTTATATAAGTAGCCTATGGCCTGAGACACACGTGGAGGAAAGAGGTATTCAATAAATATTAGTGGAATAAGTGAATGAATGAATGAATGAGTACACTCCACTTGCCTTCTCTTTGCAGCCTTTTTCTTCCTGGTGGCTCCGAGGGCAAGCTGAACATCTCATGGGACAACCCCCTTGGTTGGTTTTTCCAGGGAGAGCAAGAGAAGGGAGGCAGTGGCTTTGGACCGAGCCCAGGACCCCGCTGTGGCTGGTCTCCGGGGAACAGGCTGGCCATCCTGCCAGCTGGGAGTCACCATCCCACCCTCCTTCTTTGATCAGGGCCTCCGGGCTACCTCTTCTGATTTCAGCCCTCTTGAAGGTACCCGGGATCCCAGCTGTCCCTTCAGGCCTGCCTTAGCCCCATCCTCCCTGTGTGCAGTCTCTGGTGTCAGGTCCGGGGGCAGAATCCATGCCATGGTGGTTGCGAGCACAGAAAAGCAGCCAGGCAGGGCCGGCAGGCTTCTCTTTGTACTCTCGTCCTCTCCAAGCACAACTGCAATCAGAAATAACTTCCTCCTTTGCCCTAGGCATTTGAGGAGGGCTGCAGGCCCTGCAGCTGCACTGCCCTTCTCCTGCTCTTCTTTTTTTCACCACAGAGAACCATATTTTTCCAGGAAAGAGGGAGAAGAAAGCAAGCGTGGGGAGGTACCTACACAGACTGAGCGCCTACCGTGCCCCAGGCCCTGTATAATGTGCATTCATCATCGCATTTAATCCTCATAATAATGCTATGGGGAGTAAATCAACTGTACTTCCATTTAAAAAAATAATACTATGAGGTGCATATTATTATCCTTATTTTACAGATGACGGTCAGAGAGTGTAAATATCCCAAAGTCACACAGTTACTGCAATTTAGAGCTGATTTCAAGCCCTGCCAAGCCTGTATCACTTAAAGCCAGTGCTCTTTTCCTCCTTCCTGGGAATCAGAATCCTCTTGCCACTGAAGCACCTGGGAGCAGGTGCAGGACCAGGAGGTAACCTCATCTCAAGCCCCCAGATATCATGTATGAAGCTGGGGCGATAAACACTGGCAAAGACCACAAGCAACTTACGCAGTACCATGTCTCTGAGTTGCTTCTGTGGTTATTTGATTCTGTCTCTAAGACCATGGAACTTCAGATATCCGCTTCTGGCCTGATCTCATACGTGAGCCAGCTGCCTACCACAACCCTGCCTCCCAGAGCTCAGACCAAGAAAAATGAGGATTGCATACTCTTTGCCACGCATCTCACCCGGCCCGTTGCTGGATTCCATTTCTGCTAAATCCCATGGGAGCACAGCAGTTCAGCACCTGAGCTCTGAAGCTATGTTGTTTGGGTGCAGATCCTGGCTCTTAATACTCACATGACCTCTAGCAAGTGACTCAACCTGTCCTTGGCTCAGTTTCTCCATCGGAAAAATGAGGTTAATGAGAAAATCTACCACATAGGATTGTGAGGACTCAGCGAGTTAGTTCGTGGAAAGGCTCATAACATGGTAAGTTGGCTAGTGATGCTATCTCTGGTTTGATTTCAGCACGGCCTGACCCACATCCTGCAACCCAGAAAGAACCCCTTCCAGGGCCTGTAGCATGCCACTCTGGAGACCATACTAAACAGCCCTGCCAGCTCCCTCACCTCACCTATTGCCTCTCAGAGAACCAGGCAGGGACTGGCCGGGAAGCCTTTCTACATCAAGAAGAATGCTCTTTGAAACGGGCTGGGTGTGGCCTTAATCACTCACAAGCCAGCTGCTCCCCTGTTTCCCCTCATGTGGCACAAGAAGCTTCACCACATTCAGGCTTCACCTGAACCCTCAGATCATTTCCTCATATTGACTGTGCCTGGCCTGGAGGTAACACTACACACAGAGAGGAGGAAAAGCAGCTGCTCATTATCTCCCCCCAGCCCCCTGCCATTAGGATGTGAGTCACCTCCAGAGATGGGACTGGACAGCCAGAGGGTGAATGGGTGACTCACGACTCAGGTCACTAGGTTCCAGGCATCCCAGCGTGCCAGTGACCTTTTCTTTCCCTCTCATGAGTTGATGCCAGGCCTCCAGAGGCAGGGACTCTGCCCTCAGCCCCCAGTCCCCAGCCCAGCTGCACAACCACCCTGGCATGTCAAGGGATTCTAGAGTCCAAATGGCACAGGTCAGAGTGGACTGCACGTGTTGGTGATTTTCTCCCATCCGTACACTGATCGGTGATAGCAAAGCTAAGCTGAAGCCAGGTCAGCCCAAGTTGCAGAAGCAGACAGCTAATTCTATTTATATTACACCTCTCTCCTTCCTTCAACTCACTCATCCTGAATGCACCAAGGTAACTCCAACCATCCATCCATCCACCCATCCACTCCGTCCCTGTCCAACTGCCTTCCGCGTACAGCAGTGCACATTCGTTTCCTGGTCCCTTCTGTCAGCTGACATATTTGTTCCCGTGTCAGAACTTTTTAAAAGTTGAGCTCCTGGGCTTCCCTGGTGGCGCAGTGATTGAGAGTCCGCCTGCCGATGCAGGGGGCACGGGTTCGTGCTCCGGTCTGGGAGGATCCCACATGCCGCCGAGCGGCTGGGCCCGTGCGCCACAGCTACTGAGCCTGCGCGTCGGGAGCCCGTGCTCCGCAACGGGAGAGGCCGCGGCAGTGAGAGGCCCGCGCACCGCGATGAAGAGTGGCCCCCGCCCTCTGCAACTAGAGAAAGCCCTCGCACAGAAACGAAGACCGAACACAGCCAAAAAAATAAATGAATACATTTATATAAAAATCAACTTTATAAAAAAAAAAAAAGTTGAGCTCCTGATATATATATATATTTTGTGGCCGCACCGCACAGCTTGCAGGATCTTAGTTCCCAAAATAGGGATTGAATCCGCACCCTAGGCAGTGAAAGTGCAGAGTCCTAAGCACTGGACCGCCAGGGAATTCCTGAGCTCCTGATTTGTAGCTGGTCATATGCTAAGTGATTGACAGGTACTGTTTCATTTATTCATCACAAATACCCTGGGAGGTAGGTACTAATATTAACCCCGTTTTATAAATATGAGAACAGGCTCAGAGTGGTTAGGAAACTTGCCTGGATTCCACATCCAATGAAGACTGGAGCCAGGATCTGAATGAGGTCTAGCCAATCTAGAGCCCAGTTTGTTACTGCTACGCCACATTGTTGTTCCCTTCGACTCAGCCTGGCGATATTGACCTTAACCTCCTTGCAGACTCATCTCCACACTGATTCTGCCCTCTCTACTGTTCAAGGCAGAGGTTATTGACATGGGCATCCACCACTAACACAGGCAGGCACCTCTTAGCTACTCCTACTTCACTACCTTAAGTCACTTTCGCGATTCAGACCAAAGCAGCTGAAGATCTTCAGTCCTGTTTTAATATCAAGAGGTCTGGATTCCTAGGGGACCCTCTCTGACATATTCATTGACTGATATTGCAAGAAATACCAAAGCTAAAGGCCTAGAGTAGCCCCACCAGTAGCTGGATTCAAAATCCACCATCCTGGTACCAGGATCTGGGTACCCAGCCTGGTCACATAAACTCAGTCTGTGAAGAAAGCATAGGCAGTGTTTCCCAAAGTATGATCTAGGGAACCCTTCGCCCAAGAGATGCTACAAGAGAGTTTCCATGGTCAAATCGGTCCGGGAAACATTTTATACTCTAATCCCTGCCTAAAGGTTTACTACACTCTTCAGCATATTATAAGTTTGAGCAGTTTTTCAGCAAAGAGACTTGTTTCCCTTTATTTAACTCAGTGTTTCTTCAATTTACATGATCCCAGAACACTTTCATCCTTTTTAGGTTCCGTGGAATCAATGGCCAGTGGCACGGACTTTGGGAACTGCTGTTCTGGTACCTCCACCCTTGCCTGAATCAGATCAGGTTCAGCTGCAGATCACCAGCCTGTCAGCTATAACCATCCACTCCACGGGCAGTGCCAGCAAGGCCAGCAACACGTGGTCTGGGCCCGTGGAGCAGAGCTCACAGTCCCGCTGCTGGCAGGACCCTCTGGCCGCCTCTCTGACCCCTGGACTCTGGAGCCTGCTGCCAGCCCAGCCCAGAGCTGACTTCCCTTGACTTGATCCTTCGCCTTCAGGCACTTCTGCATCCCCGGCTCCTGGTGCCAGTGCTGTCAGAACAGCCCTGGCCACCTGCACGCCTGCTCCCTGCCGGAGAGGACATGCTGGAGAGAGAGCCCAGGTGACACGCCTCCTAAGGCAGCACTTGAGCAGAGCCCCGTGCTGGGCAACTGGCCTCTGGCGGAGCACAGGCATCCAACAGCTTGCAAAGCAAAGATACAAACAGCTTCCAAGCACAAAACGCCTTCACAAACGCTCGGCGTGCGAAAGAACCCACCTGTCTCTCCACCACCCCACCCACCAGGTGACACCAGCGGCAGCGGCAGTAGCCGCCGCCTCCGCACCAACAGCCAAAGTCATGGGAATGCTGTCAGCCTTTGCCTGTCAGCTCCTAAGAGCAGGGCCAGCATAACTGGTACATTCCATCCAGCTCAAAACCCAGGACAAGAGATCAAGAAATAGTAACAACTACCACTGAGTCCCAGGACAGAGTAGGGCGGGGGTGTGTGTGTATGAAATCAATACAGTCATCTACTTCCTCCTGGAATTTGCTTCTTCAAGCCAGGCATCCTCTTTTTAAAGGACCTGGATTAATAATGTTCCTGTCTACGGACCCTGCATGCATCCACACATCTAAAACAGTGGCCAGCCCAAGGCTTTGTCGAATGGGTCCCCTCGTGTGTGTGCTTGGCTGACGGGGACACATATGTATGTATGAAGGGAATTGAGAACACAGGAAGAAGCCAAAATGGAAGGAAGGGTTCTGTTAGACAGCACTGTCTTAAAAAGGTACGTATTTCCCACGATTGATAATTAACCTTGGCATCAATAACTATTTGCCTTTCCCACCTCGACCCCACCCCTACCTAGGTCCCCCGTGCCATGAAATTTACAGCCCCTCTCTTGGAAGGCTACCCTCTACAGTAAGCGTAGGACCAAAACAATAACTAGAGGCCAAAGCAATTAACCATTTCCCCAGGCTGAAGTTCCAGCCTCTTATTGCCTTGACAATTCACTCTGTAAGGCGGCAGGCACCTTGGCTCGGAGTCACTTTCCACATCTATTTAAAAGTCCCTGAATTCTGCTGAGTCTGATTTTACTCTGTGTACAAGACCGAAAGCAATAAGGTCTTCAACACCTCCTTGTTTGGTGCGAAAAATCACCCGTGATGCTTACCTAAAAGCCTATAGTTATAATACAACTTGGTTTTCCTGCAAAGCTTCCACCCCTGTTATACTAGGAGACAGAATTAGTGGTTGTGTTGTTTTAGCAAGTCTTTGGAGCAGTGGACCAAAAATTATATCACTGGGTGTCATCCTTTCTCCAGCCAGATCTTCCTGTTTCTACGGAGATCTCGGAGCCCTCAGACCCAGTGTCGTGGTTCTCATGGAAAAGTTGTGGACGTTTCAAGCTTTCAGGGAAAGTACAAGAAATGGGAATGCCATCACCAAAAGGAGCCAAAATTCTATCTCAGTCTGTCCAATTCTGAACCTGTGATCTCGTCGTCAGCTCTGACCTCTCCTCGCCCCCAACTGCATTTCCTCCTTTTTCCTATTCAGTGAATGGTTCCACTGTCGACCACTGGCTCAAATCACAAACGTGGGGGTCATCTGGGTCTTGTCCATTTCCCTCACCACCACCCTCATGCCATGTGCAACCAGCACCCTATGTCCTGCCAGGGCCATTCTTTCTACTCCAGCCCCACAAGTTCCACCCTTGTTCAGGCCACCATCTTTCCTCTGGTTTAACAACAGGCTCCTAAGTGGTCTCCCTGCCTTGCTCCCTTCTGTCTATTCTATCTACAGCCAGAACGAGCTTGCGGAAAAACAAAATAGCATCATGTCACTGCTCTGCTTAAAATCCCTCAGAAACGACCTGTGTTCACCAGGATAGAATTCTAACCCCAACCTTGGTACCCAGTGCCCTTCATGTTGGTGCCCCAGGCCACCTCTGCAGCTTCTTTTGCCACTCCCTCTTTTACCAAATATTAAACTACCTGTGGCTCCCAGAACACAACATGCCTTCTCATATCTCCAGCCTTTGTGCATATTATTTCCACATTCGGGAACAATTTTCCATCTTCCCCCTGGCTAAGTCTTATTCATTCTCCAAGACTCAGTGTACACATCCTTTCCTCTGGAAACTTTCTGGAAAGGTAAAAAGCCCATCTTGCCTCCCTACTCTCGCCAAGTGTTCTTTTTATCTTAGTCTTATCCTTCTGATATGCGGCAGAAAGCGATGCAGATCCCTGAGCAACACCTGACCCACAGCGTCTGAGGGACTACCTACCCAGTATCCTTTCTCCCCTTCCTCTTTCCCATCAGAGCCCAAATTTGTTCTGGTATCCACTCTGCTCCAAGTAGCTCCACACCTCAGGGAGACCTGACCACACCCCCTGACCGGGGGTGGACCTGATTGATCCAAGGGTAATTCCATTTCCCTTCACAATGATTATCTCAAGGATGTCACGTAACCCAGTTCTGGCCAATGAGATGTGCTGCTTCCTGAGAGAAACCCTAGAGAGATGGGAGGACATGGCCTCACTTCTCCTTCCACATCAGGGATTCTTAAACTTTAAAAAAAAGTTTTGGGTGCCAGGATCCCTCTAGCAATCAGATGAATTCTATGGACTCCTTTTTAGAATAATATTTTTAAATACGTAAAATAAATCACATGCTGCAAACTATGACATTTAGAACGGATAAACAACAAGGTTCTACTGTATAGCACAGGGAACTATATTCAATATCCTGTGATAAACCATAATGGAAAACAATATAAAAAAAGAATGTATATATGTGTATAACTGAGTCACTTCGCTGTACAGTGGAAATTAACACAACATTGTAAATCAGCTATACTTCAATAAAAAAATAAATAAATAAAATAAAAATCACATGCAAACAATTATAATGTAACAGTTATTAAAACATTTATGATATAATAATATGTGATACTTTATTAATACATTCAATATCAAGATCTAGTGTGGGTCTAACAACTGCTATAATTTCAAAGTGGGGTTAAGCATAAACATCATTTCGCAATTTATTCACGATTATAACGTTGTGTGAAAATACATGTGGTTTCTATTGATGGCAGAGCCACAGTACACCACTGCTGCTGTAGTTTATTGCCTACACTCATAATTGAAGGAGACACCAAATTTCAGGTAGAAACTAATGATGTAATTCTTTTTCCCACTCAGGTTCATGGCTCCCTGAGTTTGTCCACAGAGCCCAGTTCATAAGCCCTGCTCTGGACTTTATACTCTGGCTGTGATAGCTGGAGCCACTGCAGCCATCCTGCTAACAACCTAAAGGTGGACTGATGTGGAGATTGGCATATCAGAGCGATAAAAAGAACCTCAGTCCTTGATGCTGATGTTGAGCCTCTAAACCAACCAGTTCCAAAGCCCATGGACTTTAGCTATGAAAAATAATAAATTGCTTTTTGTTCAAGCCCATTTGGCCCAGGATTTCTGTTACTTCAGCTAATTTACAGGAAAGGAAGAATGTTTAACATTATTTCAGAAAAAAAAAAAAAACCACAACATTATATCAGAGTCAGTGTCACAGGATAGCACAAATGGGGCATCTACATTGAGCCCCCAATCAAAGCAGAAAGCCCCTCTCCTGACTAAAAGCAATTTAAACTCTTCCCGCTGTGTTCACAGTGCAGGAGAATCATGTAAGCCCTGAGCCCTGGGGTAGAGAAGCTAGAGGAGCACCTGGCCCACAGCACCATTTTACAAAGCATATTGGATGGAAGTGAAGCCCTTGCACAGGGACCGATTGGTGAGAACTCTTTCCCTAACCTCTGAGCTTTGAGCACACCTGGAAGAAGTAACAAAGGTTCTGAATTAAAAAGCTGACACTCCATCACCTATAGCATGGGGCAAGAGCAATATGGGACACACCAAAGAGCCATACTCCTCAAACTATAGTCCTCAGAAAAGAACATCAAATTGAGGATGCATCAGAAACACCTTGAACTTGCATGTGAAACTTCGGAAACAAATAGCAGGCCCTATCCCCAGACGTTCTGATTCAGTAGGTTGGCAAGGGCCCCGAAAATTTGCATGTCCAAAATGTTTGGGGTTATGCCAAGGCTGCTGATCCAGAGACTACGCTTTGAGAAGCACTGGCCTGGAGGATCTACAGCCACCCAGAATGACCCTTCAGCCATGTGGCTAATAATATCACACAGGAGAGCACAACTGGCCTTGAAAGTTCGTCCGGTATTAGTATGCTGAGCAACTGATCTAGTTCTCTTTACCAAATGTGGTTTCAGCCAGGAGTGTGATTTGCCACTATCCTTGGCAGTGGAGTGCCAGAGACAGCTTGTACTGGCTCATAAGAGCCAATTGTTAAAGTTTCAGGAATTTTGCAAGCTGGTTATTAAATACAGCCATTATTAAAAATTAAATTATAGGGAACTTCCCTGGCAGTCCAGTGATTAAGATTCTGCGCTTCCACTGCACTGGGCATGGGTTCAATCCCTGGTCGGGGAAGTAAGATCCCTCATGCTGTGCAGCGCAGCCAAAAAAAAAAATTAGGGGACTTCCCTGGTGGTCCAGTGGTTAACAATCTGCCTTCCAATGCAGGGGATGGACGCGGGTTGGATCCCTTGTCAGGGAACTAAGATCCCTCAGGCTGCCGGGCAACTAAGCCCACGCGCCACAACTACTGAGCCCATGCGCCACAACTACTGAGCCCGTGTGCCACAACTACCGAGCCCATGGGCTGCAATGAAAGATCCCACGTGCCACAACGAAGACCCGACGCAGCCAAAAATTAAAAATAAATAAATAAATAAAATTATACATACTGATAGTTAAATAAATTACATTAAAAACAAAGGCAATATATACTCAAAACTCATCACTTTCTAATTATTTTACTACATTTGATTATCATCTGTGCTCTTGAGTTTACTCACGTCTATTGTGTCTGTTTGGTGGAAATACTATATGTAATGTTTTGCTAGAACCCAACTTCGCATTCAGTGGCTTAACGTTGGTAGATTGAAATCAGCCATGGTGGGAGGATTTATACCATGGAAATTGTTGATTGTATAGACTTAAGAAAATGATGGAGAAAATGTTAATAATGGAGATTCAATTTAAAACCGTGTTGTATCTATAATTGTTACATTGTGATGAGTGCAAAAAATTGAGGAAAAACTCTTTCAGCTTTCAAAAACTGCTACCTAATTCAGTAAAGAAGTCTCTACGTCACTGATGAACAGATGAAATTCTGATATACATCTTTGTTGTTTCTCTTTTGTCTTACTCCTTAACATAAATGAAAATATCAACCAACATTCATATTGGAATTATACTCACTTGTCTAGTGACACGAGTGTCTTCTTTGCTGAATCGGATAATAATCAAGCATTTATTCACAGTCTGATTTCGTCAAATCATGGTTGAATTGCAACCATAGTTTGACTATGGATACAAGAGTTCAACAAAGGTCCATAAAAGTACTGTGAAAAAAAAAAAGTATTGTGAGATTCAATTGACTGTATGGAATTTACAATGAAGCATTGTGTATTTTATTATTTGTAAATTGTGTGCTACATACCCTTTCTAGCTCTAAAATTTATAAAATTTTAGAATAAACATACATAAATTATACTACTTTATACAAAATTTATAATAAGCACGCTTTTTTCTGGAGAGCCAGTTTTTAAACATGTACCAGCACCATCTTTTTTTTTTTTTTTTTTTTTTTTTTTTTTTTTTTTTTTGCGGTCCGCGGGCCTCTCACTGTTGTGGCCTCTCCCGTTGCGGAGCACAGGATCCAGACGCGCAGGCTCAGAGGCCATGGCGCACAGGCCCAGCCGCTCGGCGGCATGTGGGATCTTCCCGGACCAGGGCACGAACCCGCGTCCCCTGCATTGGCAGGTGGACTCTCAACCACTGCGCCACCAGGGAAGCCCGCAGCACCATCTTTGAATCATCTTTGTATCCTGAATGAGGCAGGCCCTAGCTGATTATTAGGATTGTGAGTCCGTCACCCAGAGTGTCAAAACTGGGTGAGCAACTCCCTTGCAGAATTCTGTCTTACCAGGCTTATTTCTTTTGAATGTGCTGCCTGCAACAATAGTATCTTTCACACTTGTTGAAATTGTCCTTGAGCGGGGACACTGGCTGCTTCATTCTCCTATGCGTAGCTTGGTGCGCTTCCCTAGGCGGGGAGATGCACTGAAAGTAACAAAACTTGCAGAACCAGGGCCTGGCTCTCTTTATCAAGATAAGCAGGCAACTCCCTGGAAAGTCTCTCCATAAGAATAGGAACGGGGAAGGGACCTCCCTTCCTCATCAAAAGTCCAGAGCAGAGGGGAGTATGTGCCACAGACAGAAGGCGCTCTGGGCAGTGGTGACTGTGTGGGCAACACGAGGCCCTGAGCTGGGGGAGCAGAGGGTCTTTCCAGAGGGCTGGAGATGGTGTAAGGCTGGACTTATTCACAAACACCCTCGGGGACTACCAGATACGCCAGAGCGGAGAGGCCCAGTCCTGCAGTTACTTGGGGGGGCTACCCAGAAGTAACCTTCGGGCTTAATGATTTATGAGATCTCATTGGTACCTCATTTGCCAAGCTTCATCGTGCAGATGAAAAAGCCCATCTCAGGAGGGAGATGACCCAACCAAAGAGGTCACATGGTGAGTCGGAGTCCAGTGCTATAGATATATATCTCTGACTGTTTCATCCAGCCTCTGCTCTAGACAAGATTTCGACTTTAAACAAGCAGGGAAAGCATCAGCTCCTTGCATAGAAACACACAGAGCCAGCTGGCATGTCTGTGAATCAGCATTTGTGCTTCTCCCAGACCATTTACAGATTCTGGGGAGGAGAGCAAAGAAGGAAAGTGCTCTGGAAGCACTTGCCCACAGTTTTCACACAATGGCCAAGCTTTCCCCCCATGGCACATCATTCACCTGTTTCATCTGTCTCTGTCTAGCACCCAACTACAGTGCAAGTTCCTGTAGCAGGGAACATGATACACATGGGCTTCGGGGCCAGAAACAGGTTCAAATATTGATGTTGCCACTGTGACACTGGGCAAGTCCAATAAGTGGAAAAAGAAAAGGAACAAAAATTTTTTGAATGCCGTGATAAGTTAGGATCTTTTTAGTTGTAAGTGACTGAAACCCAACTCAAATAGGATTAAACAAAAAAGGGAATTTATCAGCTCAGCAGACAAACTACCCTGGAACAGATCATGTTGGCTTCAGGTGTGGCTTGACCCAGGGGAATGATAGCTTCAGGACACTTTTTCACTCTCTCCATCTCTAGACTCCGCATCCTCTTGCTGGCTCCATTATCAAAGGGGCTGTCTACTCAGAGAAGGAAGATGTATGACTGCCCAAACGCCAGTCATACATATGGTCAGGCTCAGGCCTAGCAGTCAGGAAGACGAGTCTCTTCTCAATAATGCCCACACAAATCCTAGGATGACTTTGATTGGTCCAACCTGAGTCACATGTTATAGCCCTGAACCAATTACTGTGGTTAGGTAAATTCAGAGCACTGATTGGCCATGCCTGAGTCACATGCTCCTTCCCTGGCATGGGAGATGAAGCCTGGCAGAGCACAAGAACTAAAATGCATGAGGGAGTAGAGTTTCCCAAAAAGAAATAAAAGGACAGTTAATAAAAGAAAGGAAAATGGATTCTAGGTAGCCAAAAAGACATCAAATGCCTGCTGTACCTATATCTCCCTGGCCCTTCTTTCATTATTTCCATTAAACTCTCACAACAATGTAATTTAATCTTTCAGAACTACAGTTTCCTCTTTCAAAATGAGAATAATGACACCTAATAAGAAGAATAGCTACCACTTACTTAGTACTTAGTGTACCAGGCACTGGGCTAAGTGCTTTATGTATTCCAACTTATTTAATTATTTATGTCATAAGATTGCTGTTGAACATAAATTAAAATGGATGACATAAAAATCCCAGGCATGCAGAGTACCTGGTATATAACAGGTGATAAATGTTTAAATGTACTTTATTTGTAGCTGCCACTCATCTACTACAGTATTAAGCATCTAACAGGTGCCTGTTTTAAAATGGCTCTGAGCTTCCTGGCAAACAAAGAGAAAAAGGAAACCCCATTCATTACAATTCTACAGTTCACAAGTGCGGGGGAAGAAAAATATCATTCCTCAGGGAAGAGAATTTAATGCTTTGGTTTTGGAGCTAAAGGAATTATTGTTGGGGGTGGGGCAGGTAACAGGGACAGATACCTATAGATCCCGCATGGGGAAAGAACTGTAGCATCTCCAGCACGGAAAGTAATTGACAAGGCAGCACTTCATCTTTTGCAGGGCAAATACCTGAGGTACTTTTGATGACAGGATGAGGTGCCAGTTTGGGGCTCTGATGAGAACTCAGTCTCTTGAGACACAAAGCCTCCCACAGACTTGGGAGGGACTTCCCTCTGACAGAGTCCACGTTCAGAGGAGAAGTAGGAGCCTCATCTCTAGGAAGAGGCTGACCCTGAGGGCCTGAGCTCCCTCCTCAAGAAGAGACCTAGGGGCTTCCCTGGTGGCGCAGTGATTGAGAGTCCGCCTGCCGATGCAGGGGACGCGGGTTCATGCCCCGGTCTGGGAGGGTCCCACATGCCGTGGAGCGGCTGGGCCCGTGAGCCATGGCCGCTGGGCCTGCGCGTCCGGAGCCTGTGCTCCGCAACAGGAGAGGCCACAACAGTGAGAGGCCCATGTACCACAAAAAAAAAAAAAAAAAAAGAAGAGACCTAGGAGATGATCTCCATGAGGCCCGGGAAGGAGAAACCCGGGGGTTCTCACCTAGCACCTCCCCTAGGGCAGGACACCTCCTCTTAGCTCCAAATCTCCAGCCTACAGCCCCGAAAGAGTTACTTGCAGTGACCCAAATCTGCAGTCCCATTTTCGGCATGCTGAAAATTACTTTTTAATCCTGGCTTTCAAGGCTTGCCCGGGGAGCCATCTGCTATGCCCTCCCCCACCTCGGGCACATGGGATTACTCCCACCTGCCCCGCCTAACTTGCTTTTGTGAGGCCTAATTCTCCTCTCGCCCATCCAGAGAATAATAATTTGGAGGATGGCAGCCTCATCTGTGGGGTGGGAAGAGAGCCTAGATTTTAAAACAACAAAAATCAAGGTCTTCCAGCTCAGATTAAATAGAAGACAATTTGAAAGGTCAGAATCCATAAACAATTTGTAGGTATAGGATAATCAGACCTCTTGGCCTCAGGGATGCGGTGCCATCTGTTGCAGGCCCCTGGGGCTGGACAATGGGAAGCTTTGGGTTTTTTTCTGGGCTCTAATACTTGAGTGCCAGAGGGTTACAAAAGCAGATTTGTACCCATGACTCTGGGTTTGCTCCACCCAAGGAAACAGTAGAAGTCCCCGAACTCCCACTGGAATAAGACCCACAGGTTATATCCTAACCTCTCAGTCCTTCAGCACCTGGATGGACCAGTTCATATAGACCAGGGATCCCCAATCCCCAGGCCTCAGACCGGTAGCAGTCCTTGGCCTGTTAGGAACCAGGCCGCACAGCAGGAGGTGAGTGGCGGGAGAGCAAGGGAAGCTTCATCTGCCCCTCCCCATCGCTCCCCATCACTCGCATTAGCGCCTGAACCATCCCCTACCCTTCCCCCGTCCGTGGAAAAACTGTCTTCCATGAAAGCAGTCCCTGGTGCCAAAAAGGTTGGGGAACGTTGATGTAGACCACCTACTGCATGCCTGGGGCTACACCCTTGAGGACTTCACTAACCAGTGGAGGAGAGAGATGAGTCAATAAAGAGAAGCCAGTATGAAGTGTGATGTGTGCTATGAAAAGGGGGTCTCAGAGCACTGAGTGAGCACCAACCCAAAACGCTTGTGGGGGGCTAAGCTGAGCCTTAAAGAACAGTAGTTCACCAGATGGACAAGGTGAGCCAGGACATTCCAGGGAAAGGAAATCACACGGACAGAGGTCTGAGAGAGAATGATGCTTCTGAGGAGAGGACAGAAATTGTTCTCACTCACATGGCTGGTGGAAGTATCTGTTGCTTGGGTACCACCTCTATGAAGGACAAACCAGCAATAATTTTGAAGTTACAAATACATATATCCTTTCACCCAGAAATTCTACTTCCGAGAATTTATCTTGCAAACACACTCCCACATGTGCAAAGTGATGTACTTACAAGATTATTCAATGCAGCATTGTTTATAAAGGCAGAAGGTTTGGAATGACCTAAATATCCACCAACAGGAGACTGGTTAAATGAATTCTAGTACAGCCCTACAAAGAATACCCTGCAATGGAAAAAGAGAAGGAAGCCATTCTTTATGTTCTGGTATGAAATGATCTCCCAGAATATTGTTAGGTGATAAAAAGCAAGGGATCAACCAAATACAATATGTAGACCTTGCTTGAATTTAGATTTCCACAAAGTATCATCTGTTAAATAGAGAGAGAGAGAGAGAGAGAGAAAAGAGACCATCAGGAAAACCTGAATGTGGATTGGATAGTTTATGATATATATTTTTTCATGTGACAGATATTGTAGGTTTTTAAAAGTCATTTTCTTTTAGTGATATATGCTGAAGTATTTACAGATGAAAGTATATATCAGAGATTTGCTTTAAAATAATCAGGGGGAGGAGGGTAGGGCTGAGGGTATAAATAAAACAAGACTGGCATATGAGATAATTGTCGAAGCGAGCTGATAGCTATATGGGAGTTACACACTATTTCCTCTACTTTCATATATGTGTGAAATTTTTCTAATACAAAAAGTTTTTAGAAAGCAAGAAACAGAATAACGTATTCAAAATGCTGCCATTTAAAGTAAAAAGATCAGAACTTTACCCCCCCCAAATATAGGTAGATAGATAGATAGATAGATAGATAGATAGATAGATAGATAGATAGATAGATGAATGTTCTCCTGGGACTTATTAGGCTATTGGGAATATAGCTAATTTTTTAAAAATAATTATAATATAGTGTGGAAAATGTGAGGACAAAAGGAAATGAATAAACTTAAGTGAGGAGAGGGGGTAGTTGAGGAAGATTTCTCAAGAGATGACATCTGTGTTGCATCCTGAAAGATGCCCGGGAGCTTGCCAGATGCGAGGCATGAGTGAGGAGTCACGCATTTTGTGTTGAGGGAAAAGCAAGTGCAGAGGCAGGGAAATGGAAAGAATATAGTGTGTTTAACTAAATATACTACTTTGTATTAATATGACCAAAATCAATACTGTACTGTTGTCTTATATATTTAGAACTTTAACAATAGCTCTTCAGTTAAAAAAAAAAGATTTATGCACTCACAAGAAGAAAAGAGCAGAAACAATAGCTTTGCTTCTTTGCTTGTATATATATAACAAGCCTCTGGAAGAAAACACATGGAGCTGGTAAAATTGGTCGCCTCCAGGAAGCTGGACTCACTAGCTGGAAGAAAGGGAAGGAAAGAGACTTTTCATTTTCTTCTTCTTTGTATCTTTTGAACTTTGAGGCAAGTGAATGCATTATCTGTTTTTTAAAGTTAAATTAAAAATATGTGTGTGTGTGTGTGTGTGTGTGTGTGTGTGTGTGTGTGGAATCAGGGAGCAAGCCTGTCTAACTTAGGTAAGTTATTTAGCCTCTACCTCTATAAATCTGTTTTCCTATAATCAGAATGAGGACAATAACATTAGAATCTGCTTCATGGCAGTGCTGTGGGATTAAGTAAAATTATGTATTAAATGAAATAATGTAAAAAATTAGGTTCCGGAGAGAAGGTCCCCTTATGAACACCAGCTGACATTGATGACAAGGCTAGGACTCAACCCATGACTATTTGATTCCGTGGTCCTTATTCTTTCCACTACAGAAGTTAATCACCAAGTCAAGTGGAAGAGAAGCTGTCCATAGAGAAGACTGGGCTCCAGGTTGAAGATAGGGATGGGGTCAGTAGGGTCTCTCTGAAGCTTGGACTCTATGGCCTCATGGGGCTTTATTATCCGTGGTCAGCTCTGCCAGGAAACATACGCAAGTGCTCCTCACCTGCTCTCAGCTATTTTCACTGCCCTTGTCTCCCCCATGAAGACAAACAACGAAAGGTCAAATGGATGAAAGATGTAGTCTTACCTGTATGACCAGGACCAAGTCTTGCCCTGTGAGGGAAGAGGTTCTTCTCATAGCTGCTCACAGACATCTGGGCCCAACAGCAAAGAACCCTGGGCAGAAAGTCAGGAGCTTTGAGACCCAGCGTCGGGAGTCAGAGGGACACTCTTGACACAGCATATAAACTAATACTCCTTCACCTCACTGGGCCTCTGTCTCCTCATCTGTAAAATGGGAATAAAAACACCTGCCCTAGCTACCTAGCAGGGTTGATGTGAATAGTTTCTGAAAAGGGACACAAGAAATTAGATCTTCAAAGCTTCCATTGTCTTTTAGCTTCAGTTTTATTGTTAAAAGTCCATTGTTATTTCTATTCTCTTTCCTTTATACACAACTTGTATTTCTTCTTCTGGAAAGTTATGGGACCTTCTTTTTACGTCTGCAATTCTGAAATTTCATGGTGAAGTGCCTTGTTTTGGGATCTTTTTATATCTTTAGGTCTGGATTTCAACAGTTCAATTTCTACAAAGATCAAACTTCCAGATTCCATCCAAGATGGAGGAAGGTCAGTCTCATGGTTGTGCTGGATGGAGAGAGAAATATCTGTTCTTTAAGCAAACTTTCAACCAATCTTATTGTGTTTCCTTACCAACCTCTTTGCAGTTCCTGATGCCTCCTACTCCTAAACCGTCCCAACATCATCTGGTATTAATTCACCTTTTTTGTGTTAGCATTCCCCTTGCAAGCACTCAGTGTTAACTTTCTCATTTCTTATGAATCATCACTTCCCATCTTTAAAAAAAAAATGTGTTGACACTTCTTCTCCACTGTAAAAAAAAAAAAACATTAGATCTTCTAATTCAGACTCTAGACTAGACAATTAGGATCTTCCTCAAGCCACTTTACCCAGGCGTATTCTGTGGCTCCTTAGATATTTCCTACATAAGTTAAAAAGATGATCAAAGGGAAGTTGAAAAGGCTGACCCTGTATTAGCAAGCCAGAGTTGTCACCCGGAAGTTCCCTAAACTGTCCTCCTCTCCTGTGTCAAAGAGATGACAACATACACACAGGTGGGTGAGAAGGATACTATGCCGCATAAATACACGTGGGCAGTATCCATCTACTTCAAATGTTTGTCCTTGTGGCTAAAGGAAGTCGGGGAAAATCAGAAAAATGCAAATGAGATTCTTATTTTAGGCAAATCAATCTCAGCAATGCTCATATCTGATCAAGCTTATCTTTAGGATGATCATTAGGATAATGGATTAATGCAAAAGTGTATTTTTGCCCTGTCTGCTCTCACCCCTTTAAAAGCCTTCAGATCACATCTTGACTCTGCCAGGCACCCCCAGACCCCTTACAAATCAGTTTGGGGACAGTATCCTCAGCATTAGTGCTGGACGGAACCCTGACAATCACAGGGTCCAGCTCACCACAAGGTCACCAGCATCACACTGCACCCACCCCTCATCACATGACATGAGCCACCAGCAGCCATTCTCTGACTACAGATGTTTCCCTTAGGAAGCCCCAGAGAGGGAGGAGGAAGACATGTGGGACTTTCTTTATGAGGAGGTCTTTGAGGGACACTGCAGTGAGGAGGTTAAGAGCAGGAGCTTTGAAGTCAGGCAGTTCTGGTTGAATCCTAGCTCTCACTTACTTGCTGTGTGACCTGACTTCCATGAGCCTCGGTTTCCTCATCTGTAAAATGGGGATAAAATGACATCTACTTCACAGTGTTGTCGTGTGATCCAAATGAGAATCGTGTGTGTGAAGCATCTTGTGAAGTGTCTGACATGGGGTAAAAATGAGAGCTACTGAGCACTTAGTATACCAGCAACAACCCTAAAATACAGATGTTATTAGCTCCTTCTTTAAAAAAAAAAAAAAAAGAGGAGGAAAATGAAGACCGTGAGAGGTCAAGTGACAGGGCAAAGTGGCAGAACCAAGATGGGAACCCATGGCTGTAGAACCCAGCTCTTACTCTTAACCCCTCATCCATTGCCAGCTCACTGTTTGAACTGGCAAAGATGGAGAAGGGGTCTCCCAGCCTGGCGAAGAGCTGGACTGGTAGTGAACCCTTCTAGAATTCTGTATAATAAGGAAGAGAGGGCACTGGTCTACAAGGAAGAAGCAGGTAAAGGAGAAGGCACAGTGGTTTCCAATGCAGTATGGAGAGAGAGATGCAGCAGTGACTCATCATAGGCAGCCACCTTCTGCTGTGGAGGGGCCATCACCCAGCTGGAGCCCTGGCACCCCTGCCCTGAGCCTGAAGCCTTGGCTAAGGCTCTCTCTCCCCTGGGGATGGAGCTGGAGAAACATCCCAGGTCGCTGCAGAGGTGAAAGTCACAGTACACTCCCAAAGCCTTTCTCATTTCAAGCATTAGATCGCTTTGAGCCAGAGCCACAATGGACTGGAAGGTAGGAGTCAGCCCGGGGGAAATGGTGTTCAGAAATAACTGAGTCCAAAAACGTCAGGCTGTGAAAAAGCCCAGATTCTTAGAAACACCATCATGATTAAGACGGAAGGCTCAGAATTCAGGGCTACTTCAGTTCCAGCTCTAACACTAACTAGGTCCTTGACCTTGGGAGATCGTCTTAACCTCAGTTTTCTCATCTGTAAAACGGGACAAATAATACTTACCTTATAGGGTTTTGAGAATTAAATAAGAGAAGATGTACAGAGCCTAGATAGGGTCTGGCATAGAGCAAGTAGTTAATAAGTAGTAACTAGTTATTATTATACGTGGTGGTTTTAAATTTCTAAAAGACAAAAATGCATACATTTAGTTGATTGTGTGTGTGCAGTCAGAGATGTTTAGATACACACATATAAACATGCACTGATACATGTTTCTCTAGACAGGTCGCTGAAAAACCACGGCGTGCTTGGGTCAACATGAGGCATCTTCCACCTTCTCCTGGGTCGGGTGAGGTGTGCAAGACAGTGGTTATTATCCCCATTTTAGAGATCGGGAATCTAAGGGACTTAGTGGGATCGAAGTAGCTTGCTAATCCAATGCCCTTCCTATCCTTTTCTTAACCCTCCTGGCAATTTGTGCCCGCCCTCCTCCTCCCACACAAATTCTCTGTCAGGCTAAAGGATTATGGATTTCCCCCTCAGACACAACCCGATTATAGGAAGGAAACGCCTGAGAAGAGGTGAGAGGGAAAAGAAAGAAGAGGAGAGGGACTTCCTTGGCGGTCCAGTGGTTAAGATTCGGCGCTTCCACGGCAGGGGGCATGGGTTCGATCCTCCACGCTTCCCTGCCTTGTCTCCCAAGGGTTTCAGGGATGCCCCAGATGTCCCCCCCACCAGCGGGACCCCTGGGCTCCTGGGACCCCGAAGAGGCTATGTCCCACCCTGATGCTCACTCCATGCGTGCCTGCCTGCCTCGGGGCTGCGGGGGTTCAGTGGTCCAGGTGAAATTCCAGGAGCGAAGCAGCCCTCTAGACAGCTCACCTTGGCTGGTTCCTGAAGTACCTCCCTCTTCGGCACCGCAGGGGCTTTGGCACGCAGTGTCATCTATTCATCAAGGCACCGCTGATAGGTTTAGCTTCTCTAGCTGAGGGAGTGTGCAGAAGCTGCACTCTGACAGTGAAAGCAAAACTGAAGATTCTGGAGAGGAAGGGTCAGTGTGAGGATTCTAGGAAATTGGGCATGCAAAGGGTCCAGCACAGTGCCTGGCACACAGTAGGACTCTGCAAGGGAGGACCGCAAAGGGTCCAGCACAGTGCCTGGCACACAGTAGGACTCTGCAAGGGAGGACCGTCCTCCCTGACCCCGAGGAGCTCTCAGAGGTCCCACCACCACACACCAAAGCTGCATTTCAATTTGTCTCCTACACTCAGGCTTCACTCCATTACACACGGACATTTGGCTTCATTGATATGAAGGGGCTAATTGCTACATGAGACATAATTACAAGACAGGAAATGGATTTATAGACACTGTCAGTGGGAGGGGAAGCTGCAGCAGCTGCTGGGAGTGCTCTGTGTGCCTACAGGGCTCAAAGCCGCCCAGAGCAAAGCCGGAGTCTTGCCCTGGGAGTACTTGCTTTACCCAGAGATGTGCTCCTAGAGAGGTCGGCGGTGCTGCAGATTTCTGGAAATCAAATCCACTTTTCCCTCTGAATTTGTTCCATAATTGGTGATATGCTCCCACAGGGTCCCTCGGCATAATAAAAATCATACTGAAAAATGTAGTTAGCCTTAAAGGAAACATATAAAGAGAAAAATGACAGGAAATGATTGCTCTTAAAACTAGCAAAAAGGAGAGATGCTGTGTGGAAACTCTAGGGTACTAGTTGGGGTTAGATGAACCCTGAGAAAGAGCTATATGTCCAGTAGGTTGCCTGATATATATGCCCTTTTAGAGTTCCTTATGGCTTATTTTGTTTTTTCAATCTAAAAGAATATATCTTGGGCTTCCCTGGTGGCGCAGTGGTTAAGAATCCGCCTGCCAACGCGGGAGACACGGGTTCGATCCCTGGTCCAGGAAGATCCCACATGCCGCGGAGCAACTAAGCCCGTGCGCCACAACTACTGAGCCTCTGCTCTAGAGGCCGCGAGCCGCAACTACTGAGCCCGTGTGCCACAACTACTGAAGCCCACGCTCCTAGAGCCCAGTGCTCCGCAACAAGAGAAGCCACTGCAATGAGAAGCCCACGCACCGCAACAAAGTGTAACCTCTGCTCGCCACAACTAGAGAAAGCCTGTGCACAGCAACGAAGACCCAACGCAGCCAAAAATAAAAATTAATAAATAAATAAATTTATTTTTTAAAATAGTATATCTTAATTCAAACACATGCACGTATACACACACGCAGAGATAGAAACAGATAATAAGTGTAAGTGGAAAGGTCCATCCTTGGTGTTAATCAAAGTTAAACAAATTAATTGTAGCTAGTATTTATGGAGCACACTCTATGCCAAGTACTGAGCTTGGCATATATTACTTGTTCATCTTCACAATAGCCCGTGAATAGGATGCAATCAGCCCTAATTTACAGCTAAGAAATCAAAACTTAGAAAGGTCAACCTAGGTGCCCAGGTTCACACTGGTAAGTGCCAGAGCAAGGATTTGCGCTCAGCCTATCTGAATCCAGAGCCTAGATTCCCAAAAACAATGAGAAAAGCCCCCAAATTAACAATGATATAGACTCAAGAATCTCAGTAATCTCAAGAATCTCTCTGGGATCTAGGATTCAATTCCTGATCCCCTAGCTTTAGGAAATAATCTTAAATATGGAATAGGTTTAATGCACAAAGATCTTCTTTGCAGAATTACTTAGTTACAATAAGGAAAAACTTGGAAACTAAATGATCAACAACGGGGGAAAGGTTGCATAAATTCTGGTACATTCATAAAATGGAGTATTATTCAACCACTAAAACTGATATTTATATAGAGTTTATAACAACACAGGGAAATGTTTATGTTATGTGGAGTAAAAAGTAGCAAGATTCAAAAAATAAATATGCATTACAATCTCTCCAAGAAAGAAATATGCAAAGAAAGATAACTGGAAGGAAACACATCAAAATGCTAGTTGGTTTTTTTTAAAGCATAATTATGACTGTAAGAAACAACTTTCTGTCTTTTGTGACAGTCCTGCATTCTTTTTTTTTTTTTTTTTTTTTTTTTTTGTGGTACGCGGGCCTCCCTCTGTTGTGGCCTCTCCCGTTGCGGAGCACAGGCTCCGGACGCGCAGGCCCAGCGGCCATGGCTCACGGGCCCAGCCGCTCCGCGGCATGTGGGATCCTCCCAGACCGGGGCGCGAACCCGTGTCCCCTGCATCGGCAGGAGGACTCTCAACCACTGCGCCACCAGGGAAGCCCAAGTCCTGCATTCTTAACAGCCTTTCCAAGGCTCTGCCCACAATTGTAAGGCCTTTATGGTGAGGTCTTGCTTATCTTTCCTCACAGATGTCTGTTTAAAAGACCCACCATTGTCATAAATTATTATTCCTCTAACTGTAAGTTTTCACACAGTGGGCTTCCCTTAAGCAGAAGGTATCTGTGCCACAGTTGCCTCCTTTGTCCTGGCTGATGACATCAGGTGCAGAGTAAGAGAACTTTTTAAGACCAGAGTGGGGGATGCCCAAGGGGGCAGAACTGCAGGTACGCGAGTCTCCTCCACACCTGAATGGTCGTTGGTTCATTCATTCACACAGTCACCAAACTTTCGCTGGATGCCTATTGTGTGTCAGGCACCACACTAGGTTCTGGGGACGTGGGAATAAAAAATATCCAAAGTTTATGTCACGTTGACTTGAGAAGCAGCCCTGCTGATCGCATAAGAAAATGGGAGGACGCTAAGGCCAAAGCAAAGAGCTATCTGGCCATTAGGCTGCCTGATAAATATGCCCTTTTAGAGTCCCTTACGGCTTAGTAACTGAGACTGTTAGCAAGCCATTGGCTGGAGAAAGAACTAGAAACCAAGTCATCCAGCACTTTGCATTTACTCCTGTCTTAGTAGAAGGAGAAAGAGAGCTGTGGAATATGAATTCTCCTTGCTGGTCTGGGATGGCAGCGCCTCTTTGTAATAATTATCAGCTCAGTTGGTAGTTTCTTGTGACTGCTAGCATGAATGACTTGTCTTCCATGGGCCAGGCTTGCGCCTGGGTACTCACAGACTGGGACAGCTTATGCCCTGACATGTTTCCTAAGACAGATACCTATGGCCCACCCAAGGTGGTTGATAGGCTTGGTCTCTCTAGAAGCTCCATGCTGCTCCTGTACTTCCAATCCGGCAGGATGCCACTCTGCCTCTATGCAAGGGTTTTCATGCTAGAGTAAAGATCAGACAGACCAGTTCTGCTCCCTGCTCCACCACTTACTAGCTGTGTGACCTTAGGCAAGTTGCCTTTTCTGGCATTCAGCATACTCAAGATTAGATTTAAGGGAGGTTCAGCCTGCCTGTGGATTCCACGGCTTTTGCCCAAGCCTAGTGAACCAGACCTCCAGAGAGGGGCTCAGAATCTGTACCTGTAATGAGCATCCCAAGTGGTTCTTATTAATACTTACCTCATGGTAAGTATTCAATAAATGGTAGCTTTAAAGAGTTGTAATTTACATTATCAATATCTACAGTCAATTTAACAATGACGTCACCATTGCATTCAAGAGCAATGAATAAGTATAACATTTTACATCTGGATAATTAAAGGGCTATTCTGAGATTTTTCTTAAAGCAGCAGTCTTCCCCAAAGGTGAATTGAGGTTTTTAAATCTAGATACATAAAATGATGATCTGTAATTTGTAAACGAGCACTTTTTCAGTTTCTACGTACTAATGTTTCAAAAACTTTAGAGCCTGATCATATGTGAGCAACTTTATCATGTCAGGTACTCTGTAGGGCCTAGTATATAATATTTCATCTTCAGAATTATGTTAAATTCACATATGCAACTTCAACTCATGTATAATTTTCTAAATGTAGCAGACTCAGGACCATAACCCTTGCAAACCTTGGGAAGTGGTAATATATGTTCTTATTACTCAATTTATTCATCTTTTTATTTATTTTTTTTAATTCATCTTTTTAAATATTTATACCCAACTGTGATCAACCATGTCTAGTTTATAATTATGAATTTTCTGTAATCTTTTTTACAAATACTTTGGTGTCATTTCTGAAGCATCACTTCTCTTCTAATATTGTCTGGTCTTCCAACTCTTTAGACTGATACTTTCTCCTTAGTGTAAAACCGCTGACCTCAGTGAGGTGTGAATTCATCCTCCTGGGTTTTGCTGCTGTATGAATTTTCTGGAGAACCGTGAGTCATGACTTCTAGATGAGAAACTTTGCCCATTTCTGTTCACTGATGTCTTAGAACAAGCTGTCTATAAGAGTTTTTCTATGTCAAATGAGGGTTGAGTGCTATCTGAAGTTTTATCCCATGTTCAGTAGACTACTGGGCTTTCCCATATGAATTGTCTTATGTTTTGTTCCCTTTCTGAGGTGGTATCTCTTGGTATCTCCATTGGCCTTCTACTCATGCACTTATTTTTCAGGGAGAGACTCATCAAATTGCCTTCCACAACCTTGCTTTGGAAGACCCTGCTTGCCCCTACCACCTGCCCAGGCTCCAGCAGAAACAATCTAGGCAGGACCCTCAAATTGGGCCCCTTCCAAAGGAATAATAGCAATATCAACTATTCACCAAATAAATATGCATTACAGTCTCTCCAAGAAAGAAATATCACTATTCATCAAATATTCAACTATTCTGCTAAAATCTTTATGTACATCATGCTATTTAATCTTCAAGAAAATCCATCAAAGTGGGTATTTTTATCATCTCTATTTTAAGTGCTTGGTTCAGAGAGGTTAAACAATTTGTTCAAGATCACACAGCTAGTAAGCAGGAGAGCCTGGTCCTTTGGACTCTAAGGACAATGCTTCCAATCTCTGTACTGCTGCCTCAATTCCCTCTCAGTTTTCATACTGTTCCTTGTGACCTACTGGGAGCCTCAACCTTGCCAAGTGGAAATCCACCGTCTTTAACACTTTCAACCCAAGCCTAAGGCCTTGCCTAGCCCAGCTGGACTTGTACCACAGAGAAGCTTTATTCTCCAGCCTCTGTGTTCCTCCATAGCCATTCTCTGAGAGATGAGATCACTGTGAAATTACCTTCTGCTGCTCCAGGCACACTCTCCTACAACTCCAGTGTCCTCAACACGCTACAGTCTCCCAGTTCTAATTATACCACACTGAGTGGGCCCTTGGAGAAGCCCCAAGGCAGAAGCTAACTAAATTAAAAGCCCAGGTAGCAAAGGTGCTGCATTATCTCTCTGTATAAAAGAATTACACCCAAAATTTAGCAGTTTAAGACAAAAACATTTATTATATCACAATTTTTACGGGTCAGGAATCTGAAGGCAGCTTAGCTGGGGGCCTCTGGTTCAAGTTCTCTCATGAGATGGCAGTCAAGCTGTTGGCCAAGGACGTGGTCTTTTTTTTTTTTAATAAATTTATTTTATTTATTTATTTTTGGCTGTGTTGGGTCTTCGTTTCTGTGTGAGGGCTTTCGCTAGTTGCAGCGAGTGGGGACCACTCTTCATCGCGGTGCGCGGGCCTCTCACTGTCGCGGCCTCTCTTGTCGCGGAGCACAGGCTCCAGATGCGCAGGCTCAGTAGTTGTGGCTCACGGGCCCAGTTGCTCCGCGGCATATGGGATCTTCCCAGACCAGGGCTCGAACCCATGTCCCCTGCATTGGCAGGCAGATTCTCAACCACTGCGCCACCAGGGAAGCCCCAAGGATGTGGTCTTAACTGAAGGCTTGACTAGAACTGAAGGATCCAACTCCAAGATCACTCATGTGGTTGTGGAACTGAAGACCTTAGTTCCTTGCCTTGACCCATGGGTCTCTCCATAGGGCTGCTAACACATGGCATTGTGCATCCACCCAGCACAAGTGATTCAAGGGAAAGAGCAAGACAGAGCACACGTTAGGCGCAAGACACAGTCTTTTTATAACCTAATCTCAGAAGTGCCATCCCAGACATCGCTGGTGGTCCAGTGGGTAAGACTCCACGCTCCCAATGCAGGGGGCCCAGGTTCGATCCTTGGTTGGGGAACTAGATCCCACGTGCATGCCGCAGCTAAGAGTCCGCATGCTGCAACGAAGATCCCGAGTGCTGCAACTAAGACCCAGCACAGCCAAAATAAATACACAAACAAATAAATAAAATACTTTTTAAAAATAAATGGGCATTCTGCATTTAAAAAAAATAAAGAAGAGGAAGTGTCATCCCATCACTTCTGCTGAATTCTGTTTGCTAAAAGTGAGTCACTAGTCACTCAAAGGGAGGGAGTTACACAAGGGCATGAATACCAGGAGATGGTGAACACTGGTGTACTGGAGGTGTACTGGACAGAATCATTTACTGCCACCAGCCCCCATAAAACCATACACACTAACTTTCTTAAGCTTAATTTCCTCTCTGGACAATAGCTTTTACTATATCTCCTGCTTGATTTTTGGAGTCCCCTACCAACAGGAGAGTATAACAGTTGACACCCATCATTTTCTTAGCCCCTTCTAAATGCTGGGTCAGACACTTCGCAAAACTGGAAAGATGCAGAAACTGAGGCTTAGAGAGGTAAAGTAACTTGCCCAAGATCACACAGCAAATAACAAGCAGGGACATGATTTAAAGCCAAAACCATCTGACTCCAGAACCTTTCTCTCTTTATCACGTTGGTCCATGCACACCCCTTGTTTTTGTCTTTGCGGGTCCCACTTTGCAATGACTGTGACTCCTGTGATTTGGGAGAGGCGGAGGATGCTTTAGACGGAAGGAAGCTATGTTTCATTTTAGCCATTCCTAACCAGATGTAGTCAGGCTCACTTGTCTCCCAGGCTCCTGAACTATGCTTCTACAAGCTAGACGTACTTGAGATCCCCGGGCCAGGGCTGAACGAATTGACTGATTGCTGCCTGTATCTCAGACACCTTGCAAAAAGCTTTACCTACATTGAGTCATTTAATTTCTACGTATATTTCTGCTGATGTGCACACGTCATCTTGAGGTGGCTCAGCTGGGAATGATCACCGTAACAAGGGCAATGGGTCTCCATGAATGACCCTGATGTAAGCTAGAGGGTCTCATTCTGCTTCCCCAGGGAGCACACATATGCTTGACCACAAGGCAAGGGAGGATAAATGGGTCAGGGAAAACCCATACTGGACCTCATTCAAGTAGGTTCTGCCACACAGTGAGCTGAAACCACAACCACATGACTGGTAAGGAGCTGGCAGAAGTGTGAACAGGCAGGGACCAGGCTGAGGAAGTCGAATCCCTAGAGCATCCCCTGGGACAACCACATGACTGAATGCAAAATGGTCAGCTCGTGCTCGCCGGTGGGTTCGCTAGCACAGGCACCGAGTCTTCCCCATCTGTACGTTAGATCATGGCAGAAGGAATCTAAGTGGGTTCAGGCTTCCTGGCTTCAGATAACCTGCCTCTTCACAGCAAAACTCAGGCCAGAAGGACCTAATATCACTTTTCACCATCCCAGAAGAAGAGCAAAAGAGCTGCTAAGAATTAAGTAGGGTGTTAGGACCCCAATCACATAAGCTGGATTTAGGGCAGTGCTTAAGTTCCCACAGAGAGCTAGAGTCCTCTGCAGGTCCCCCAGGCATCAGAACAGTGCCAGCATAGTGGGATTGGGGGGTGGAAAAAGAAAGAACAGAAAAGAAAAAGAAGGGAAGGAAAGGGAACTGAGAAGGGAAGGAAAGGGAACTGTCTTGCTGAGAATTCAGGTTTACCCCCAAGCACACCATATCCAAGTCTAAAGAATCAAGACTAATTCCAGAACCCCCTGGCCAGTGGGCTGAGATTACAGATGGAGGAAAGCCTTGATAAGGCTTTTCAAACCAATAAGGATTGGTTTGAAAGACTGGAGGAATTGGGACTCCATAAAGAAAGCATCAGTGAGTCTAATTCGGAGGAGTGAGGGTGGAGGGCAGTAGTCAGGATCTGGTGACTCCACTGCAGGAAAAGCCCTTGTCCCTGTACATGTATCTCAAGATACCAAGATAAGAGATCATGAGCTCAGTAACCAAGTCCTACAGAGAAAAAAGAATGCGGATCTTGGTTTCCAGTCGTGGCTTTGCCACTACCTGTTTTACAACTCCTGGCAGATCACTTGGCTTCCCTGATCCTTGGTTTACCTGTGATGAGCAAGTCCTGAGACTGCAAGGTTCTTGTCTCATATACTCACTTCTGTTTATATCAAAGACCTAGCAGAGCACTTGGCACACAGTAAGAGCTTAATAAAAATTTGCTGAATTAATTAATTACACTCCTTGGAAAGGCTGTGAGAATCAAGCATGAGAGTTGCATTATAAGTCATAGAAACCTTAATTAAGATAATGCTTAGTTAAGATAATGCTACAGAATCTTAACCACATGGAGTTCTGATCATCAAACAGAAATGGACTAAAGCATGCCAATGGGCAGGAAACTACCGTTCTCCCTCCTCTCTGTGTCTGAAGCAAGGATCTCACCTTCCTTCCTCGAGATGGGAATGGCCCTAAACTACCTGTTGTTTACATGGTGGCTTTCTTATTTCTTTTTTTCATGCTAAGTCTACTACAACTTAACTTTTCTTCACTTCGATTGCTTTGTGGACCCATGATAGAACCCAAGTCGTCATTTCTGATATACAGAATGTAGGTAACTTGGGGGTCTTCAAAGCATAGTGGAGGGCTTAAGGGTGGTGCAAACCTCTGGAATTGAGGGCGAGATTCGTGGTGCTGTGCATTGTGAGGAATCTAAAAGAACATAAGGGCCAGAAAGGCCACCATTGGATGCCTTTTCTCTTTTTCTTCATCATGGGATAGGGATTTCTATGGGACAGATAGGGATTTCTAAGGAAAGAGGTAGCAAAGATAATAGTAGCAAAATCTTATCTATACAGTACCTTTGTAAAATCTCTTTATCAATGAACTTGAGATATAACATCATTCACTCTTGTGGGGCCTCTTGACTTCATGAGGATAATAAATTTCCCAAGTCTCTGCAAGCTGAAATAATTTCTCTGTATGACCTAAAAGTCCATGTCCAAAGGGAAAAAAAAAATCCTTTTACAAGTAACACAGATAAGGAAGAGAACATTCCTGGAAGCTGTGAAGAATTGTGTGTGAATGCTTGATCCATAGACCACCTGCAGCAGATCACCTAAGGTAGTCGTGAAAATTTAGATGCTAAGCCGTCACCCCAGACTTACTAAATTAGACTCTCTGAGGAGAGGAAGGAGGAAGTGAAGGAAAGCTTTCCAGTGCTCCCTTTAGCTGGAAGGTGAGAAAAGGGTCAGGAAAGACCCGTGCACAATGAAGTTCCAGCCAGGTGGCGTGTTATCCAAAGCAGACTAACTGGAGATGCAAGTCACTCTTGGGACCACTAAAAGGTCAAGGAAAGATGCTGAAGGTCATCTTTAAATTCCAGTGAAAGAACAGGGCTGAAAGCAAGAGACAAAACTAATGGGTCAGGAACTCGGAAGAGGCTTTCATCAGTCAAGAGCAGGGGCAGGTAGAAGGCCTGGATGAACGCTGATAACAGAAAGGGGTTTCTTACTCTCTCTGTTGATGTGGTCCATGGGTGGGTCTGCATAGCCTAAAGGTTTTTCTTCAATTGCTACAAACCCAAGAGGAATGCTGCTCTGGGCCACCTTTCCCCTGCTGTCACCTTCCACGACGCTAACTCAGATTTGCTGAGATTGACAGAGCTGGCAGAGGAGTCAGCCCAGCTGTCTGGTATGTGTAGTTAAAAATAATCTTTAGAGTTTTCTAAGCTGGCTTCTGAATATCTGTGGCTCTAACTGATGGGTGATCTTCATGTTGTTATATGAATTTAAAAACTACTGCCTCAAGAATGCATTATTGCTCTGGCTGCTGTCTGCAAAGCTCCCCATATTGTCCTTGTCACATGCTGGCCCCAGCCCACCCAATCTGTCACCTCCAGGGGCCACAACCCCCCTGTGCTTTGAGCCACTAGGTACCAAATCTCCTCCTGCTTACCAAAAGATACCCTGAAAAACAGCTTGAACCTAGAGAATAATGAGGAGGTTTCTTCACAGCTTCTTATTTTTGTTATTTCTTTCTCTTGGGGATTTCTCTGCTTCAGCCACCTCAGGGGGCAGGTACAACAAAATGACAGAAATGAAAACACTGAGCCACATTAAAATATTCTACGAGCAACTGCCAAATCCTAAGCCTTTGGAGAATAAGCTGACAGAAAGTACAGCTGTCCCTCTGCTAGAGATAGGGAGTGTGGGCTCAGATTGATGGTTTTGGTCTTAAGCCCAGGAGTTTATGATAAAGATGATGATAATTATTATAATACTAACTAACTTTTATTGAGTGCTTTCTATGTGCCACACACAGTCCCATGCATCATGTGTGTATATCTATGTCTATAACATCTCATTTAATTCTTATTAAAGTCCTATGAGGTGGGTACTATTATTACCCCCATCTTACAGAGGAAGAAATTGAGGAACAGAGGGTTTCAATAACTTGAACAGAAACCCAACACAAACTAGCTTAATCCATGGAGATGTGTTGGCTCATATAACTCAGAAGGATGGGGTGGGGAGGCGTTAGAGACAGTTTCAAGCACATCTGGAATCAGGGGCTACAGTGATGTCTCTGAAGGACTTCGTCAATCTCTCTGTCTCTCAGCTCTGCTTCCCTGTCTGTATTAACCTCATTCTTTGTTGCTACAGTTGGGCTTCCAGATGACCGCAAGCAACTCCAGTCTTACCTAATCCAGCACCCGTGAGGCTATGCTTATCAGTAGGCAAGGTACTGACAAACTTAGGAGGACTTGTCCCTTTAATCCTTGCTCTCACGGCAGCCAGACCCACAAATCCAACCATGTCACTCTCTTCCTTAAAACTCATCCTGCCCTTCCATTGTCACCTACAGGATAAAGTCAAATCTCTTTAGCAAGGTTCCCCATGATCCTGGCCCTGGTGGGTCTCTTACTTCACTTCCCATGACCCTCCCGCAGATGCTCTGTGTTCCCCGCAGGCCATAGTACTGACACCTCCTGGATTTTCTTTCACACCTGCATTCCTTTGTTCCTGTTGTTTCCTTCTGCAGTACCCTATCCCTACTTCTGATTCCTCCTGGAACATGCTTATTCATCCTTAAAGATTCAAATCAAGTCTTTCTTCCTCCATAAAGCCTTTCCTGGAGCCCGAGGTATAGGTGACCCCTACCTTCATAGCTCCCTCATTACCCCTTGTTTCCACCGTTTTATAGCTAGACTTGTCTAATTGCATTGAAATTGGTCTCCTGTTTCCTCTACCAGAGTAAAGCCCTTTGAAGGTAGGATTCATGTCCTACTCATTTCTGGAACCCTAGTACCTAGTATGCAGTCAGCACACACCACGGTTATGCTCAATGAATGTTTGTTGAATTAGTGGATGGATAACATGGATGATTAACACAGTATGATTGTCAGGGTAACTTCTCTTGTGATATAAGGAGGTTAAATGCTGATCTAAGAGTACAACCCCTCCCAAAAGAGAAGGAAGGAAGGTAAACACCGTGGTTAAAAGCATGGGTTTTGGAATAAAAGTCTGGATTTGAATTCTGCCTCTGCTGCTTACTGTGTCACAATACTTAATTACAGTGAACCTCAATTTCCAAATTTGGAAATTGAGTAATAATGTCAGCCACATGGGTCATTGTGTAGATTAAGTAAGATAATGTACACTTGAAGGAAAACAGAGGAAACTGTATTATCTTAGCTGGCACTAGAAATTCTATTAAGGAGAGAACTGTGTTTGCTGGCAAACTCCCCTGATAAGGAGCTTAGGGTAGAAGATGGGACCATGAGAGTTAGTGCTAAGACATCAGCAAGGTAAAGGGAAAGTACTTTTTTCAAAACTAAACTTTTTATTTTGGAATAATTTTAGATTTAGAGAAAAACTGTAAAGATAGTCCAGAGAATCCCTATATACCCTTCACCCAGGTTCCCCCAATGTTAACATCTTACACGAGACATTTGTCAAAACTGAGAAATTAACATGGTACAGTACTAGTCACTAAACTGTAGACTTTACTCGGATTTCACCAGTTTTCCACTAATGTCCTTTTTCTGTTCCAGGATCCAGTCCAGGATACAATATTTCATTTAGAAATTACTTTTCATAAATAGAGAGAGGAAAATTATGGCAGTTTCAAAGCAAGCCAGGATGGGTTGAGGAAGAGGAAGAGAGAGGGGAATGGGGTGAGAGGTGGAGAAGGAAAGAGGAAAAGGGGAGGCAGAAGAGGAGAGGGCGGCTCCAACTGCACTGTGTGGACCTCTCCCTTTGAGTCCCTCTCCATCCTACACTATAACTGTGTGAAGGCTGATGTGAGAAGTTACAGCTGTGGAAATGGAAGAAGTGCCCTGAATTTCTGGTCTGGAATGATCTAGTGCAAAAGAGGACAGAGGAGCCTGAAGGCAGATTTGACCTTGGGAGCACACATCTCCAGACACAGCAATCTGCAGGAGGAGATTTCCATAGGCTGCAGAGGAGGCTGCGTGGGGAGAAACCAGTTTTATCCATATCTTGAGGGGCAAGATACCCAGTGATTGACAGGCCTGGTTGGCATCTACCTGATGTATAGTAGTGCTTAAAATGCTCATTATTAGTAGTATTAGTATAAGGCTCAGATCCCTTCTTAAGGAGCTGCTTAGCTATCAACCGAACCCCCCAAAGCAGACTCTATTATATAGGGACTCCCCTCCTGATTCAGGCTCCTCCCCTTAACATCACCTACTAGAGACTTCATGCAGACCACAATGGATTCACTACCAAGTCACCCCACTCCATGGGTTGAACCATGTCCAGGTTACTGCCAATGACTATCTAGGTAACTTGTGGGTCCCCAGGGCCCAGCAACAGCGGGGAAGATGAGCAAGTGACGTAGCCAGTGTAACAATAACCATGATAAAGACCACAAAACCTGTGGTTCTGAACTCCCACAGTAAAATCTGGAGTTCCCCTGCCTTCTCCCTAAAAACCTTCCTCTTCCTCCCTTCCTCCATCCCCACGCCTGCCCCAAGCCCAGCCCCAGGGCAGTCCTGAAAGGCTCACTGGCTCTCTTCACTGGAGAGATGTGAGGACTTATGCAGAGGGCTCTGTCAGAGAGGCCAAGGTCAGAGACTGAGTTCCAAGAGCAGCAGCAACCAGCTCTAAATCAAGCGTTCTTTTTCTTTCACTGAACTGATCAGTATCTTGAGCACCATGTAAGAATAATAATAATCTTTTGTATTTCTAAAGTGCTTTTACATCCATTATTCCAAGAGGTATGTAGGGTATGCCCATTTTACAGATGAAGAAGCTGTGTCTCAAGAGGGTAAGGGATTGCCCGAAGGTCGCCCAGCTAACTGTGAAGGATTCAGGACCAGAAGCTGGTCTCCCCATCTTGGACCCTGGTGCCCCCTGTTAGTTGCCATCACTGATGGTTCCCCAGCAAGAGTGATTCCCAGTCTCTCAGGGGAGGGCAGGCGAGCTCAGAATCAGAAGATAGGGACTTTCCCAAATGTCAACGTTTTAGCTTTAACAAATTTATTTGAAAACACATTTCTTCAAAATAATTTATTCCTAAACAGTTAAAGCAAAGGAGTGGTTGGGGGAGACAGTTGTCAAAGAATGAATTGAACAGACGGGATAACAGACAGGTTAAGGGGAATAATTAGAGGCTTTTTTTTCTTGTTATTCAACAGCTTCTTTTCCAGGCCTGTCAATCACTGTTTATCACACTTGAACCAAAACAATGATTTTTTTTTTTTTCCTCTCTGAGGCCAGGAGGACCTGCTGGGGAGATAGTCACTAACACTGAAGCAGGACCAGCATGACATACAGGCTGGAGCTGGGCAGCTTAAAAGTGTTCATGGCAGCTTGGAAACCAGGAGGCCTATGCCAATGGGAAGGGCCCATGCCAATCGTTAATAATACACCAGGCAGAAGCGGGAAGCAGACATTTTCCAAGCTCTTACTATGGGCTGGCATTCTTTATTTAAACTTCTCAACAACACTGCCAGATAGACACTCTTATTCCCATTTCACAGATGAAGATGTTGAGGCTCAAAGATGTTAAAAAGCACACACACACACGATAAAATGCACAAGGCTAAATGCAAGAAAATGCAATGCCAATGGAACCGCATGTCCACTTTTGCAACTAAGATAAGTGTCAGAATCCCAATAGTAGGTTGTGGTTCAAGCAACTTCCTGTGCTACTGGGACTCTGGGGACTAAGGGAGAGCAATCAACCTGGCTGCAGATAAGCGATGAGGCAGAGGAAGAGCAACTATTTAACTCAGGGGCCAGGGGCTGGGGAGGGGGCTCATTCTTGGCAAAAGAGGTACCTAACCTGGGTAGCAGCACAGCCACATCCAAACCCTGCCAAATGAAGCCCTGGGCCTTTGGGTGGAGCTCAGCCAATGACCCACCTTGCAAGCAGTGAGGCTGATAGAGGAAGAGAATAGAGAATGTTAAGGGAGCACAGAGGGGAGTATGTGACCCAGGACGAGCAGAGAAGACTCCCTAGAGGAAGGGATATAACTGAGTTGAGTGGTAAGCCATGTAAGTGGAAGTGGAGGAGAGGAAAAGAGGAGAATTCCCAGCAGAGAAGACAATAAGCAAAGACACACGTGCCAGAAACATCATGAGGTGGGGGGAAAACTATAGTTGGATGTAAGTCGAGCGATAAACTTGAACAAAGAAGTGACCACTAATAAGGCAATAGCTGATCATAGTTAACTTCTATTGAATGCTTACCACGTGCCAGATACTTCTAAGAGCTTTACATACATTATTCATTCATTCATTCCACAAATATTTATTGAACACTACAGGGCTGGCTATATGACGTGCAGGGCTCCGTACAGTGTGAAAACTGTGGGGGGCCCTTGTTCAAAAGCAAGAAGAAGCTTTTTACTTTCTTCTGTGATCTCCCTCTCCACCAGTCACGGTATTTTTTTATTTGCTATTTAACTTTGCATTCCTGAAGCACAGAGATACCGGCAGGGCAAGCACAGGTCACTGCAGGTGCCCAGTGCCCCACCCAATAATAATATAATATTATATTATTATATAATAATAAGGGGCGGAGCGGGTGCGCAGCCGCATTAGCACGAGACCTTATCGCGAGGTTAGCGATTCTGCTCCGCCCCCAGTCAGCCTCGCTGTGGGCCTCACGGCGGAGAGGGTAGCGAGGCGGGAGGTCGGGCCTTCTTCCTTGGGCCCTCCGGGCCCTCCCGTCTCGGGGCCGGTAGGTGAGCTGGGGGGGCCTGGGGACCCCTCAGAGCTCCAGAGCCCTCTCCACGGCCGCCCACTGGCTGGGCCCAGGCCTTGAAGCAGCAGCGAAGTTCTCCCTCCCCACCTCCGTGACCTAATGGCGGCGACCGTCTCCACGGCTCGCAGTTCATGGAGGCCTCATTAACTGGAGTATATGGACACTGCCGTTAAGGTAACAGCTGCAACCAGCTTCAGTGTCTCCACTCAGTTTTCAAAAATTGGGCCAGCTTAGCTAAGTTGTGTACCCGTAGGAGGTGGCCAGAAGTCAGGGTTAAGTTGCAAGGACATTGCACATCATTACTTCAGGTCCACGTCTGTGGTTGGTGCTCTTCTCAAAGAAGGGCAATTGTTGTGAGCTGGGAATTCACCTGATGGGTAGTTACTACAACATCGGTCCCCAACATTTTTGCAACAGGGACCGGTTTTGTGGAAGACAGTTTTTCCACTGCCCAGTGTGGGGTGCGGGTGGGATGCGGAGGGTGGGGGGTAGTTCAGGACGTAATGCGAGCGATGGGGGGCGGCAGATGAAGCTTCACTCGCTCGCCCACCGCTCACCTCCCACCGTGCAGCCCCGGTTCCTAATGGGTCATGGACCAGTACCGGTCCGGGGCCCGGGGGATGGGGACCCCTGTGCTACAACATGTATCCTTATTGATCTCATACAAATGATTCTCTCCAGTTTAAATAAAAAGCCTGAGGGCAGGCTGGATCCTGGGGGCCTGGCTCCCTCAGTGAAGATGGCTAGGCAGGGTCTGGGGACCTGGCCCTGAGGGTGTCGCCAGGTGAGAGCTGCCTCTTCAGCTGGGCGTGGACACTGGCGGGAGGACCCAGACTGGGTGCTGGACGAACACGCCCGGGCAGGATAACCGGCCTGCGCAGGGACTCCCTCCTCTTAGCCAGGCCCTGGATCTCCGGAGGGTGAAAGTTGAGCCTTGGGACCTTGCCCTTTCTTGTCAGAACAGAGAATATCATTTGTTTTGGTGGAGGTTTACAGGAACATGGTGACCTGACTGCGACCTGACCTCAGGAACAAAGGATCTGACACCAAGAAGTTTGCAACAACTAACCACGCCCCTCCCTCACCTTTCCTGTAAAAGGGCTTCGCTGAAAGCTTTTGGGGAGTTTGGGGTTTTTCAGATTTTTTTTTTTTTTGGCTGCACTGTGGCTTGTGGGATCTTAGTTCCCCGATCAGGGATTGAACCAGCACCCCTGGCAATGAAAGCGCAGAGTCTTAACCACTGGACCGCCGGGGAATTCCTGAGTTCGGGGTTTTGAAGGCGTGAGCCACCTGTTTCCTTGCACGGCCCTGCAATAAACCTTTTTCTGCTCCAGACTCCCACATTCTGGTATTGTTTGGCCTCACTGTGCGTTGGGCACATGGACTTGCATTCGATAACACTGAGTCTTGGACCATGGGCATACATATGCCTATCTCTGTCCTTCCCTATGTCCATGCCAAAAGCTCCTCTGGGGCACAGGGTGGCAGTGGTTGCTGGGTAGGAGTGGAGGAGCAGGTAGGCGAGAATCCATCCCAAAGATGTGGGAGAGCAGAGGCAGGATCACATGTGAACTGGGGTTCCAGACCCCAGAGCATGCTCCATTGTCCCATCGGACTTCACTTACCAAACACAAATTCAAAGGTAAAGTTGTGAAGAATTTCAAGATGGTGACCACAGAGCATTAAACTCGAGTTACACAGGGCTTCACTTCTGAGAGTAGGCCCTGTGCAACTGCACTGGTTTTCGCCTATGAAGCCATCCCTGGAGTACTACAATATGTTAGTTCTAT
The DNA here is from genome assembly GCF_002837175.3 of Physeter macrocephalus. Lineage (NCBI taxonomy): Eukaryota > Metazoa > Chordata > Mammalia > Artiodactyla > Physeteridae > Physeter > Physeter macrocephalus. The sequence goes on along the minus strand of NC_041227.1, from coordinate 95,123,058 downwards.
TTTTTTTTTTTTTTTTTTTTTTTTTGCTGTACGCGGGCCTCTCACTG